>NC_142885.1:32005227-32308257 GCF_051225735.1 Oryctolagus cuniculus
TATATTTAAGTCTCAGAAAATACCAAAATTTGTTGTCAGAAAATTTGAATAATATACATTTTAATTTGAGGGCACACAATATATCACTAGAAAAGTCTACCTCTAAGTGATTTTAGATGTGAAGTTTCATTGTAACCACTGCCTGTGTCGTTCCCCCTTTTTGTTTAAAAGTGTCATTTATCAAACATCTAAATGACTCTTTTAAATAGTATATATTTGTATGCTTGGGACTCAGGGTTATGTAAAAATTTCAGAGAAGATACATGTAGCCAATGGGAAAGTACAGTGGCAATAATATGCAATCTAAACTTGTGGATTTATTTTGGTTCTTTTAGGGGATCTGCAGCTTCTATAAGCATGATTTTGAACAAGTTCTTAACTAGTGTATATGTTTATTTACACACTTATAAAACAAAATTAATAAAGTCAAACTCATGTTTTTCTAAACAAAAGCAAGATAGTAAAATGTATGTCTTAAAACAAATGCTTGTTAACATGCTTTTCCTCTCTATGTACAAATTTATATTATACTGCAGTCTGAACCTACAAAATAGATAGGTATTCAAATAATAATTTATGCTTACCATCAAAGATGTGGAAATGCTAAGTCATGCTGAGACAATAAATATTAGAAATTCTTTGAAAAGAATCAAATAATAACTTACATGAACTAAGATAGAGCAAGTACACATAGTTCCCTTTGTACTATTTCCAAGTCTTCTATAATATTGTTATGTTACTGTAATACAAAAATATTAAGTGACATGCTGTGAGCCCATTAACAGCACTCAGGGACATCCAAACAGTGTGTCCCAATCACACAAGCGTGCTGCTAGGATTGACAGACCTGCAGAAATAGAGGATTATCAAGTGGGAAGTGTCAGAATCTGTCTTTGAAGTACACACACATTCCTGTGAGCTTCTAGATCTCTGTATTCCTCTCTTGCTTGCTTCATCCTAGAGTTTGAGACCCAAATACAGACCGAGTGGATTCTTAAACCACAACTACATCTCCAATGGTACACTAGACCTCATTGATGGCACATATCCTGCCATGGATTCTGGCCAGAAACCCCAAGGAAGAGTGCTTACCAGTTTGGCATTGGTGTGGTTTGGTGTGGTAGTTTGGCAATTCTTGGCATGACTTGGGCAGATATCAGTGTCTACCTCAATAAGACTGTGGCAGGTTGCCACTTCAGGGGAGTGTGACATATTTAAAGGCCCCAGAACAGGTAGGATTGATTAATGGCACACATCCTCCTGAACTGAAAACCAGGGCCTTAGATCACCCTGTAGCTACACAGTGGGCACTGGGACAGAGAGCAGGGAAGACCACCACATCTCCTTGCTTCATTCCTGAGCACTTCATACTCAGGCCCACACAAGCCTGAGGCCACTCACTGGAGCCAGGATGGCTGGAATGCTGGAGCCTAGGAAAGAAACTGGGAAGTCTTGCCTGACCTAGACTTGCAAGGCCAGACCTTGGGAGTAGACTATGCCTGAGGTCACTCATAAAATCCAGGACTACTGGAATGCCAGAGTCTAAGGTAAGACACCCTGTCCTGATCTACAAGGCCCTACCCCTGCAAGTCATGACCTTGGGAGATAACCATGCTTTTGACCTCACTGTTTCCTTCCACTGCTGAATGACATGGTGCTGGAGACCCCAACAATGAGCCCTGAGATTTCAGCAGGCCGCAGAATTCCTTGGCTGTGCTGATGGCAGCAGAAACACCCAAGAGGTAAGACAGTGGCCAGGAGAAACCCTGCCCTGCTAGAATTTGCTGAGATGGGAGTTTCAGGACAATTCTGAATGCCCAGGTGCTGGCCCAAGAAACTCAAAATCTCAGAGTCCTTATGACCATGCCAAGAGCATGGCAGACAGACCAAGGACCAGATACTTTGATCATGTCTAGCACCTGCTTTTAGAAATCTGGAGCAGGCAGAGCTGGCATCATCACCAGTGCTTTAAGGGACACTGTAGGCTTGATACCAGTTCTTGCTCTCTGGGGCCCTGTGACCTGGGATTTCCAGGATTCCAAGGTTAGAGGTTGACTTGCCCACATTCTTCCATGTTCATACACTTAGGACCTGCCTTTACAGATTGTCCTATCTTGAGCCTGAACTCCAAGACCTTCTCTCCCATATCCAGTTGTGGTATCTCCACTGCCCACACATGTGGTTCTGATCTGCTCAGGCACAATATCTCAGTGCACAGGATTATCCCCCTCCCAGTGCATGGGACAAAGGCCCTGTTGGTCTCAAGTGGGGACAAGAAAGCCATATCTTTCCCAGGTCAGCAAAGATCAATATGCCTGCAGGCCCTTAAAGAGCACCCTGGGATATGTGGACAGCAATGCAAGCATGCCTGCAAAGATCAACTGGAAGAGAAAGTGAGATGTTTCAGAGCTCATATCAAAGCACATTCACATTCCTGTGAACTTGTAGATGTCCGAATTCCTCTCCTTGGCTTTGTACCAGCATTTGAGAAATGATGCCAAATCAGGTGGACCATTATACCAAAATTACAGGCTATCTTGGCAGGCTGGAGCACATAAACCTTGGAGCATACTCCCATTCTGATTCCGACAAAAAGTCTCAAGGAAGAATGTGTACCAATTTGCCACACTGGTATACAGTTAATCTGTTACTAATTTGTGTGCTGTGGAGATATATCAATGTACAACTCATTAAGGGTTGAGTAAGTTACCACCTCTGAGGGACTGTGATATAATAGAAAGGATAGAGGGCAACAGCCCAGTACTGTAGTAAACCAACTGTTGTGATGACATAATCAATTGTGATGTCATTTACAATTATGATGTCAAACCAATGTGATGCAATAAAAATTTTAATGTCACTCACCATATCATATCACATATGATATCACCATATGTGATATCACAAGCCAAACATTTGATAACATAAATGAACCTTTAAAATATCATTACAAATTTTGACACTATTCACCATTGTGATTTTACAAACCAAAAATTTTTATATCATAATGTTGTGATGTCATTCACTATTGTTATTTCCCAAACCAACATTTGTGCTTTCATAAACCAACCATTGTGATGTCATAAAAATTGTGCTTTCATTCAATATGATGTCATAATCCAACAAATGTGATATCATAAACAATTGTGATGTCATTGACCATTGTGATTTCATAATCAAACAACTATGATGTCATAAAGTAACCATCATGATATTACAAGCCAACCATTGTGATGCAGTAAAAAGTTGTTGTGACAGTCAAAAATGTGATGTCAAAACCCAAACATAAAGCATTCATTGTAATGTCATAAACAATTGTAGTGTCATTCACCATTTTGATGTCAAAAATCAATCGTTGTAGTAGGATCTATTGTGATGTTATAATCCAACTACTGTGATGTTGAATAATTATGATATCCACAATTCTGATGTGATAATCCAATGTTTGTGATTTCATCAGTTGTGATGTCACTGTGATGCCATAAACCATTGTGATGTCATAAACAGTCATGACATAATTTACCATGACCATATCATAACCACACAATAATGATGCCATAAACTAATCACTGAATTGTGAAAATTGTGATGTGATTCATCATTGTGATGTCATAAATTAATCATTGTGATACCATTAACAATGAGAAACTGGCAGAAGGGACCTCTGAATAATAAAGATAAAAGGAGCTGAGTCTCTGATCAAAATGCATGTTGCCACCTGTACTCTTAAGAACAGTTAACAATGAATGCCACACATCTGCTTCTTTAATGTTTCTGAGTCCATCCTTTGATAAGTATTGGTCGCAGATGGGCTAATTTCTCAATCAACCATTGTAATGTCATAAAAAACTGTGATATCATTCATATTGTGATGTTATAAATCAATGATTGATGCCTTTAACAATTGTGTTGTCATTAACAGCACTCTGGCCTTGGAATCAGCCCTTAAGGCATCTGGATCTAGCTGAAGAGCCCATGAGAGTATTTTAGGCATGGAAAGAGGACCTAAATGAAAGATCTCTGCAAGTGAGATCCCAGTGGAAAGAACGGGACATCAAAGAAGGAGGTACCCTTCTCTGAAGGGAGGAGAGAACTTCCACTTTGACTATGGCCTTGTTGAAATAAGATCAAAGTCGGCGAGCGCAAGGGTCTTCCATGGCCTTGGCAACTCATGACTAGAGCCTGGGGAGATTGCTGATGCCTTAAACAAGAGTGCCAATTGGTTAAGGCAACAACAGGAGTCACTGTGCACCTACTCCTCACGTAGGATCTCTGTCCTTAATGTGTAGTTCAATGTGAATTAATGATACAACTAGTGCTCAAACAGTATTTTGCACTTTGTGTTCTGTGTAGGGGCAAACTGATGAAATCTTTACTTAATATATACTAAATTGATCTTCTGTATATAAAGATAATTGAAAATGAATCTTGATGTGAATGGAATGGGAGAGGGAGTGGGAGATGGGAGGGTTGTGGGTGGGAGGGAAATTATGGGGGGGGGGCCATTGTAATCCATAAGCTGTACTTTGGAAATTTATATCTACTGAATAAAAGTTAAAAAAGAGAGAGATAAAAAAAAACAATTGTGTTGTCATTCACCGTCGTGACATCACAAACGAATATTATATCATAAAACATTTTTTGATGTCATTAACCATTGTAATATCATAAAAACCATTGTGATGTAAAAAACAAACTACTGTATTATTATATACAATTATGATCTTATTCACTATTGTGATGTGAAAATCCAACCATTGTGATGTCATAAAAACCACTGTAATGCAACTGCATCATAATGGACCATAGTGTAGTTTTTTCATTCTTTTACTTGTGTTTAACATTTTAAAAAATCTGTTGGTTTGTAGATTTTTACCAACCTCAGACATTTTTCATTCATTATATGTTCAATCATTTTATATACATAACTTTCCGTCCTGTTCAGTTACTTGAATTACACATGTATTAGGACAGTTCTTGGTTCTTCAATTCTTTTTTAAGAAAGTTTTTATTTCATGAATACAAATTGCATAGATACAGTGTTAGGAATATAATGGTTCTTCCCCCCATACCCACCTTCCCACCCCAACTCCTGTCCCACTTCCTACTCTCTCTCCCGTCCCATTCTTCATTAAGATTTGATTTTAATTGATAAACAGAAGACCATTTCTATACTAAGTATGGATTTCAACAGTTTGCACACCCCAACACACAAAGTATAAAGTAACTGTTTGAAAATAAGTTTTACAGTTAATTCTCATAGTACAACTCAACTCATTAAGGAAAGAAGTCCTACATGGGGAATTATCACAGTGTCTCCTGTTGTTGATTTAACAATTAACACTCTTATTTATGATGTCAGTGATCATCCGAGGCTCTTGACATGAGCTTCCAAGGCTATGGAAGCCTTTTGAATCTACAAACTCTGTCAGTATTTAGACACGGCCACAAGCAAAGTGGAAGATCACTCCTCCCTTCAGAGAAAAATAGATCTTTCATTGATGGCCCTTCTTTCCACTGGGGTCTCTCTCACAGAGATCCTTCATGTAAAACATTTTTTGCTACAATGTCTTGGCTTTCCATACCTGAAATGCTCTCATGGGATTTTCAGCCACATCTTAATGCCTTAAGGGCTGATTCTGAGGTCAGAGTGCTGTTTAGGACATTTTTCATTCTATGAATCTGCTGTGTGGACTGCTTCCCATGTTGGATCATTTCCTCCTTTTTAATTCTATCTATTGTTATTATCAGACACTTGGTCTTATTTATGTGATCCCTTTGACATTTAATCCTATCTATATGATCAATTCCACATTTAATATGGTCACTTTAACAAGTAAGATGGCATTGGTACCACCTACCTGAATGGGATTTGGAGTCCAATGGCAAGTTTTTAGCTTTATCCTTAGGAGTAAGTCTGTGGGAATGTGTGTTGAAATGTATAGCTCTTCCATTTCTTATTCCTACTCTTATTTTTTACTGGGATCTATTTTCAATTGGCTTTATACACCTATGATTAATTCTATGTTAAGTGAAGAGTTAAACCAATGGTATTAAGCAGAAAATATAATCAATTCATTTTTGACTTTCATTTTAGAAAATTTCTATTATTTTCAAGTTGACATTTTTTTTCTGCAGCAACTAATCTGTACTGCTATAGAGTGTATATTTCATTTCAGACCTTACAGTCTTCAGCTCTAGGAAATTATATGTGCTCCTTGTTTTCTTGTGTATCTGCTAACATGTATAATGTTTTTTATATCTCCTTGAATAGTTGGAGTAAGTTATTAGAACTGTTTCTGCCAGCACCGTGGCTCAATAGGCTAATCCTCCACCTGTGGCACCAGCACACTGGGTTCTAGTCCCGGTTGGGGAACCGGATTCTGTCCCAGTTGCCCGTCTTCCAGTCCAGCTCTCTGCTGTGGCCCAGGAGGGCAGTGGAGGATGGCCCAAGTGCTTGGGCTCTGCACCCACGTGGGAGACCAGGAGGAAGAACCTGGCTCCTGGCTTCAGATCAGTGCAGTGCACTGGCCATAGCAGCCATTTGGGGGGTGAACCAATGGAAGGAAGACCTTTCTCTCTGTCTCTCTCTCACTGTCTAACTCTGCCTTTCAAAAACAAAATAAGGGAATTAATTTTATTCATGAGGGTTGTACTTACATGATTCATCATTTTCCAAAGTTTCCATTACTAGGAACATCTCCTTGGAGTTTGGGGTTGTAACATGGGACCATAGCCATTGGCTAAATCCTGAGTCCTGCTAGGTGCCCAGCACTGTGCTGAGTGCCAGCCAAATACAGATAAGAGATGGCTCTTTTCTTCAACACTTGTAGTCTACCAAGGAGATAGTCATATACAATGAAAATAGGACACCCTAATTTCTGCCAAAAATGATAAAAAATAAAACAAGATGATTAAGTAGTGTAAGAATAATTCAACTGATGGCATAAATTTTATAAAAAAATAAAACTTTAAGGAAGTGCAGTTTTATTGTGATAGATAAAAGAAAGCTAGGGTACAAAGTTTAAAACAAAAAGCCCAAGCAAATGCAACAGAGATGGAGATTTTTGTCAGCCCTGGAATGGAGATTAAAATGAGACAGAAAATCAGATAACAGATAAGAGCTAAACATGGCAGCAAGAGAAAAGAGTGATCCCGTAAATAGAACATCCTGGATATTCTCCCACATCATTACTGGACTATTACTACAAAATAACATCTTGTATATAGTGTTATCACCAGGTATCAAAGAAGCAAGTTCCTTATCTACTCAGCATCATGCACACATCTATCACTCTCCTTTTAGCTCTCTGATTTACAGAAATGGCTGAAAAAGAAGCCTCATTGTTTTTAAAAGATTTATTTAAAACTCAGAGTTAGAGAGAGGAAGTGAGGGAGGGATGGATGGAGGGAGGGACGGGGAGAGAGAGAGAGAGAATCCCCCACCTGCTCTTTCACTCACGAAATGGTTGCAATGACCAGGGCTGGGCCAGGTTGAAGCCAGAAGCCAGGAGTTTCCTCCAGGTCTCCCACATGGTGACAGGGGCCCAAGTATTTGCACCATTTTATGCTGATTTTCTGAGGCCATTATCAGGGAGCTGGATTGGAAAAGGGGTAGCCATGACATGAACTGGTGCCCATATGGGATGCTGGTATCTCAGGTGCCAATTTTACCACTATACCACAATGCCAATGTCAATGACGTCATTATTAAAGGAACCAACTAAATGTCTATGGGGTAAACATTCAAATCTATATTCTTTACTAGAAACTAGTTGCCTTCATGTTAATATCTGATTTTGCAACTCTACTTGATAATCCCATAGAGATTCCTAAATGAAGTGTTTGACCATTGGTCCAAGAGAGTGTTAGGGCATGGACCTACCTGCCTAGGAGCACTATGGCATCTCGTCCTCATCTGTTCTTTAGTGACCCCATTGGGAGGGAAAACTCATTTATCAAGAATTTTTCCATCCATATCTATTACATACAGATAGTATGAGAGTAAATGTGACAAAATTCAAAAGATTTGAAACCAAATGATTGCAATTGTTTTTATTAATGAAGATTGCAATGAACTAATGATGAGAAACAAAATAATTAGCAAAATAATGAATTTTGGTAGAATTTAGTCTATTTTTTTATTTTTTCCCACAAAGATTATCTTGATTAGGACCGTGAGGTGATATCAAAATTACAACTTTTAGGGTTTGACTCTATGGCTCAGTGGGTTAAGCTGTTGCCTGCCATGCTGGCATACCATATGGGCACTGATTCAACTCCTGGTTGCTCACTTGCAATCCAGCTCTCTCCTGTGGCCTGGGAAAGCAGTAGAGGATGTCCCAAGTGCTTGGGCCCCTGCACTTTCAGATATCCCATGAGGATATCTGAAAGAAGCTTCTGGCTCCTGGCTTCAGATTGGCCCAGCTCCAAATACTGCAGCTATTTGGGGAGAGAACCAGCAGATGGAAGACCTCTAATTCTCTGCCTCTGCCTCTGTAATACTCTTCCTTTCAAATAAATAAACAAATCTTAAAAAATATATATCTTTTAAAGATTTTCTATTACAAATCCAGGATTTCACTACATTTTAAACTAATTCTAATAAGGGCCTAAAATGACATTTTAAAAAAAAAAAAAACTTTCAATTATTTTAAAGGCAGAATGAGAGAAAAGAAGAAAGAGATCTTGCATATGATTTTTTACTGACCGCATGCCCACCATAACTGCAGCTGGGTGAGGCCCATCGAAAGAGTCAGAAAATTCTTCAGGTCTTCCACATGGGTGGCAGAAACTTGGGCCATCAGCTGATACTTTCCAGATATGTTAGCAGAAAACTGGATCAAAAGCAATGCAACTAGGACTCCATCCTGTTCACTCTGATGTTGGGTGTGGATATTCTAAGTTATGGCTTAAACCATTTGATCACAACTGCCACCACAGATCTAAAATAAGTTTTCATTTCATTTAATCAATGATAAGCTATAAAAGAGACAAATACCAAATATTCTTATTTATTTTCTTCTTCCAGATGTAACAACTCATCAGAAATTGGTGTTATTAATTCTATGTTTGATTTTAACTATAAATGCTATTTAGTTTTCTGTGTTTGTGTGTGTATGTGTGTTGTGGATTCTGAAAAGTAAGATTGTTCCCATAATAATTTATAAAAACTGTGGTAGAATTTTGAAAAATTCTGATAATAGTAAGTTCTCTACTGCCACACTGGAAAACACAAATAACATGTAAATTTTCTTCTCTATTAATAAAACCTTCTCTTGAACTCTTCTTGTGAGCTCTTTATAGCAAACCTTCTTGTCAGAGTTATTCGTGTTGTTTCTGGTTTCTCCACACAAACTCTTAAACCCATTTCAATTGGATTTCAGCCCCACCATTCCATCTTCACTGCAAGATTGCCAATGATCTTCATGTTGCTAATGCCTCTCTTTAGATCTGTTTTCAGAGACCACTTGTCTGAGCAACACTCAATAACATTTCTATCTGCAATTACCCTAGTATTTCAAATGCAAGAGACTTACAGCTGAAATTGACACTCATCCTGTCAACCCTTTAACTGTTTTTAGTTCTTCTGCCTGCCTATCTAAATGATTACTCTTTCCTTTTAACTTCTTTGTGTAAAATCTTCTAAGTATACGATTCTCTATTCCCATTACCCCTTCTATAATTCACACCCTCCACTCCTTTTGTTGTGTAATTTCCATATTAACCCCTTGTCCCTTTTCCCTGGTGTAATCTGTGGATTGTTGCCAGGTTAATCATCCTGAGACAAAGCTCCTTGTCTGTTCATGACTCATCCAAAAGCTTTTATGTCACAGGGTAAGGCAGATCCCTTGCACCTTTTCATGATTTTCACATAGGAGCATCCCTCATATAAAATATTTAGAGTGGTTCTTTACCCACCCCCACACTTTCAAAGATTATTTTTCTTATTTCTTAAAGAATACGGTTTTCCAAGTTTTTTTGTTCTTTACATAGATTTTAAGGATTTATTTATTGCAGTTTTTTCTCTTTGCATCAGAGGTCTTCAAATTTCTCTTGACTTTTGCTGCCCATTAATTTTTTGATTTCTTTGATTTGTTACCTCAGTTATGTTCTTGGAAGCTTTATACCTTCCAAAATGTTTCTCTCATGATCATTCTCATACACCCTCAGATTTACACCCATTTAAAACTGGCCCTTCCTTACTATTTTAGTGGGGCTAGTGATAAAATGGAAATAAATGCAATTGGTTTAATCTGTCATGCCTATAAATAAGTTCCAATAATTTTCAAATTCCCACATTAACAAATTATTCACTGAAACCATATTGTGTTTTTATTGCTTTGTGCCTTTGCCCATGTCCTTTTTCAAAAATTTGTTTGACAGGTAGAATTATAGACAGTGAGTGAGAGAGACAGAGAGAAAGGTCTTCCTTCCTTTGGTTCATTCCCCAAATGGTTGCTATGGCTGGAGTGTGACAATCTGAAGCCAGGAGCCAGGTGTTTTTTCCTGGTCTCCTATGTGGGTGCAGGGGCCCAAGCACTTGGGCCATCCTCCACTGCCCTCCTGGGCCACAGCAGAGAGCTGGACCGGAAGAGGAGCAACCGGGAATAGAACCCTACACCCATATGGGATGCTGATGCTGCAGGTGGAGGATTAACCAGGTGAGCCACAGCACCAGCCCCTACCCATGTCCTTTTAACCTTCTTTCTGTCCTTGTATTAAACACAAAATAGCCTATAAAAGCCTTCCACAAGTTCCTTTCATGATCAACACACGCAAATGATTTTTCTCCCATTCACCACTGCTCCCCAGCAGTTTATTGTGCCCTGAAGTACATACATAGCTGCTGCATCTTTCTGCAAGACTCCTTCTAGGAGAGAAGGAGCTGTCTCTACCCCCACCTGAGACAGTATCTTTTGCACAGTAACAATCATCAGATGTTTAATTAATGAAATCATGAATACATTTTTCTTGCTGCTAACATATTCCTGCTATTTATCACTAAGGTAATTTCTCTTTACATATATGAATCTTTTACTTACTTTATCTTGCAAACTATCAGCAACTATGAGTACACATTATGTGTTTCTCTTTTTCTAGATTGTACACTTTGATATTAATGATTAATCTTAACATAATTTGAGAAAGATGTACACAAAGAATACAAAAGAAATCTGATCTACTTGGGATTTATCTAAAACACCATATACTCCATAACACATGTTGGAGTCAAAGACTACAGAAGACATCACCAAGTCTGGTTTCTACTTCTGTTGTCACACAAACACGAAAACAGTGAAAACAACAGACACTTTAATTTTTCTTAAAATCATGAAAAATGAACTATAATACTGCAAGAGTAATGGTAGGTTTCTGAAGCAGATATTTAATTGACACAACTCATCATTCTTTACGTTTAAAGGTCATAAACGTTTCTGTCAAGGAATACTTGCATAGATAGTTCATTTTTTACTTGGAGCACTATTCAAGCACATTGTACCAAATAATTCAAGATATAAGTAAACGAAATAACTAAAATGAGAGTAATCATGCTATTTCACAAGGAGAGTATATTTCTAACATACTTTCAGAGTTTATTAAAATGAAAGTAATGAATTTTACGTTAATTTTATTTTGAGTAATTGGAAACAGTATCCCAATTACTAACTTCTTAGGGGTAAAGATTTTCTTACAGAGTGAAACATACCCCTTATATAAAATTATAACTGAAAAACTCTATATGTATAAAATTAGCCCTATAAAATTTAATCAATATAAAACTATGTATGTATTCAAATACTTCCATTATCAATGGGATTCTTCAAACATAATGCTGCTTACTAGTTCACAAAATAGTTGTTGTATTTATGTTTGTTTTTACACTGCTCTGATTTTAAAAATTATTATATTAGGTAAGTGACAAATAATGAATACTCAAGGTCCTACTTATTAAAGGGTTACACCTGCAGTGGAAACACAGGCAAATATAACAAAAAGGAAGTGACAAGAAACGATGATTGATACATCCTCTGAAATGTGCTCCTGCAATTGAGTAGGAAGTGCAAAAGATGAGAAAATGCAATCGATAAAATGAAAAAAAAAATATTGTATGGAGCTCAGGAAACAGAATCAGGTTTCCTTGTTCATTAGCTGAAAATGAGCTTAAGAGAAAGCTACCATATTGTTGAAGAAGTTAGCAGTTAAGAATTGCAAGAAATGCAGTTGTTCCAAGTTCTATCACAGGACATATGTATGACACAGTCAGACTGACACACTAGAGCAATCTGCTTGTGAATCTATGTGGTTGTACCAAGGAGTACTAAAGTGTAATTGTGAAAATACTTGATAGATTTTTCAATTGAAATTAAAAGAATACCCATGGAATATAGAATGTGAGAAGAATAGATTTTTTAATGTTTGAAAGGACTGCAGTCCCTTTACCAGCAGTGCTCTAGAATTTCTTTACAGTAAACACAGAGAAAAACTGGGTGGGGTGCAGCATTAGTTGATTTCATAGAGATTTTACTTACTTAGAGTAACACTGGAATAGCTGATAGAACTTATATGGGGGCCTATCTGTTTATCATGTTGAAAATCTGGGAATCCTGAAAAATATGGAACAAAAACATCTGAAAATTCCAAATGACCAAATAAACACTATAAGTAATCAACAAGGAGCAGGAATCAACAGCAGTGATATCGCTATCTAAAATTTCACTAACTTATGAAGTATATGACACATAATGTCCTTTTACCATTAAAGACAATTGGTTTATTAACATTTTTTATAAATGAATGTTCTTTTTATTCATTGATTTATACTTTATTTGCTTATTCATGAAGTCATGCCTCATATGAATCCAGGCCTAATTAGCTGTTTTTTCAATGTGATATAATGATATGGTTTAGTTTTTTCGTTTTTTCTTCTTAATAAAAAACAGTAGATGATGAAATTAATAGGTATATGAAGGGCCAATTGTTTTATTTACAAGCTGGATATCTATAATAAAGTATGTTCAATTCATGTTTAGCTTGACATTCTCTGATTTAGACACAGGAATAGATAATTACTCCACAGTAACTAATGAACACTCAAGTAACTGAAGCTCCCATCGTTTGCACTTCATCTTCATTCTAACTGCCTTGTTGGTGGCTTTCAACCATCAAGAAAGATAAGAACAATGTGGACATCAACCGAACTTCAGATATAAGCTATTCAGGAGCATCTTCTTGGCTTCTGTTCAATGGAGTCAAGTCTTACAAAGTTTTTGGTTCATGGATTCAGAAAATCATAGGCTACAATGTGCGGTTTAGAAGGAAGCTGTTTAGATATAGATTATGAAACCTTGTGAAATCTGAATAAATGTGTCATATTGAGGAAAGCATCATATTTATAGGTTTTTATCCTGTGTTTACATCAAAGAATATTGCCCATATTGGAAAGAAGGGTTAGACGATGAAAGAAGGGTTAGACAAAAAGGAAGTGAGATACAAACTCACAGCCAGAACAAGTTTATTCAAAGCAATAACCTTGAGAGGCCCAATACCAACATATATACAGGATGATGATGTGACAGAGAGCTTGCATGCTTTCACAGGCTAGGCTGATAGAACATAAGGCAGCTGAGGCATTAGGTATGGCTGAGCTGGCTTGCTTAGGAGTTTATGCAGGCTAAATGAATGAGGCAGGTTTGAATGGTTTGAGAAAGAATCCAAGGGGCTAGAAAGTCCCTTGTGGGGGATGCACTTTCAGACATTTAGGCAAGGAGATAAGACTCAAATGCTTATGTCCTGGCTCCATCATTTGTGACTACTGCTATTTTTTCATACATTTTATTTATATATATGAGCAAGTTTCATGTATTTTCATATATACAGATTTAATACCATGGTGATACTTCCTACCCTATCCTACCTCCCATCCACACTCTCAACCTGCCTCCTCTTTGCTTTTCTAATCTTTATTTTAATTTTTACAATGAAATATTTTCAGTTAATTTTATAAGCATAAGCTTAACCCTTCATTAAGTAAAAAATTCAATAAACAGTAAAAAGAAAAAAACACTCTTCCTCAACAATAGAGATAAGGACTGTAAACAATCACAAAATATTAAAATGTCTATCTTGGTCTTATTCATTACATTTTTTGTACTATATCAGTTACCACAGATCAGGAAAAACATAGTATTTGTCTTTTTGGGACTTGTTATTTCACTAACTATAATGGTTTCCAGTTGCATCTATCTAATTGCAGAATTCCATTCCTTTTTTTTTACATCTGAGAAGTATTCTGCAGTATTAGTGCTTGTGTGTGTATATAACTATATAACTATATGTATATATAAATTTGTTCATCTTATATAAAAATGTGTAAAAAAGTAGAAGTAGTCACACATGATGGAGCAAGGACATAAGCATTAGTCTTAGCTCCTTATCTAAATGACTGAAAGCACATATAACTATATATAACTATACATATAAAATAATATAACTACATAACATTTTTTATTTATTTGACAGGTAGATTTACAGACAATGTGAAGAGAGACAGAGAGAAAGGTCTTCCTTCCATTGGTTCACTCCCCAAATGGCTGCTACAGCCAATACTGCGCTGATCCAAAGCCAGGAGCCAGGTGCTTCTTCCTAGTCTCCCATGTGGGTACAGGGGCCCGAGCACCTGGACCATCTTCCACTGCCCTCCCAGGCCACAGCAGAGAGCTGGACTGGAAAAGGAGCAACTGGGATGAGAACCAGTGCCCATATGAGATGCCAACGCTGCAGGCAGAGGATTACCTAGTGCATCACAATGCCAGCCCAATAACATTTTCTTTATCCAGTCATTGGTTGATGGACTGCTCAGCTGGTTCCATAGCTTAGTGCTTGTGAATTGAGCTGCAATAAACATGGGGGTACATATTAACTCTTTCTAAAAAAATATTTATTTATTTGAAAGGCAGAGTTACAGAGAGGCAGAAAGAGAGAGAGAGAGAGAGAGAGAGAGAGAGAGAAAGAGAGGTCTTCCATCTGATGCTTTACACCCCAGATGGCTGCAATGGCCGGAGCTGTCCCAATCTGAAGCCAGGAGCCAGGAGCTTCTTCTGGGTCTCCCATAAGGGTGGAGGGGCCCAAGGACTTGTGCCATCTTTTATTGCTTTCCCAGGCCCTATCAGAAAGCTGGATCAGAAGTAGAGCAGACTGAACTCAAACCAGCGCCCATATGGGATGCTGGCACCGCAAATTCTGGCTTCACTTGCTATGACACAGCACCAAGCCCACAAATAACTCTTCCATATATCCAAAAGAAACGCAATCTGTCATTAAGTAAGATATGTTTAGGTTCATACATGTCTATTAGCTGAATAATTCCAAGTAAAATTCAGCTAGTTAGAGCAAAGGTAAACATTGCTATTTATAATTTTCTAATATTTAATTTATATACATACATACATACATACATACACACACAAACATATATATATATATATATATGTTTATATAAATGTTACACCAACATTTATCTATGTAGGTGCTCTCTACTTATCAATGCCTTGTCAATATCTTCTCTACCCTCAGGGCATCTCTTTTGGAGTAGAAATATTAATCCCAATGAGGAGGTACTAAAACTATAGTTTGAAAATTAGATTTAAGGGGCCAGTGTCGTGGCTCACTTGGCTAGTCCTCTGCCTGCGGTGCTGGCATCCCATATGGGCACCAGTTCTCGACCTGATTGCTCCTCTTTCCAGTCCAGCTCTTTGCTGTGGCCCAGGAAGGCAGTAGAGGATGGCCCAAGTGCTTGGGCCCTGCACCCGCATGGGAGACCAGGAGGAACCACCTGGCTCCTGGCTTTGGATCGGCATAGCTCCTGCCATAGCGGCCAACAGAAGGAAGTGAACCAACAGAAGGAAGACCTTTCTCTCTGTCCCTCTATCACTGTCTAGCTCTGTCAAATAAAAAATAATATTAGATTTAAAGAGAAGACAACCATGCAGAAAAATATGTAGCCATTGCAAAATGCACAGAAGCCTTGAAGAAGGTATTTAACCTAATAGGTTAAATACTTGTTAATTAGGAAGAATCTCTGTCCCTAACAAGAATAGTCAGGATAATTTGGGTGTCAGAACAGTAAAATGACCTCAGAGCTCCCAGTGGCTGAGTAACATAAAAGATTCTTCTAGGACAAAAAGCAGTTACATTCAAATAATACTTTCTAACAACATTCTTCCTTGAATGATTTTAATCTACTGAGAATTTAAATAAAATATATGCAGACCCTAATTGTAGCTTTCTCTTGGCTCTAGGGAGACCCTCCCCACATAATGACTTGAAATTTGTGATTTGACCTTAAGACCTCTCCAGGAATCTGGCTGCACATTTGCCATAGCATGAAGAGAGCTCTGAGCTTGCAGTTCAGTGTTGGATTAAGAGGAAAATAGGCCATTGCAGGAAGTGTGACAACTTACCTGACTTAAAAACATACTACCAAGATATAGTGCTCAAATCACCATGGCATTGGCATAAATACACACACACACACACACACATACACAAACACACACACATTGTCTTTCAATTAAGCAAATACATAAATCTTTTATAAAAATCTCATATCTGTTTGGCTTACATTGAGAAATGTCAATCAGCTATATGCATTTAGGTTATAGTTAGGAAAACTGCTTTAAGAAACTAAGAATAGTTCAGAGGCATTTTACAGAGAGTGTCCTTCTCATACTGATGTTTAAGAATTCAGTGAAAAATCCTTAACAACTTTGATCATATTCTTTATCTTAGTCTTTCTAGGCTGAAGAGAGAATCATTGACATAGAAAATTTGATCATAGCTTAAGAAATGATGTTGTAATATTTAAAAGTTAAGAGATAGGAAACACAGAATAAAAAAAATGAGAAAATCTGACTGACATCTAAGCCCAGAAGAATGTTGGAGACACATTATTTGAAAATATAACTGTGGTTTTCCAAATCCCCCAGTGCAAGAAACAATGTTTCCAAAGTATGGGTGTGCTAAGCACAATAAGTGACAAGAAATCTACACCTACAGATCAAAGCATAACTTCTTAATAGAAAATAGTCAAATAAAGTTATAAAATATCCATAGGAAAAAGATGATTGAAGAATGAATAACTCGACTTACAGAAAACATTTCAGTATGTGAAACCAGAGGCAACTGAGTAACATCTTTGAAGTACTGAATACAGTCACTATAATCCTACACATATCTGGACAAATTAGCTTTCAGGATTGACAAAAAAATGAAAACATTCACATGGACATAAACGAAGAGTTGAATTAATAGATCTTCATTAAATGTGAGGTAAACCATGTCCCTCAAGAGGAAAGGACGTAATTTCAGAAGAGTTAGATGCAAAAAAGAATAGTGAGAAATACAATGTGAATTACACATGTTTATCTCATCATCTATTTAAGATAATAAACACGATGTCTAATGTGTGGAGCTGAAACAAGAAAGAACTCCAGTTCTGAGTAAAAACAGCTGTAAGTCAGGAGAGAAGCGATTATAGTTTCATTATAAAACTCCCTACAATCTTGAAGAAAGAGGTAAAAACTTAAACTTATAATTTATTAAGAAAAAAAGTCTGAGTAATGTGTAAAGATAATGTCTAGGATAATAAAAATTGTATGCACAAATCTCCAAAAGGGGGGATGAAAACTCCATAAAATAAAATTCTGAATTACTAAGGTGGAAATAAACATAGATGTGTTAATGATAACAATAAACATAGCTAAATAAGTTCTCTGAAAATTACCAGAATTTGTGCTGCCATTGCAGTGGAGTAGGTAAAGTTGTCTCTGTGACAACAGCACCCTATATGGGCACTGTTTCATGTTGTGGATGCTCCACTTCCAAGCCAGCTCCATGTTAGTGACCTGGGAAAAGCAGCAGAGGATGACCTGAGTACTGGGGGCCCTACCATACAAGTGAGAGACCTGGATGAAGCTCTTGGCTCTGGGTTTGAACTGACTCAATTTCAGCTGTCGTGGCTATTTGGGAAGAAGTGAGCCAACAGATGGAAGATCTCTCTCACTCTTGCTCTCCCTCTCCGTCTCCCTCTCTCTTTGCTGTTCAGTAATTATGGCTTTCAAATATATCAATAAATATTTTTAAAAAATTATCAGGAAGGGTATGATCAACAAACTCAGCTTATTTGCAGTTTTTAAGAGAAACACCAAAATAGGGCGGCGCCAAGGCTCACTAGGCTAATCCTCCGCCTGCGGAGGATTCTGTCCCAGTTGCCCCTCTTCCAGGCCAGCTCTCTGCTGTGGCCAGGGAGTGCAGTGGAGGATGGCCCAAGTCCTTGGGCCCTGCACCCCATGGGAGACCAGGAGAAGCACCTGGCTCCTGCCATTGGATCAGCGTGGTGCGCCGGCTGCAGCGCGCCGACCGCGGCGGCCATTGGAGGGTGAACCAACGGCAAAGGAAGACCTTTCTCTCTGTATCTCTCTCTCACTGTCCACTCTGCCTGTCAAAAAAAAAAAAAGAAACACCA
Source organism: Oryctolagus cuniculus (assembly GCF_051225735.1). Classification (NCBI taxonomy): domain Eukaryota; kingdom Metazoa; phylum Chordata; class Mammalia; order Lagomorpha; family Leporidae; genus Oryctolagus; species Oryctolagus cuniculus. The sequence continues at coordinate 32,023,754 of NC_142885.1, forward strand.
AAATATAAAACAAAAGCCAAGGTTATGAAAATGTTAAAGTAAAAGATGGGACACATTATTTCAGCAAAACACTAAAAAAAAAGAAACAATCACTGAATCTGACAAAACAGACCTTAAGCAATAAAAAATATTTTTAGGGAAAAATTATCAATTAATGAAAATATGCTAATCTGAGCCTTATGTACCAAATCACCTGAAGATATATAAATCAAAAAGTATAACTGAAAAAGTAAATAAAGCTAAAATCATAGCAAGGCTCTCTACTGTTAAGCAGTTAAAGATAAAAACTCACAATGAAATTAAAAAATCAAATAAACAAATTCAAATATACCTACATGTAAAATATAGAGCACTTGTACAATTCAATAACATTCTCATTCTGCTGCACCATTCCTCAAATCTGCAAAAGTCTGTGAAAATCTACGTGCTACTGCTACACCTTGAAGTAGTCTTCAACAATATCAAGACACCCTGTGATTTTGCCCATGTTGTAATTAGGTAAAAAAAAATACGTTTTAGAGCTATTAAATATTGCAAAATAGCATGGATCAAAATAACACATGGTACCTCAATTAAGCTTTTATAAAATAGAGTAAAATCACAATACTTGTTGATTGAAAATAAATCATTAATATGTTTTTAAGATATAAAATAGATAAATATGGTAGAACTTGAAGGTATGTGGCCCTAAGCAGAAGGAGGATGATAGAAACTGATGATGCTGTGTTAGCCATCCTCTGAAACTTTACCTATCATTTCTGGGCATGTATTCCATTGATATGTTAAAAGCAATTTTTGATGTGAACAGATTTTCAAATTGATAATGGGAGTTTATTTTGCTTTTTTACTAGAAGCAAATAAATTCTGAAATTCTCTAATATTTAATAAGTTTCAGCAGATTCACATCAATTCACTTTGATTACTTGCAAGCTTCAGTTAATCGTGGATAACTGACTAGAATTGCAAAACCATAGAGTAAAATTTCTAGGCTGAGTTGATTAGTTTATAGAACAATAAAATGTAACATGAACTAAAACTGCAAATATCAGATGACAGACATAATTTTTTATCCTACCTAGCATCTACATTCCAGAACACTCTCCGCCTTTTCCAGAATGTGTATTAATAGCATAAGGCACTCCAAACAGAAGAGTGAGGGTTTTAAACATCTTCTTTGATTAAGATCATTCTCAGTTTTCACCCAGGTGCCTGCCTCCTTTTGCTAATTATCTCTGGGTGGATACTGGTTTTCGTTGGATACTGGATTCTTCATATCTATAAAGTCATATATGCTTGTATGATTTTTTAAGACACTAAATTGAAAATTGGTATATAAGTTTTCAATAAATTAGATTTAAATAGTTGTATTTTTTAAGTTATTTTATTAAGTAGTAATAATTTTTTTCAATTTATGTACTTAAAATTTTTTTAGTATTTTGTAAATGAAATTTTAGTGATGTTCTTCAAAAATACTCTCTTTATGTACTTGGAACTCTATGACTTTTCCAGGTAAATTTCCCAGTGCTTTTCACAGCAATCAAAATATAATGTGTAGCATTACACTTGAATCATTTTGTATTTTAGTTGGTGATTGAGTTTATTCTGTGTATCGCATCAATAACTTGTCCTATGCCATTTCTAGCACAGGGAACCTGGCTCCATTCTGGCTTGCGCTTTCCTTTTAAAGTTATCAACTACTCATTTATTCTGAAAGTTGTCCCAGCAACTTTCCCACTCATCACTTTTCAGAAGCCACTAGGCCTTATTGTCATAATGCTCATCTCCAGATAATATATATTATATTACCTATTATAGACATATTACATATATAGTGTGTATGTTTTCATGATTCTCATGGAATTAAAATATTTTCTTGGATTTTTAAAGTTTTTCAATTACAATTCTCTCTACCAGTATTTTCTCACTCAAACACTGATCCTACAATACAACTCTGTTGTGCAGGGGATTTTACATTGCTGGCCATGTGCAACAGATTTCTATTTTTTTTTCATTGCTCTCAACTTTGTATATCATCAATATCCATGTGGAAGACAATTTTAGCATACAAACATGTTCTTTTTTTGACATTCACAGTGTAATGTCATGAAGCCACTCAAAATTGTTCTTTTAGCTATCAAAAATGTTAGGACATTATACACACATCACTGAGGATACTTTTTTAAAACAGTTTCTTGTTAGGGACTCAAAATTCATTCACATTAAAATTTCTATGCATTAGATTGAGACAGTATTGTATAAGCTTTATGATACTGAATTAAACTGAATAAGATTTTCTTATGTTAAATGCCTGATAATTTTCTATATTTTAAAATATAATTTTGGAACTATTTTTATCTCTATTACATCTTGTGATGTTATTTCTGCATCTCCCAAATTTCCCATTGGTACACCCAACAGTAAAAAAAAAACAATGTATATGGAAATGTACACATTTTTCTATTTTTAATGCTATATTTAAGTTTATTATAACCATCATAAAATCAATAACCTAATTTATGCCAATTCCAGCACAGGAAACTTCAGGATAACTTGGTTTTCTTGATCATTGTTTGACCATCAATTTTCTAATTTTCTGGAACTTCTCCAAACAAATTTTAGTTCACAGTATCTGAGCACAATCTTGGGCCAAGCCCATCACTTGCATTAGCAGGGGATTATTTTAGACTTTATGGACTTTTATGGAACTTGATATTAAGTTTTATTTTAGAAATTTAGTTTAATTTTTTGTTTCATATTTGAATAAATAGAGCTCACTTTTTTCATTAACAATCTATTGTAGATAAAACCCAGCTCTATGAACTGGTGGCCATGATGATTTAAATTTTCATTGTGAGATCATCACCCCAACATTCTATGGGTGTCCTGGAAACCTTCATGTACATAGTGTCTTTGAGCTATCCTAGTGAAGGTTGATCATTCTCTCTTCTCAAGGTAATACACAGATTTATATGTAAAAATAATATGTGTAAATATATATGTGCATTTCTGGATTTTTTATAGAACTCTGAGCAATCGTTTATTAAATTTTGTTGATTATTCAAGTTTTCCACTGTGGTTCTAGATACTGTGCACATCCTGGCAATTATATGAGGAAGTGGCTGGATCATGAAATGATTTTTGGCCCTAAAGTTTTATATATATATATTTTCTTTATTTAATTTTAGAAATTAGTAGACAAGGGGACAACAGAGGGACAGGGAGAGTGAGTTACAATCTGGTACTTCACTCCCCAATTCCATATTGATCAGGAACTGGATTATTAGGGAACTCTGAGCTATCATTCCTTGATGATAAAAAATATATATAAGTATATTAATAATTTATACATTAGTATATGTTTGTGCATATATAAATTTTGAAGGTATAGTTCTAGATACAAATATCTGCTTGATTAGTTATGCCTGATCTTTATTTCTATTCCTTAATTTTTTTCTTATTTTCTCTTTTTAATGTAGAAGTAATGGACTTTTTTTTTTTTTGACAGGCAAAGTGGACAGTGAGAGAGAGAGACAGAGAGAAAGGTTTTCCTTTTTGCCGTTGGTTCACCCTCCAGTGGCCGCCGTGGCCAGCACATTGCACTGATCCGAAGGCAGGAGCCAGGTGCTTCTCCTGGTTTCCCATAGGGTGCAGGGCCCAAGCACTTGGGCCATCCTCCACTGCACTCCTAAGGCCACAGCAGAGAGCTGGCCTGGAAGAGGGGCAACCGGGACAGAATCCGGCGCCCCAACCGGGACTAGAACCCGGTGTGCTGACGCCGCAAGGCAGAGGATTAGCCTATTGAGCCATGGCGCTGGCCTTAATGTAGAAGTAATGGACTATTTATCACAAAAATCACTTACATGTGCTTGTCACATTATTTTTGTTATCAAGTAATTGAATTCCATACACAGTAATGAAAATATAATTTCTATTGTAACTAGTACACCTCATTTCAAATTTTGTTTTGGATTTCAGTTTATTCTTTTTTCTTTTTTCTTTGAAAGACAGAGTTACAGAGAAAGAGGGACAAAGATCAAGATCTTCCAACTGCTGGTTGACTGCTCAAATGGCCACAATAGCTGGGGCTGGGGTAGGCCAAAGCCAGGAGCCCGGTGCATCTTCGGGGTCCCCCACATGGGTGGCAAGGGCACAACTACTTGGGACATATTTCAACTGCTTTACCAGGCTATTAGTAGGGAGCTGGATTGGAACCAGAGCAGCTGGGCCATGACCCAGCACCCCGTATGGGATGCCGGGTGTCACAGGAGGCAGCTTAACCCACTATGACACAATGCCATCCCCTCTTTGGATTTATTCTTATCACCCCTGTATATGATCAGTAACTTAATGAAAGGCCATCTTATGCCTAAAGCTATCAGTGTGTTGGCCTGACTTTTATGTTGGAAGGTCTTCAACATACTCAAAACTGTGATACTTTTGTTGGCCACTTTTATGTATGCAGTTCCATCAAAAGCACTTTTGCACCATAATATAACTTTCCCTTCCCATATGATATAGTTTTAAGTTTTGTGGGATATGAATGTAAATAAACTTTTGATAATGGATATTTTTAAATATCTTTAGAACTGAATAGCTTTCATTTAAGGTTTTTCTGGGAAAGGGCTTGATATTTTCTTTACTTATCATTTTTGATCTTCTCTTTCACTTATCATATTTAATGCACACTTAATACACATTGGTTCACACAATTTTCTGTATATCTTTGTCACGCTGTTGTTTTCCCTATATTACTGCTTACTGCTACTTATGGTAATCAGAATATGTTATATACTGACATATGCAGTTGTTTTAATTTTTTATTCTATATACACATAAAATCATGTATACAATTATACATAATGATGTTGTAGTGCAAGCCAATCCTAGTACAAAAAACCATAGCCCATCATGGTTAACTTTTTCACTGTGGCTTCATCAATTTATGAAAATTAAGTTTTCAACTTTCCTTGATTTACTCTTTTGACTTTAAAAGTTTTCTGATAGTAAAATAATGTACTGGACTATTGTGCACCAAATTCCTTTATGTCTGTTGATCATTGTATTATTTATACTCTTCCTTCTACTAATTATTAAAATTTATGTTCTAAAACATATATTATTTTAGTTAATTATGACTTTTAATTCAACTGTATGACCTATTTATGTTATCAATCTCCGATTGGGCAGCGCCATGGCTCACTTGGCTAATCCTCCACCTGTGGCACCAGCACACCAGGTCCTAGTCCCAGTCAGGGTGCCGGATTCTGTCCCGGTTGCTCCTCTTCCAGTCCATCTCTCTACTGTGGCCTGGGAGTGCAGCGGAGGATTGCCCAGGTGCTTGGGCCCTGCACCCCATGGGAGACCAGGAAAAGCACCTGGCTCCTGGCTCCTGCCATCGGATCAGCACGGTGCACCGGCCGCAGCACACCGGCCTTAGCGGCCATTTGGTGGGTGAACCAACAGAAAAGGAAGACCTTTATCTCTGTCTCTCTCTCTCACTAACTCTGCCTGTCAAAAAAAATCTCCTATTATAAGTTAATCCTACTACTATTAAATTTAAGCCTTCTTGGGTGGCTTTTTTTGTGATATCAACTTAATGGAAACTATATAAAATCTCTTTGTAACTTTTATGCCCCTAAACTCTCAGAGCTATGTTTTTTCTAAGATTTATTTATTTATTTGAAAGGCAGAGTTTCAGAGAGGCAGAGGCAGAGAGAGAGAGAGAGAGTGAGAGAGAGAGAGAGAGGTCTTCCATTTGCTGGTTCACACCCCAGATGGCTGAAATATCCAGAGCTGCACATATCCAAAGCCAGGAGCCTGAGCTGTTTTCATGTCTCCCATGGCAGTTTAGGGGTGCAAGGACTTGGGCCATCTTCTGCTTTCCCAGGCCAGAGCAGAGAGATGGATAGGACTTGGAGCAGCTGGGATAGGATGGGACATGAACTGGTGCCCATATTGGATGCTGCCATAGGAGATGGCAGTTTTACCTGTTATGCTACATTGCCAGTCCGTCTCAGAGCTATCTTGACCCATTCAGTCATTCTCAATTCTCAGTTTTTATGCTATTTGAGCTTAACTGGAATTCTAGAGGACTATACAGTTCACTTTAATTTTGAATTTCCAGATTGTAACTATAGATACAAGTTTCTTTTTCTCAGGTTTTTTTTGGTAATTACCAAGATCTTTGCTTTGATATTATTTTTCATTTATTTTCCATTCTAATTGCAAGTTAACATACTTTTTTCAAAAAATGCCCTTATATATGTTTATCATTTTATTATTTATTTTTGCCTTCTTAAAAATGATCTATTTATTCATTTATTTGAAAGTCAGAGTAGCACAGCATGTGCACATGTGAGAGAGAAAGAGAGAGAGAGAGAGAGAAATCTTCCATCAGCTGGCTTATTTCCCAAATGGCTGCAATGGCTGAGGCTGGGCCATACCGAAGCCAGGGATCAGGAGCTTCCTGGAGATCTCCCATGAGAGCAGCAGGGGCATGAACATTTATGCCACACTCCACTGTTGTTGCAGGCACATTAGCAGGCAGCTGGATTGGAAGAAGACTGAACGGGATTCTCCTCAGTGCCTGTATGGGATGCTAGTACTGAAGGTGGTGGTTTAGCCCACTACAGTACAATGGTGGTCCCTGTCCTTGTCATTTAATTATTGCTCCTTAAGGTAACAGTTCTACTCATAGTAATCACAATTTAATATATACCCTAGTATGATAAAAATGTAATCTTTACTTTATACTTATATATATGAATATTGCCTGATTATGTCATCAAATAGTAGTGTATACCAGTGTTAGCATTGTGACAGGTGGTCATGTTTGTTGAATTTTCATTATGCTGTCAATTCATGAAATTTTTTTAAGAAAAGCAAGAAATTTTTATCTATGAAACTTATTGGATCATTTAGTGCTCTTACATTAATTTCTTATATCTTTTTAGTATTGTTATGGGACTGTGTTTCCCCTTGATGTTGAACTTTTCAATAGTATATTTCTAAGTGCTGGTGTTGTTCAACTAATATCATTTTTTTACAGCCAGAGTGGACAGTGAGAGAGAGAAGGAGACAGAGAGAAAGGTCTTCCTTTTCCATTGGTTCACCCCCCAATGGCTGCTGTAGCCGGCGCACTGCAGCTGGAGCAATGCTCTGATCCAAAGCCAGGAGCCAGGTGCTTCTCCACTGCACTCCCGGGCCAAAGCAGAGAGCTGGACAGGAAGAGGACTGTGCCAGTGCCGCAGGCGGAGGATTAGCCTATTGAGCTGTGGGGCTGGCCACATAATTTCATCATTACATTTATGTCCTTTTTTCTTTTCACTTTGAATTCAATGCTGTTACCTATATATAATTTTAGTTTCTTATAGTATCTTGGTCCTAGCATCATGAGTCTGTATATTTTGATTTTTGTTTCATTATAAGTTTAGCAGCACAAGCTATCTTGGAATCTTTCCTGTAAACAATATCTGGACAGTCTAATAGTAATATATTTTTTCAAGCTATTGAATCATACACTTTCTGCAAACTTGGAATTTTTAGGGCACTCCAAATTTATCACTAGTTTTGAAATTTTCCATTGTTTTATTCTAAGTGAAGGAGATCTTCCATGAACATTCTTCTCTTCTTTTTTTACCAGGCAGAGTTAGACAGTGAGACACACACACACACACACACACACATACACACACACACACAGAGAGAGAGAGAGAGAGAGAGAGAGAGAGAGTTACAGACTGTGAGAAAGAGAGACAGAGAGAAAGGTCTTCCTTCCATTGGTTCACCACCTAAATGGCTGCTACAGCTGGCACACTGCACCGATCCAAAGCCAGGAGCCAGGTGCTTCCTCCTGATCTCCCATGCGGGTGCAGGGCCCAAGCACTTGGGCCACCCTCCACTGCCTTCCCAGGCCACAGCAGAGAGCTGGACTGGAAGAGGAGCAACCAGGACAGAATCCGGTGCCCCAACTAGGACTAGAACCCAGATTGCTGGCACCACAGGCAGAGGATTAGCCTAATGAGGTGCGGTGCCAGGCATTCTTATTCATTTTTAACTTTTATTTAATAAATATAAATTTCCAAAGTACAACTTTTGGATTATAGCGGCTTCCCCCCTCCATAACCGCCCTCTCACCTTCAACCATCCCATCTCCCATTCCCTCTCCCATCCAATTCACATCAAGATTCATTTCCAATTACCTTTATATACAGAAGATCAATTTAGTATATACTAAGTAACGATTTCAAAAGTTTGCACCCACACTGACAAAGTATAAAGTACTGTTTGAGTACTAGTTATGCCACTAATTCTCATAGTACCACACATTAAGGAGAGGGATCCTACATGGGGAGTAAGTGCACAGTGACTCCTGTTTTTGGTTTAACAATTGACACTTTTATTTAAGGTGTCAGTAATCACCCAAGGCTCTTGCAATGAGTTGGCAGGGGTAGGTATGGAAGCCTCTTGAATTCACCAACTCCAATCTTAATTAGACAAGGCCATAGTCAAAGTAGAAGTTCTATCCTCCCTTCAGAAAAAGATACCTCCTTCTTTGATGGCCCATTCTTTCTGCTGGGATCTCACTCGAAGAGATATTTCACTTTAGGTCACTTTTTTACTTTTTGCCAGAGTGTCTTGGCTTTCCATGCCTGAAATATTCTCATGGGCTTTTTAGCCAGATCCAAATGCCTTAAGGGCTGATTCTGAGGCCAGAGTGCTGTTTAAGACATCCACCATTCTATGAGTCTGCTGTGTATCCCGCTTCCCATGTTGGATTGTTCTCTCATTTTTAATTCTATCAGTTAGTATTAACAGACACCAGTCTTGTCTATGTGATCCCTTTGAATCTTAATCCTATCATTATGATCAATTATAACTGAAAGGGATCATTTTGACTAGTGAGATGGCGTTGGTACATGCCACCTTGATGGGATTGTATTGGAATTCCCTGGCACATTTCTAACTCTACCATTAGGGGTAAGTCTGATTGAGCATGCCCCAAACTGTACATCTCCTCCCTCTCTTATTCCCTATCTTATATTTAACAGGGATCACTTTTCAGTTACATTTAAACACCTAAGAATAATTGTGTGTTAATTATAGAGTTCAACCAATAGTATTAAGTAGAACAAAAAAAAAATACTAAAAGAAATAAAGTAGTAATTTGTTCTTCGAAAGTCAGGACCAGGGCTGACCAAGTCATTGTTTCTCATGGTGCCCATTTCACTTCTACAGGTTTCCTTTTAGGTGCTCAATTAGTTGTCACCAATCAGGGAGAACATATGATATTTGTCCCTTTGGGACTGGCTTAATTCACTCTGCATGATGTTTTCCATATTCCTCCATTTTGTTGCAAATGACCAGATTTCATGTTTTTACTGCTGTATAATATTTAATAGAGTACGTATCCTATAATTTCTTTCTCCAGGATTCTGTTGATGGGCATTTAGGTTGATTCCATGTCTTAGCTATTGTGAATTGAGCTACAATAACCATTGAGGTGCAGATAGCTCTTTTATTTGCCAATTTAATTTCCTTTGGGTAAATTCCAAGGAGTGGGATGGCTGGGTTGTATGGTAGGGTTATATTCAGGTTTCTGAGGAATCTCCAAACTGACTTGCATAGTGGATTTACCAGTTTGTGTTCCCACCAGCAGTGGGTTAGTGTCCCTTTTTCCCCACATCCTCACCAGCATCTGTTGTTGGTAGATTTCTCTATGTGAGCCATTCTCACTGGGGTGAGGTGAAACTGCATTGTGGTTTTGATTTGCATTTCTCTGATTGCTAGTGATCCTGAACATTTTTTCATGTGTCTGTTGGCCATTTGGATTTCCTCTTTTGAAAAATGTCTATTGAGGTCCTTGGCCCATCTCTTAAGTGGGTTGTTGGTTTTGTTTGTGTGGAGTTTCTTGATCTCTTTGTAGATTCTGGTGATTAACCATTTATCTGTTGCATAGTTTTCAAATATTTTTCCCATTCTGTTGGTTGCCTCTTGACTTTCCTGACTGATTCTTTTGCAGTACAGAAACTTCTCAGTTTGATGTAATCCCAATTGTTAATTTTGGCTTTGACTGCCTGTTCCTCTGGGTTCTGTTTTGAGATGTCTTTGCCTGTGCCTATATCTTGTAGGCTTTCTCCAATGTTCTCTAATAATTTTATGGTGTCGGTTTTTAGATTTAGATCTTTAATCCATGTTGAGTGGATTTTTGTGTAAGGTGTAAGGTAGGGGTGTTGCTTCATGCTTCTGCATGTGGAGATCCAGTTTTCCCAGCACCATTTGTTGAATACACTGTGCTCGCTCCAGGAATTGGTTTTAGATCTTTGATCAAATATAAGTTGGCTGTAGATGTTTGGATTGATTTGGTGTTTCTATTCTGCTCCATTGGTCTATCCTATTTCTGTACCAGTACCATGCTGTTTTGATTATACCTGCCCTGTAGTATGTCCTGAAATCTGGTATTGTGATGCCTCCAGCTTTGTTTTTGTTTTACAAGATTGCTTTAGCTGTTGGAGGTCTCCTATGCCTCCACTGAAATTCAGCATCATTTTTTCAAGATCTGAGAAGAACGTCTTTGGTCTTTTGATTGGTATCACTTTGAATCTATAGATTGCTTTTGAGAGAATGGACATTTTGATGATATTGATTCTTCCAATCCATGAGCATGGAAGATTTTTCCATTTTTTGATATCCTCTTCTATTTCTTTCTTTTTTTAAGATTTTGTAATTCTCATCATAGAGATCTTTGACGTCCTTGGTTAAGTTTTTTCCGAAGTATTTGATTGTTTTGTAGCTATTGTGAATGAGATTGATCTGAGCAGTCCTTTCTCAGCCATGGCATTGCCTGTTTATACAAAGGCTTTTGATTTTTGTGCATTGATTTTATATCCTGCTACTTTGCCAAACTCTTCTATGAGTTCCAATAGTCTCTTAGTAGAGATCTTTGGATCCCCTAAAAAAAGAATCATATCATCTGCAAAGAGGGATTGTTTGACTTCTTCCTTCTGAATTTGTATCCCTTTAATTTCTTTTTCTTGCCCGATGGCTCTGGCAAAAACTTCCAGTACTATATTGAATAGCAGTTGTGAGATCTGCTACCAGATCTCAGTGGAAATGCTTTCAACTTTTCCTCATTCAATAGGATGCTGGTGATGGGTTTTTCATGAATTCATTAGCATTCTTCTATAAAGTGCCATTTTCTTTTCTTAAGTTCCTATAATATATACTGGTTCTTTTTTGGCTTTTAGAAATAATTTCAAGCCTTTTTTCTCTGAATTCCTTTACATTTGCTTGGTAATTTGTAATTATTCCTACCAAACTACTCAGCTCCACAAAAAGTAATCACAATTTACAGTAACATGAACATCACTTATTAATTTTTCTTTGATTTTATTATTATATTAGTATATGTCATCAGTATCCTATTGTAAACAAATAGATGCATTGTTGGTTACCATTTGTATTAAGAGTTTATCAACTCAATGAAAGCATGTAGATTTTTGGGGCAATTTCAAGGGCACAGTCTTTCAGCACTATTGATGTACAGTGTATTCTTTCATCAACTGAAGTTGAATTTCTTTTACTGCATTGTGATCAGACTCAATTTAATGATGCTTTTGCAATATTCCACAGTGTCATTATAAACTATGTCATCTTTGCATTATTATTTTCTATTAACTTAAGGAATGATATTTGCTTGATCTCTAATTCCAGAGTGTAATTTTAAAATATATATACAGGTAACAAATTTATTTAATTCACAGTTTTAAGAACATAATGATACTTGCCACTCTACCTTCACTCACTCACCCTCACCTTCCCTCCTCTTCCTTTATTATATTTTGTTTAATTTTTCTAATGACATATTTTCAATTGACTTTATCAACTTTTTCAGTTGATTAGCTTAACCCACCACTAAATGAAGAATACAAAAAGTAGTAAGTAGAAAAGCCACTTTTTTCAGGTGTATAGACAAAATCTATAAACAATAATCAAATCTCAAAATGTCAGTTTCACACATATACATCATATGTTTTGCATTCTGTGTATTAGTCACCAAAATCAGGGAAAATATATTTGTCTTTTGGGGACTGGCTTATTTCGTTAAGCATAATGGTCTCTGGTTGCATCCATTTTGTGGCAAAAGACAGGATTTTTACATTCTGTTTATAGCCAAGTAATATTCTATCATGTATATATGTCACAATTTCTTTATCCAGTCATTAGTTTATGGATGTCTGGGTGATTCCATATATCAGTTATTGTGAGTTGACCTGCTGTAAACATGAGGATACAGGTAACTATTTCATATGCTTATTTAATTTCTTTTCCCAAGAATGGAATAGATGAGTCATATGATTGAACTATTTTCAAATTTCTGAAGAATCTCAATATTGTCTTCCATAATGCTTGTTCTAGTTTATAAACCCACCAATAGTGTATCTGGGTAGCTTTTCCCTCATATCCTCAATATAATTTATTTATTATTTTTTAATTTTTGGATGATAACCATCCTAACTGTGATGACATGAAACCAGCTCATTTTGGCTTTTTTTTTTGACAGGCAGAGTTAGTGAGAGAGAGAGACAGAGAGAAAGCCCCCCCCCCAAAATGGTCACTGCAGTCGGCGTGCAGCGCCAACCCCAAGCCAGGAGCCAGGGGCTTCCTCCAGGTCACCCATGTGGGTTCAGGGCCCAAGCACTTGGGCCATCCTCCACTGCCTTCCCGGGCTACAGCGGAGAGCTAGACTGGAAGAGGAGCAACTGGGACAGAATCTGGTGCCCCAACAGGGACTAGAACCTGAGGTGCCGGTGCCACAGGTGGAGGATTAGCCTAGTGAGCCATGGTGCTGGCTCATTTTGGCATTTATTTGTATTTCCCTGCCTAGTGATCTTGAGAAACTTTTCATATAAATGTTGTCCATTTGTATTTTACCCTTTGAAAAATGTCTGTTCGTATCCTTATCCCATTTCTTAAATGAATTTTCTTGTTATTGAGTTTATTGTGTATTACATTATTGGATATTAATATTTTGCAAATATTTTCTCCCATTGTGTTGGTTGGTTCTTCACTTTTGATATTTCCTTTGCTGTGGAGATGCCTCTTAACTTGATGTATTCCCTTGTGTCTGTTCATTTTTTTTAATTTATTTATTTGCAAGTCAGAGTTACCAGAGAGAGGAGAGACAGAGAGAGAGAGAGACAGAGAGAGGTCTTCCATGTGATGGTTCACTCCCCCAGTTGGCCACAATGGCCAGAGCTGTGCTGATCCAAAGCAAGGAGACAGGAGCTTCTTCCAGGTCTCCCACATGGGTGCAGAGGCCCAAGGATTTGGGAAAATTTCTACTGCTTTCCCAGGCCTACACAGGGAGCTGGATTGGAAACAGAGTAGCCAGGATTGGAACCAGCGTGCATATGGGATACTGGCACTTCAGTCCAGGGTGTTAACCTACTGTGTCACAGAGCCAGCCCCCCATGTGTCTATTCTTACCTGTATTACCTATACTTCAATGTCTTTCAATGTTTCCCTCTAATAATGCGATGATTTCATGTCTTAGATTTAGATCCCTGATCCACTCTGATTTAACTTTTGTGTAGAGTGTAAGTAGGGATATTGTTTCATACTTTTTCAATTAAAGATTTAATTTCCCCAACACCAGTTGTTGAAGAGACTTTCCTTTCTCCAGGAGCAATTTTCGCTTATTTGTCAAAAATTAGTTGGTTGTAGATATGTGGATTATTTCTGGGGTCTATACCTGGTCCATTGGCCCACATGTCTATTTTTGTGCCAACACCAGGCTGCTCTGTAATATGTCTTTAATTCTGGTAATGTGATGACTCCAGCTTTATTTTTATTCTTTATTCTTTAGGATTATTTTAGTTATTCAGGATTTATTATGATTTTATATGTATTTTATGGTCTTTTTTTCCAAGATCAGAGATGAATGTTTTTGATATTTTGATTGGGATCACATTGAATCTCTAAATTGCTTTTGGTAAGTTGGACATTTTTATAATATTAATTACTCCATTTACTTTCTTTCCTCCTAGTATTTGTATGATTGGTTTCTGCTTTTCTGAGATGGAAATGTATTGTTAGAGCATTTATTTGATACCTAGACTCAATTAAATGTGATTTTTTTTGACAGGCAGAGTGGACAGTGAGAGAGAGAGAGAAACAGAGAGAAAGGTCTTCCTTTGCCATTGGTTCACCCTCCAATGGCCGCCACAGCCAGTGCACTGCGACCGGCGCACTGCGCTGATCCAATGGCAGGAGCCAGATACTTATCCTGGTCTCCCATGTGGGTGCAGGGCCCAAGGACTTGGGCCATCCTCCACTACACTCCTGGGGCACAGCAGAGAGCTGGCCTGGAAGAGGGTCCACTGGGACAGACTCCAGCACCCCGACCGGGACTAGAACCCAGTGTGCCGGCGCCACAAGGAGGAGGATTAGCCTAGTGAGCCGTGGCACTGCCCTTAAATGTGATTTTACATAGACATTCTTATTAAGAGACTCAGGCAAATATAATCAGTGATCTCTACTGACAATATACATGACAACAATAATAGTCATGACAAAGTGGAAATAAAATTTCTTAAAAGAAATATTTCTGGATATCTGCAGGAAAGAGTAAAAAATGGTATATTGTTGACCAAAGACTTATGAAAATTGTATAAAGAGCATAAGGAAAAGAGTACATATGAAAAGGCCATGTTGGAGCTGATGGCTCCCACTCTTCTGCTGGCCTATAGTCAAGCTTGGGACATTTTAAAGGAACTAGGATAATGCCTAAACCCTGGTGCCAGTACAAATCAAATCACTAAAAAGTCTATCGACCACAGATTAATTTGAGTGCATACTGGAAAAATGGGTCAACCACAATAGCTAGAGCCTTAGTTGATACTGGGGGTGGGGGACTTCTTAATTTATGGAAACACTAATAGCTTCAAAAAAGGGGTGCTGATTATTATTACTGGGATTGGAGGAAATGAGATAACAACTTAAAAAGTAAAATTAACAATGAAAGCAGGAAAATTACCTTGGTATTCTGTAGTATTTGTACCTATTGCAGAATGTATAATGGAATATATATACTTCAAGGTATGACCTAAATTCACTTGAAGAAAAGCATCAATTTGTTGTAACAAACAGATATTAAAACAGTTTTAGGGGCCAGTATTGTGATGCAGTAGGTTAGTCCTCCACCAGCAGTACTGGCATCCCATATGGGTCCCCGTTATAGTCCTGGCTGTTCCTCCTCCAATCAAGCTCTCCGTTATGGCTTGGGAAAGCAGAAGAAGATGGCCCAGGAACTTGGGCCCCTGCACCCACATGGGAGACCTGGCAGAATCTCTTGGCTCTTGGTTTTGGATCACTGCAGCTCTGGCTGTTGTGGCCATTAGGGGAGTGTACCAGGAGATGGAAGAACTTTCTCTCTTTCTCTCCCTCTCACTGTCTGTAACTCTACCTCTCAAATAAATAAATAAAATCTTTAAAAAACAGTTTTAGTAGGTACAGCCACTATACCACTGATGATATTACCACAGCCAAGATGGTTTCTTTAAAAACAATATTGCATTCCTGGAGGAAATAGCTGATATTATTAATAAATACATACAGTCAGGAACATTGACCCATACTATCTATATACCGCTACTAGATATCTACTGTGCTATTTACATAGTTCCACTATATGCCATAGAACAATGGGAGAACATTTAGATGAAAGTAGCATAACTGGAATGTGAATAACCCATTTTATCTAAGGCATTATTCAGGGAATGACTTTAGAAAAAGTATAAGAAACATTACATGACTTATTACACACATGAAAAGCAAAAAAGGTGGTAAATTAATCCAGATAAAATTCCAAATCCTCTCAAAATGTTAAACTTTTAGAAAAACATTGGAATTCGCTGGCACCGTGGTTCACTGGGCTAATCCTCCACTTGTGGTGCTGGCACCCTGGGTTCTAGTCCTGGTTGGGGCACCAGATTCTGTCCCCGTTGCTCCTCTTCCATTCCAGCTCTCTGCTGTGGTCCAGGAAGGCACTGGAGGATGGCCCAAGTGCTTGGGCCCTGAACCCACATGGGAGACCAGGAGGAAGCACCTGGCCCTTGGCTTTGGATCTGTGCAGCACGCCGGCCATAGCGGCCATTTGGGGAGTGAAACAACGGAAGGAAGACCTTTCTCTCTGTCTCTCTCTCTCTCACTGTCTAACTCTGCCTGTCAAAAAAAGAAATAAATACATTGGAATCAATGACATCAGAAAGATTCTCCATAAAGTCCATCAAAAAGTTAATCTTATAGACCCTATCAATGAAAAGGAAACCCAAAGATTTATAGGAATCCTCACTTATTGGAGGACTCCCATTCTTCATTTGAGACAATTTTTATAACCCCTGTATAAATTTACAAAGAAAAAAGTAATTGGGGACAGAAAAAAAGAGTAAGGCATTTGAAAAGGTCAAAGCTGGTATAAAAACTGTCTGGTCTTTGAAAGAGAGACCAATGTAAATTCAGGTTTCCGTGTAACATGGTTATGCTGATTGGAGTTTATGGCAAAAGCAAGGGAGAATTTTTTCCTTGGATTTGTGTCTCTATATGAAATGGAGCTAAACTAGATAAACATGGAGTTGCACAATTATATGAAAAAATAGGTAATGAAAGATCCTCTCTAAAAAGTGAATCAATTCCTGCCTTGCAAAAAACATCTCTCCTGTTTGTTGAAATGCAAGATACAGTAAGTTAACTGAGGAGCAGAAACAACACGCTTGGTTCACTAATGAGATGGCAAAATGCATAGGACAAATGTGTTGCTGGTTGGTGATTGTATGTAACCTTTGCACAAAAGTGATTTTAGAAACCACTGGTAAACAGTGAAGCAGTCAATTACCTGAACTAACATTAGGCCCTTGTTAGTTAGAGGAGAATGTCACATTTTCAATGACTCATGGGCAGTTGCAGATATAATAGCTACATAGATGCCTATTTGGAAGGGTAAAAATGGAAATTCAGGAATGGGACTTATGGGGTAAGCAATTGTGGTAAGACATCTTGAACATTTCACAAAATACTGACATCTCAGTTTTCAGTATAGATGCCTTTGCCACTTTGAATTCATCTGAACATGAGTATAATGATCAAGGGGAACAACTAGCTAAAATTGCATCTAATAAAAAATCAAAAGAAAAGGACTATTCCCTGGCAAAATGGGTGCACCATCATTCAGGCTACCTGGAAGCACAAGCTATGCACAGGTGGGCATTAGCCAAGGGAATATCATTTATCCATTTTAAGCAAATAATAAAAAATTTTTAAAAATAAAACACCAAGAATGGGGAGTACTACTAACAATTACAGGATGATTGGCTTAAAGAACTTCACCAGCTCAAATCTGGCAAATAGATTATATAAGGCCTTTACTTACTAATAGAGGGAGTCAATGTATTTGTACTTGTGTTGATACGTATTCTGAAGTATTAGGAACTTGTCCTTATCAATGAGTTACTCTGAAGAATACTTGCTGTACATTGGATATACTCACTCTATATTTTGGGCCCCTTTACATTGTCAGAGTGACAATGGCTCCCATTTTAAAGGAAATTGAGTAATATTGCAGGGGACACAATTTAGAGCAGATATATATTCTTTACCATCCTTAAGCAGCACACCTTAGTGAGAGAATTGATGGTCTTTTTAAAGTTTAAGAAAACAGATTATTCTTGTACAAATTGACAAGATAATTTATTTTTAGGATTAAAACCAATAAAATGGACCCACAAGGAGAAAGTTTTCTTTGCACAGAAAGAAAAAGCAACTCATTTGTATGTTCAACATTTCCATGTAAAGACTGCATCATCTCAGAATTCTGATGCACCTATAGCCATGTTGGGGAGGGGGCTTTAAATAACATCCTCAGTGCAGACACTTGTACATAAATATATTATCAAAATCAGAAGTTTTATGTTCTTTTTAATATATTTATTACCTTTTCTCCAATCATGTTGATCATTAATTTGTTTAAAATATATATTAACTTCCATTTTATATCCATGAAACTCTTTACAAATTATAGTATTTTCACTTACCATAGATTTCAGCAGATCCACAATTGGGAGGGGACATTTCATAGAGTCAGCATGTCCATAATAAGGTGACAAGGCTGTAAAGGCAATGACGGTGCTTTATTTGCATTGTTCTCTCTAACACTCCCTACCTCTATCTCTATCTACCTCTATATCTCTTTCTATCTCTATTTCTCTATCTCTACCATCTCTGTCTCTATTTCTATTTTTATCGCATTGAAATCCTCCCAGGCTTAGGAAGAAATGTTTTTTTTTTTTAATTTTTAAAAAAGATGTTATTTATTTATTTGAGAGGTGGAGTTATAGACAGAGCAAGGGAGAGGCAGAGAGAAAGGTCTTCCATCTGCTGGTTCACTCTCTAAATGTCTGCAGTGGCCAGAGCTGAGCCAATCTAAAGCCAGGAGCTAGGAGCTTCTTCCAGGTCTCCTACATGGTGAAGGAACAAAGCATGTGGGATGGTGTGGGATTAATTAGGTCAACATTTTATATAAAATAGGTTGTTTTTATAGTTCTGCAAATAGGTGTTCACCATTCAGTTAAAATATAGTCATGAAGCCCTTGTGTAATTTTAAGGAACACAAAAATTAATTTTACAATATAAAGTACATCTTGTAAAATCTAGAGACAAAGAAACATGTATCTCAAAATATCTAATTATTGGGGAATATTTTTAGCCTGTATTCAAAAAAAGGGGGAAGAAAGAAAAGGAATACCATGGCCAAAAAGCCAGGGGAAGGAGTGATCATTTGGCAGCTGCTTGGGATGCACATATCCCACATTGATGTGCCTGGGTTTGAGTTTTGAATTTATACTGCACTCCCACTTCCTGTGAATGGGCAACTGGAGGGAAGCAGGTGATTGATTAACTTGTTGGGTCCCTATCATCTGTGTAGGAGACCCAAATTGAATTGCCCCCAGGCTTTGGCCTTGGCCCACCCTTGGCTATTGCAGATATTGGGAGATTTTCTCTCTCTCTCTCTCTCTCTCTCTCTCTCTCTCTCTCTCTCTCCATAAAAGATATTTAATAAAATAAAATCCAATTTTTTGGTTAAATAAAATGAGCTTATGACTAGAAGAGACTAAACTGTTATTTTATTTATGTTATATATCTATATAAAATCTACTTTTATATAAAGTTTTTCTGCTCATGTTTATATAAAATAACTGTGCATGCATCTTTGATGTATGTCACTAAATAATTTATGGCATATTTTCAAAAGAATTCAACACTGCTGTATACAGAGAGAATAAACTTGCACATTTTAGGTGTGAAATTTGGTGATATTTTTCCTGCATTGAACAGTGAAAAATAATAAATCAAATGGAAAAACAAATTTAAAATTTGGAGCCAGAAAAAAGCACAAAATTTGGTTGTGTCAAGAGTATTTGTATTCTTAGGCAAGGTTGTGGCTGTTAAGGTGATGGTAAATAACATCTTTGACAAAATCTTTTCATGTTATATGTGTATATATATGAATACAAGGTGAAGGCCTATACCTCCTGGAATTGTGTAACTGGCTTCATTTACTTCCACATATTGATATGATATTTTTAAATTCATTGTGAGACTTGAAACTTTAATGTCCCTTCCAACTTTTATATTAAACATAAAAAGAGGCTGGCACCACAGCTCAATAGGCTAATCTTCCACCTGCGGCGCCAGCACACCTGGTTCTAGTCCCAGTCAGGGCACCGGATTCTGTCCCGGTTGCTCCTCTTCCAGTCCAGCCCTCTGCCGTGGCCCGGGAGTTCAGTGGAGGATGGCCCAAGTCTTTGGGCCCTGCACCCGCATGGGAGACCAGGAGAAGCACCTGGCTCCTGGCTTCGGATCAGTGCAGTGCACTGGCCACAGCGTGCCAGCCAAAGATTCCACTGGGGGGTGAACCAACGGCAAAGGAAGACCTTTCTCTCTTTCTCTCTCTCTCACTGTCCACTCTGCCTGTCAAAAAAAAAAAAAAAACATAAAAAGAAGAAAATTGAAAGTTATTTTTGCCTGTTGAAGAAGCACTAATGGGTTATCTTGAAATTGGTCAAGAATAAAGCCATGGTGTATGTTATGAACGATAATCTGTTAAAGTTATTGTAAGTTATCTGTATTTAGCAGCATATATTCATCAAAAACGATCTGAACTTGATTTTAAAGACTATTAAGAAGTTATGTTCAGAAGTTTTAACATTGATGAAGTAATTATTTGCTGTGAAAGAAACAAATATTGAATTAATAAGCAAAGATGGTGTGATACCTTTGGGTTTTATGAAGCTGCTGAAAGTAAGTTAAGCAATTCAATTCACTTGAAAGAAAAACATGTTTAATATCAATAGAAACTTTGAAGATATTGGTGCAAAAGATACAACCTCAGAGATTGTATTTTTTTTTTTTGCTCACTCTGTTCAATGTGGATTTGAAGTACAGTGGTGAAAACAGTAAATGTGACATTTGAAAACAAACAAACAAAAAAACCCTATACTTGAAAACAAAAGTTGTGACATGTTAACATAGATTACATGGATCATCGTCTCTTTTTGCACTCATTATTCTTTAAAAATCCATAGCTGTGTTTTGCTCTGATAATTGCAAATTTTGAACATTTACTCGGTTTGTTGTTTAATGATGTTGAAGAATGGCTAAAAAGTAGATGTGTTCATTTAACAATCATATTAACTTCCAGACCATAACATACAAAGCCTTGTAGGAGCAACTCAGTAAAATTTGGTGAAAGGAAGAATGAATAATATTATTTATGAACTTCTGTGTACCAAAAACTTAGTTGTTAGTTGTTTTCTTCAACTTGTTAGCTTATTGCAATCCCATTTGTGTATTTTTCCTTTTATTACCTATGCTTTTGGGGTCTTACACAAGAAACATTTGCCTAGGCCAATGTCTTGCAGCATTTTCCCTATATTTTCTTCTAGTAATTTGATGGTTTGGGGGATTAAGTTTAGATTCCTTTTCCATTGTGAATTTATTTTGTATGTTGTAAGGAAGGGATATTGTTTCAAACTTCTGCAAGTAGAAATCCAATTTTCCAAACATGGTTTGTTTGAAAGGAGTACCCTTTTTCCAAAGTATGATTTTAGGTAGTTTGTCAAAGATCTGTTGATTGCAGATGCTTGGGTTAATTTGTAGGGTTTCTATTCTGATTCATTGCATACATGTCTACTTTTATGATAATACCAGGTTGTTTTTTCTTATAATAGCCCTGTAACTAAATAATTTCTTGGTTATCTTAAAAAGAATGCAATGTTGCTATTATAGAAATAATTATATTGCAAATTGTAGGTCTGAAATTTTGAGATATTTCCTGCATTGGACAGTGAAAATATTAAATCAAAGACAAAACAAATTAAAAATTTAAAGCCCTGAAAAGCTCAAAAATTGTGTCAAATGTACTTGTATTCTTAGGCAAAGCTGTGGCTCTCATGGTGATAAACAACATTATTTTTTGACAAAGTCTTTACCATGTAGGAATCCTGAGTTGTATGAATACCTGGAACTATGTAACTGTCCTTGTTTACTTCCACAGGTTGATGACAGACATTTTTCAGATCAATGTGAGACTTGGAACTTTAATGTCTTTTATATTAAAAACAAAAACAATAAAATTGATATGTCTTGCTATCTGGTATTATCATGCCTCTGGCTCTGTATTTATTGTTTAAGATTGTTTTGGATATTCAGGGATTTTTATTTTTCCATATGAATTTTAGGATTTTTTTTGGTTCTGTGTAGAATTTCCTTGGAATTTTCATTGGAATGACACTGACTATGTAAATAGCTGTGGGTAGTATGGACATTATGATTATATATTATTTTAATTCATGAATATGGTCAATTTTCCTATTTTTGTATCTTCTATTTATTTCAATTTTTTTGTAATTTTCATTGTAGAAATCATTCACATTCTTGGTTAAATGTATCCCATGGCACTAGAATTTTTATAGGTATTATGAATAGGACTGTTGTTTTAAGACCTTTTCCAGACAGAACATTGCTGGAGTTTAAGAACGCTATGGATTTCTCTGCATTGATTTTATAACCTGCAACGTTGTCAAATTCTCTTATCAATTCTAATAGTCTCAGTGGATTTTTTTTTGGTTCCCATGTATAAAGGATCATTTTGTCTTCAAACAGGGTTAATTTGACTTCTACCATTCCAATTTTATTTGTTTGGTTTCTTTTTCTTACCTAATGACTGTGGCTAAAACTTCCAGAAATATATTAAGTAATAGTGGTGACAGAGGGTGTCATTGTCTGATTTCAGATCTTAGTGTAAATACTTGCAGCTTTTCCCCATTCAATGTAACTTTAGCTGTGGATTTGTCATATACTGTATTGATTGTATTAAGGTATATTCCTTCTATACCCAATTTTATTATAAAAGAATATTGTATCAAATGCTTTCTCTGCATCGATTGAGGAAATTATGACTTTAGCCTTCATTTTATTGATATAATATATCAAATTTATTTATTTATATATGTTGAACCATTCTTGGCTCTCTAGGGTAAATCCCATTTAGTCTGGGTGGATTTTATTTTTGATGCATTGCTGAACTCAATTAAGTAGTAATTTGTTCAGAATTTTTGCATCCGTGTTCAACAGAAATATTGGTCTGTAATTCTCCTTTTCATTGTAATTTTACTTGGTTTTGGAATTAAGGCAATTCTAAAATTTAGCATCCTAAAATGATTTTGAAATGGTTTCCTCTTTTCCAGCTGTTTTTGGAACACTTGAGAAGTATGGATATGAGTTCTTCCTTAAACTTTTGGTATAATTAAGTAGTGGTATTAAGCATGCAGGTCAGGGCTTTTCTTTGTTGAGAGGAACTTTAACCCTGCATCAATATCAGTCTTGGTTATTGATCTATTCATGTTTTCTATGTCTTTGTGTCTCCATCTTGGTAAATTGTATGTGTCCAGAAATATATCAGTTTTTCTAGATTTTCCAATTTGTTGTCATATAGCTGTTTGTAATAATTCATAATTATTCTTTATATTTCTGTGGTATCAATTGTGACATCTTCCTTTTCATTTCAGATTTTTATTAACTTGTGTCTTCTCTTTTTTGGTTAGTTGGGTAAATGATTTTTCAATTTTATTAATTTTTAAAAAAACTTCATTTCACTGATCTTTTGTATAGTTTTTATTTGTTTTTTTGTTTATTTCTTCTGTAATTTTTATTATCTTTCCTCCTAGTAATTTTGGGGTTTTATTAAATTGTTGTTATTTTTGTATGTCATGAGGTGGATTGTTAGATCATTTATATGATATCTTTAATTTTTGTTATAGCCACTTATTGATATAAACTTAACACTGCTTTTACTTTGTATATAAGTTTGATATGCTGTTCTTTCTTTGTCATTTATTTAAAGGATTTTTTTTTATTTGTCTTTTGATTTCTTCTGTGATCCACTCTTCATTCAGGAATATGTTGTTTATTCTCTATGTGTAGAATATTTTCTTGAATTTCTTTGGTTGTTCATTTCCACCTTGATTCCACAATGATCAGAAAAATTATATGATTTGGTCCCACTTTTTAAAAACTTGTTGAAACTTGTTTTATGACCACAGTTCATTGTAGGGAGTACTCAGTTCATTGATGAAATGAATTTCTATGCTGCAGCTGTGGGATGGAATGTTCCATTTGGTTTAAATTGTAGATGAGCTCTGTTTTTTACTTTGTTTATTTTTATCTTGTTTATCTGTCCTTTGATGAAAGTGGTGTGTTGAAGTGCACCATAATTATTGTATTGAAGCTTATGTCTCGTTCTAGAACAATTAACATTCCTTTCATAAAATTGAGTGTCCTAGCATTGGTTGCAAATATACATGCCATAGTCAAATCTTCTAATTATATTGATCCCATAATCATTATATGACTTTCTTTGTCTCCTTTAAGAGTTTTTTTTTCATTTTTTCTTTTTTTTTAAGTGGGCGGCCGGGGGTGGGGTGTTGCGGGGTGCCAAGCCCCGCGCTCACACTGCCCAAGCAGCAGGAGGGGAGGGAGGAGACACGGGAGTCGCTCGCGCTGATCATGGGGACAAAAGGTGGGGTCATGAGGAGGAGAGGCACCGCCGCCACCCCTGCAGCCGCCCCTGCAGCCACGGCCTCCTGCCTCCTCCACCTGCCTGCCAGCTGCTGGCAGCCCAAGGTCCCAGGACGCGGCAGCCCCCCAACCCCGCAGGCAGCCCTCAGGCCTCCTTCCCCGGGCAGCCAGGGCCGCCACCTCCGAGACTTTGTTTTTTTGAGCTCGGCTGGCCCTGAATCAGTTTTTTTTTCTTAAAGTCTATTTTGTGTGATATAAGTGCAGGTACTCCTGCTCGCTTTTGATTTCTATTTGCATGTAATATATTTTTCCCACCTTCGAATTTCAGTATGTGTGAATGTTCATTGGTAAGTGTGTTTTGTGTAGCTGGGTCTTGTTTTTGTTGTTTTTTTTTTTTTATCTACTCAGCCAATCTGTATCTTTTAATTGTGTAATTGAGCCCTTTTACATTCAAATTATTGTTGATATGTAATGATTTTGTTCAGCCATTTTCCCATAAATATCACTGTTGTTCGTTCAGAATCACCACTGTTCTATTTATTTATTTATTTATTTTTTTGGACAGGCAGAGTTTGAGAGAGAGAGAGACAGAGAGAAAGGTATTCCTTTTCCATTGGTTCACCCCCCAAGTGGCCGCTATGGCCGACGCATTGCGGCCCTTGTACTAGGCCGATCTGAAGCCAGGAGCCAGGTGCTTCTCCTGGTCTCCCATGGGGTGCAGGGCCCAAGGACCTGGGCCATCCTCCACTGCACTCCCGGGCCACAGCAGAGAGCTGGACTGGAAGAGGAGCAGCTGGGACAGAATCTGGCGCCCAACTGGGACTAGAACCCCAGGGTGCCAGCGCCACAGGCAGAGGATTAGCCTAGTGAACCATGGCGCCGGCCATCCACTGTTCTATTTTAAAGATTTATTTATTTATTTGAAATACAAAAATACAGATAAAGAGAAGGAGGGAGAGAGAGAGAGAGAATCTTCCATTTGCTGGTTCACTCCGTGAATGGCTGGGCCACGCTGTAACCAGGAATCAGGAGCTTCTTCCAGGTTTTCCACATGATGGCAGGGGTTTGAGGACTTGGGCCATCTTTTGTTGCCTTCCCAGGAATATTAGCAGGGAGCTAGCTAGAAGTTGAGCACTCAAGGCATGAACTTGTGCCCATATGGTATGGCAGCACTGCAGAAAGTGGCTTCACCTCCTATGCCACAGTGCTGGACCCACCACTGTTCTTTTGCTGGGAGTTTTCTGTCTTCACCTTCTTTCATGATGCTGATTTCTGTTCTCTGTTTCTGTATGTAATACATCCTTAAGTATTATTTGTAAGGCTGGCCCAATGTTGAAATATCAGAATTGGAGCAGCCAGGACTTGAACTGGTGCCCATGTAGGATGCTGGCACTTCAGATAGTAGCTTTACCAGCTACACCACAGTACTGGCCCCTGTTTGTTAATTTCTTATGTGAACCATTCTTTTTTTTTAAAAGATTTTTTTATTTATTTACTTGACAGGTAGAGTTACAGACAGAGAGAGAGAGAGAGAGAGAGAGAGAGAGAGAAAGGTCTTCCCTCCATTGGTTCATCCCCCAAATAGCCTCCATGGCCAGTGCTGCGCCAGTCCGAAGCCAGGAGCCAGGTGCTTCCTCCTGGTCTCCCATGCAGGTGCAGGACCCAAGCACTTGGGCCATCCTCCACTGCCCTCCCAGGCCACAGCAGAGAGCTGGACCGGAAGAGGAGCAACCGGGAATAGAACCCGGCGCCCATATGGGATGCCGGCACTGCAGGCGGAGGATTAACCAAGTGAGGCACGGCGCCGGGCCCTATGTGAACCATTCTAACAGTGGTCTGGTGAAACCTCATTGTGGTTTTGATTTGAATTTCTAATGGCTACTGATTCTAAGCATTTTTTCATGTGTCTGTTGGCCATTTGAATTTCCTCTCAAAAAATGCCTGTTCAAGTCCTTTGCCCATTTCTTAACTGTATTTTCTGTTTTGTTGTTGTTGAGTTCCTAAGCTCTTTATAGTTTCTGAATATCAGTCCTTTATTAGTATCATGGCTTCAAAATATTTTTCCCATTCTGTTGGTTGCCTCTTCACTTTGGTGACTTTTTTTTTCAGAGTAGAAGGTTCTCAGCTTGATGCAATCCCATTTCCCAAATTTAGCTTTGATTGCCTGTGTTTCTTGTGTGTGTGTGTGTGTGTGTGTGTGTGTTTTACCAAGACATCTTTGCTTATGCCAATGTCTTGCAGAGTTCTCTCAATATTGCCTAGTAATTTGATGGTATTGGGTCATAAATTTAGGTCTTCGACACATTTTGAGTGGATTTTTTTTTAAGTGTAAGGAACGGGTCTTGTTTCAAACTTCAGAATACAGAGACCCAGTTTTACCAGCACTGTTTATTAAAGAGACTGTCCTTGCTCCAGGGATTGATTTTAGCTGCTTTGTCAAAGATAAGTTGGTTGTAGATGCATGAATTGATTTCTGGAGTTTCTAATCTGTCCCATTGGTCAACACATCTATTTTTGGGCAGGTCTTTATTTCACCTTGAATGATGGATGAGATCTTCCCTAGGTATTCTGGGTTGGGTGTGAATCCCATTGCAAGAAATTGTTTTCATTTTTAAAAGGTTTGTTCATGATTGGTTCACTAGCTTTGTTCCTCCCTCATTCATCATAGAATACTCCAGCCTCAGATACTCCCTACTTTGAGTTGCCTCCTGACTGTAAGGAAAACTGATGTAAATGAGCTTGTGTTCTCCATGTTGGGGATTCACATGATGCTAGTTACTTAATTCTGACCACTACTTCTCCCTCCATGATGTATTTTGATTTTGGCACAGGCAACTATGGAACAGATTTCATGCTGAGATAAAATATGCTGGCACATTCAGATTCCCATCAGAAAACTCTCTAAATTATTTGGCATTGTCCATAATGCTAGTGTCCTATTATCTGTACATAGCAGAAAAAGCCACAAAATACACAAAGAAATATGGGGGAAAGTTATTGGTGAAATAACATCTGAAACCCTGTTCAATATTAATCACTATGGGCAGTTGTATCCTGCAATCTTAGTGTTTGTGTAGCGTTTGTTAACTAAAGTTGTACCTAATACACTATTACTAATTAAATATGCTGCATTGATAAATGCTGCATTATAAATGATGTTTCTGTGTAATAAAAAAGAGCAAAATAATGTAACCCTTTGATACTGAGATGCCTAATAGGAAAAAGGTACACAAAAATCTGCATCAATTGAGAGTATGTTATAAAGTCTTGCATACTGAACCATCAAGAATCATGGAGAACCATGAATGTTTGGTGTAGCAGTTAACATGCTGCCTCTTGGGATTTCTGTATCCCACATTGGAATGTCTGGGTTCTCATATTGGCTTTGATTCTGATTCCAGCCTCCTGCTAACATGAGCCCTGGAAGACAGCAGGTGTTGATTCCACTACTTTGATTCCTGCCACTCATGTGGGAGATCCAGGTAGAGGTCAATGCTCCTGGCTTCAGCTTGGCCCAGCCTTTGGCATTATGGCCATTTGAGGAGTGAACCAGTGAACGGAAGACCTCTGTCTCTTTCCACCTTTCAAATACATTCTTTAAAATCTGGAATTGAACAGAAGTGAGAGTTAAGAGAGTGATGATAAGCCCACTAGTCAAGTCTTCCAAACATGAGGGGGGAGTAAATGATGTAATGTGATGCCATCAACTTTAAGAATTTCAAATATCTTTGTTTCATCAGTGAATCTTAATAGTGTTCTTCATTGAAAAGAAAATTTTAAGATATTTACTTATTGAAAAGGCTGAGTGGCAGAGAGGAAAATACAGAAACTTAAAAAAATCACAGTGCATAAAATATCCAGCACCTAGTAGAATCACATAGATAATAAATGTCTGTTGAAAATAGATCTTTGTAAATAATAGAATAGGAGTGGGAGAAGAAAGATGGGTGGGAGTATGGGTGGGAGGGAGGCAGGGTGGGAAGAATCCTAAATTAGTATATATGAAATGCTGAAGTCTGTATTCCTTAAATAAAATTTTAATAAATAAATAGATGAATAAACAAATAAATAATAGTTTGTGGAATGCCTGTCTATTGACAAAAAGCAAACACAACTGAAGAGGCCAAAAATTTAATCTAGATAGTTTCAAACAATGTTAATATATCTGTTTAATGGATCATCACACAGTCAGCAAAATTAAGCCTTTGAAAACTATTGCTTTGTGACACAGAGTGATGTTTGGTGCAGTGGTTAGGATGCCTGCATCCTGTATCATCCCATACCAGAGTGCTTTGGTTCAATACTCATCTCAAGCTTCCTGTTAATGCAGATCCTGGAAACCAATAGGTAATAACTCAAATAATTAGGTCCCTGCCACCCACATGAGACCTGAATTGAAATTTGGCTCCTGGATTTTGCTCAGCCTGGTCATTGTAGGCATCTGGGGAAGTGAACCCATGAGTAAGAGTGCCCCCTCAAATAGCTAAACTTAAAAAAAATAAGAACTAGATAAACAGTGTAGATACCTTATGATTATTCCCATGTAAAAATATCTGGATAAGTAAAGTGGCAAAATTACAATAATTGTGGTTTTACCAAGCTAGTAGAACCTGGGATGATTTTTAAAAATTATTCTTTTTGAAAGGTGTTTATTTGGATAAAAGGGAAATACTAAAAATTCCATCATCCAGGAAATCCACCACCATTGCAAAGTAGGTTCTGCTTTATTTCTGCTGTTTCCACCTCTTAGTCTATTCTTTGGGCAACTTTTGTCAGTCACATGGTGTTGAAATACCATAATCTATTTGCCTACAGTAATATTTGCCATGACATCTTGGTTGCAACGTTTTCATTGGGAGAAGAAATGATGGAGCCATGTCATTACCCAAATTCTCTCTTATGTGTTGAGGCTAAAATTTTTAAAATAATAAAAAAAGAAGAAACACCTGTGTGTATCAGTATTGTTGCATTCATTCTGTCAAAATATTTATATTTTTGTCAAAACAATGTTTAAAATGTTATAATACATTTATAAAATTTTTTATTCATCTGTGATTAGTTAAGAATTTACTGTACATGGGTGAAATAGTCATCTTTCCATTTTATTATTATTTATAGCCCTTGCCTATATCACCACTGAACTAGGGCCTTTTTACTTGTTTATCTATTTAGTGGAACATTTACCCTGTTGACTGTAGTGTTACCTCAAATACTGAAAAAAAGAACGAAGAAGGAAATAAGGAAGGAAGGATAAAGTCAAGGGGAGGGAAGGGAGAGTGAAGGGAGGGGGGTTGCTAGGGAGGAAGGGAAGTGTCATATTTTAGAATTGTATCTATAAACTACATTTAACCTGCCCTCTTTGTCTTAATATTACATTGCATAAAAGAATAAAATATTTCAGAAGAAAATAATGTTTTATGCAATATCATATAGTCATCTATAATTGTTTTTGAGAGCTATCAATAAATTATATGGAATGATATTTGGCCTAGTTATTAGCATGCATCCATCTCATATCACAGTTCTTGGATTGCTTACCTCCAGCTTCCTGCTAATGGAGACCCAGAGATGTAGCAGATGATGGAGTAAGTAATTGGGTCTATGCCACTCATGTGGGAAACCTGGATAAGTTCCTGGCTTCTGGCTTCCACCCAGACTACCCCTTGTCATTTCAAGCATTTGGGAAGTGAACCAGTGTGTGAAAGTGATCTCTTTCCTTGGTATTTATGCTCTGTACTCTCTCTCAAATAAATAAATAATTGATTAAAATACAGGATAAAACATTGTAGGTACATTATGCTAATATATGTGTAAAAATATTTGAGTAGGAAAAAGGCTCAAAGTCATAATACTTATGATTTTATCAAATTAGCAGAATGATAATTTAATTTTTTTACTTTAGTCTAAAAAATCATTTTTAAAAAGGAGAAATGATCAAAAGGATCAATAAGAAAAAACAAATCTGAATTCCATAAACCTAGAAAGGCACTGCCAATGAGGGAAGTTCTGCTTTGTTTATGGCCCTTCCCCATTTAAGGTATCCTTTTCATGACTTTTAAAAATCACATGGTATTGCCACACCGTAGTATGCTTGCATAATATTTGACATTATAGTCTGTTTGCAATCTTTCACTGAAAAATAATGACAGATCCACGTCATTACTCAGCGAGGTGACCAGAGTTGGAAGTAAGATGTCTGGAAAGTGGGTAGGGGTGGGTGCACACCCCAGGGAGACTGCAGGGCACATGAGCATAAGGGCTCTTCAGGGGCTCTAAGATGTGAAATCTCCACGTGTGGCACTTAAAACATGGCGAGATCTGTACCAGGAGGGTCAGAGATGGGTGGCAGAGTTCCTGACCTCTATGCTCTAATCCTGAGCAAATGAAGTTTGAGGGATTAGATTTGCATAGGTGTCTGTGCCCTAAGCTGGAGGTGTGATGAGACCTAGCAGGGTGCATTCCCTTTTGGAATTCTCCCAATCTGAGCTTTGATTTGGGCAGTGGAGGAGAGGCTGAAGCCCAGGATGGATGTGCTGGGGTGCAGAAGAGGGAACTTGAGGGGCCCAGTGATAGTCAGGGGGCGTTCCTAATGCAGGGAGCCTTCCCAGAGCTGACCACAGAAAGCAATGGGGTGGGGAGACTGAGACTTGCGGTGATATTTAGACTGGCATGGGTAGGTCCTGGACGGCTGTAGACCCGAAGGAGAGAGAAAGCTGGGAAGGTCAGGAGCAGGCTGATGAGAGTGCACCGAAATGGAAGAGATAAGGCCTGGTGAGTGGGGAGGGCGGTGCTCCGAGTGTCCCTGGGGTACAAAAGAGACACGTGATAGGGTGTTCAGGAAAGGGGGAATGGGCCACGGGAGAATAGCAGGGTCATGATTTGCTCCCGTTTCCGCCTTTCATGGAAGAAAGCCAGGGTCATTGCCTTTGGAGTCTAGAGGCCTGGGACACAGAAGGAGAGGGAATGTGTGAACCAAGAGTGGTTTGGAGAAGCACAGGAGAGGTAGGCGCGACCGGGGTGGAGGGCGGTCCAGCGGGCACAAGCTCCCCTGGCTGGGCACCAAGCCTGCTCCGGGAGCCGCCACCGCCACAGGGCTGGCAAGGGAGCCGCCTAGAGGGGCTTGGCCCTGCGGCTGGCTAGGGGCGGCCATCCTCGGAGCCTGTCGGATCCGGCCTCGCTCTGCGCTCTGGGGGCTCGCCCCCTGCCTGCAGCGGGCAAAGACCTCCAGCACACAGGCGCGTGGGGCTCGGGTCGCCAAGGACAACCCAGGCTCTGCGCTGTCTGGGAGCCCACCGCGGCGGAGATGAGAACCGGCAGTGCCAAAGGGCAGTGGAGGAGGCGATCTCAGAGGAGGAGAATGGGGATCGCCCGCCGGGAACCGGGATCCCGCGCTCCTTCAGGCCCCTGGTCCACTCCATGGGGGTGATCAGTTCTCGACCCTGCCCTCATCCCCGCGGACTCCTCCTTCCCTACCGCGATCCCAGCCCCCCCATTCCTGCGACCACGCCTAACTGTGTGCTGCCCATCAGTCGCGTTCATCCCCCAGACCCCTCTCTGGGTGTCTGTCTCCAGTCACCGGCAGGCCCAACCCTTCCCCGTCCCAACCCTCCCAATGCCTTCACCGCCTTAGCTTTTCCCAGCGCCCCTCTCCCTCTTTGGCTCCTGTCACTTCAAACCCGTATCCCTGCTGCTGTTTCTGCTCCGGCCACCTCCTTGCCAGCGTCCTTCCACAGGTGTCCTCAAGTCCATCCGTCCGTTCCGCGCAGACCATGCCCGCGGAGCTGTGGCTGCCTACTTCTCCTTGGCCGGTTGAGCATTCTGCTGACCCAGAGTCAGCCTGCGGATGTGAGCACGGCCACTGGGCCCGGGTCTCAGCTCTTTCTGGACATCCTCGCTTGCATGATGACCCCTGGCGGCCAGAGCCGGCACTGCAGCCGCTGCCACCTTCAGGCCAGAGCCAGGTGGTCCCTTTGGAATAGGATGCGACTCTGTGCTCCCTCCCAGAGCTGTATCCACCCACTTCTTGGAAACAGGAATCTTCTCCCGAGTCCTGCATCTTAGGCAGCCATATACTGACTCAGACTCTCCCATTCCTCATCAATCTATTGCATTGTAACCTGGGCCACGGCTGCTGTGTGCCCCTGATCCCCTGGAATAAGTACCCCTAAACCATTCACTCCCCATTTCCCAGCCCTGCTCACTCACAACCAAGCCGAGCCCCAGGACAGAGGCTCCAGTGCCTGAGACACTGCTGTTCACAGCCTATCAGTCCTATGGCACCAAGACAGCAGTAAACTGGCCAGCCTGATCCCCACCCACCACCAACATCAGCACCACTACCACCATTCCCATTCACCTTCCTGCCTTATGCTTCTTCTACTTTCCTCCTAAGCCTGATTCAGGGGGTCTGACACATTGCCTCTCAAGCTGCTTGGGCAGAGAGGCCTGAAGCTTGACAGGAATCTGGAGAACAGGAAGGAGGGAAGGCGTGGGTTAGCCTGGGAGAGAGGCTGGGGTGGGGGGTTCTGCTGAGAACCCCTTGTGAGGAAGAGGCTCTCTCAAGGGTCTCTCAGTGGTTTACTTGCAGGGGGGGTGCAGATCCCGTGGCAGCAGAGAAGCTCTGCACATAAGAAGGGAGCTGGCAGGCAGGTTTCTCACTTATCTTGCAATGTTGGGGGCTGACAAGGGTACTTCAAAAACCTTGTGGGAAATAGAGCTATATGAGAAATTTACTTTGTGCAAATATTTTTGAAATTCATGCACAAAATGTTCACAATACACATTTCCCAATAACATTTTGAAGTCCTCCTGATACATGTTTGGAAGCCTTTAATGAGATGGGTCAGATGTATGCTCTGGAAGGGACAGGAGGTTAGTCCTGATGGCCTTTTTAAAAAAAATGATTTGACAGAGTTATAGACAGTGAGAGAGAGAGAGAAAAAGGTGTTCCTTCCATTGGTTCACTCCCCAAATGGACACCATGGCTGGCGCTGTGCTGATCTGAAGCTGAAGACAGGTACTTCTTCCTGGTCTCCCATGCGGGTGCAGGGCCCAAGCACTTGGGCCATCCTCCACTGCCCTCCCGAGCCACAGCAGAGAGCTGGACTGAAAGAGGAGCAACTGGGACTAGAACCCAGCACCCATATGGGATGCCTGTGCCACAGGTGGAGGATTAATCAAGTGAGCCATGGTGCCGGCCCCCTCCTGATGGCCTTTCATGGTCAGTTTTTAAACACTCAGGTGGTCTCAGAAATGCCAGAAATGATGCTGATTGGCATTTACATTTTCAAACATAATCTTTTTCTTTTTAATCCTAGTCTCCAGAGATATATCACCAATTTACAGAAGAGAAAAATGGAGGCTCAGAAGTGTTAGAATAAAGAACCAGGGCTTTGATACTACTATCTGGTGATTTGGTTCCATGTGTGTCCTATACACAGCCCCAGTCTGTTTTCCTGGGACCAGTCTGCTTTCCCTTAGAGACAGTCGAATGCTCCGCTGTTTCTAAAAGCAAGTTCTGCCTCTTTCATCACACCCCATACCCAGAATCCTGAACCTGTGCTTCTCCCTGTCAGGTGTGACCTGGGATTGTACTGGCTGTACTGCAAGCACTTCATGAAGATGCCATGTGCCAGCATCCCTGTCCCCCGTCCTGGTGTTGCATCTGCTACAGTGGCTGGGCAAGCAAGTGCTATGACAAAGGTAGGAGGGGAGCTGGGGGCTGGGAACCTCCTGTGTCTCCAGGGAAGATCTAAGATTATTGAGTACCTATTGTGTTCTGCTCAAACCCTCAGATACATGATATTTAATCATTTTTAAATGTTGTATCTATCTTATTTAAGTCAATATTTAACATAACCTTAGAGGCAGGAAAGGTAGTTTCTAAAACTGTACTTATTTCACAGATGAGTACACTGTGGCCAAGAAAAGACAGTTTGAGTGAGACAGAGGGACATAGGTGGGCCAGGATTCTCCTAACTCCAAATTCAATGTTGTGCCCTCATCCCCCAAACACCATGACACTCTGCAGTAGGCTTCTGGTGTGAGCCACACTCACCAAGTCATGGGTCTGGAGGGCCTGCAAGTGGGGCCCAAGCAGGTCTGGGAGCCAGATGTGAGAGTCCATTACACATGTCTCATCTCCTCTCCAGATGAGCACATCTGTACCATGCAGGCCCCTGCCAGAATGGAAGGCAGTGCATGCATGATGAGTGGAGACTACCACTGCATGTGCCCACCAAGTCTGCACAGGCATGAGCACAAAGCTGTGCTGGTGAGCAGGCAGGTGAGTGCTAGGCCCCTGGGCAATGTGGAAGTCAGACCATCAATCTGGTGTTGAGGAGAGGAAATAGGCAGCACTGTTGAGAGAGTGGAGACCAAGTGGGAGACTCAACTTGGGGAACTAAGATAGAACTGCAGCATTCCCACCAGTGTCCTTGCTCTCTCAGCCAGCTTGGTACATTCTGATCCATGACATCAACAACAATCTATGGGGTTTGGGTGTAACAGGTGCATATGGGACAGCTTGGGTAGGGGAGGATGGGTGTGGAGTGGCTCAGGAGCCTAGGACTCTGCTCATCCTCCCAGAAAGCTGGCTGTGACAATAAGGGATTGTCCACGTGACAGCCTTATGCCCCCTGTCTGAATGAGGAGCTGCTCCTGGCTGGACTTATCTTTGTTTCCTTCTCAAGCTTTGACACCTATGAGGTTAATGCAAGTGCACTCATCCTGACCCTTGCCTTTGGTCCAGACCCTGCACTATCTGCTTGATGTTGGATAGTCTCTTTAACCTTCCAAGATTTGGAAGTTGGGTACTATTTTTATTCTCTTTTAAAGTGAGTTATTGGGGCTGGTGTCGTGGAATAATAGGTTAAGCCACTTCCTGCAATGTTGGCATTCCTTAGTGGGGAGTCTCAGCCATGTATATGCACCCTGTTTCTCCAGTTTCCAGTTTCCTCCTGATTCTTTCCTAGTGAACTTAAAGAAGGTCATATCCCTATTGGTAATAATATTTTAGATGATTTTTTTAAACAAAAGACTGTTCTAAACCTGATGGCTTTCTCTTCTCTGAAGATCAGACTGCTCTTAGAGGTCTCAGACCTCTCGATCTCCAGGAGCATCCAGTCAAGACCAAAAATCTTAAAGCTCTTGATGTTTCATTAATGCACTCCTTTCCCCCAGCTCTCCATTTTCTCACACCAGTTCTGGACAGGCATGAGGTGGCAATGGCTCGGATCAGGACACAAATGGAGGGTGGTGGAGCTGACAGTAGAAAAATCTACATTCCTGCTGTCACGCCTGAGCAGATACATCCCGCGATTAGCCCATCTCCTACCCCACACTATTTTCCTGGACAAGCACCCAACCCTGAACAGCAGCAGCACATCAGCCCTCTCCAAGCAGAATAAAACTACCAGGATGCACCTGTGCAGCAGTTGGATGGCCACATCTGTATCCACAGCAGCCAGAATGTCATGGAAGAAACCCGGCTTATTTTCCAAGGGAGAAGCAGGGACACTCAAGGCATCAGGACCCCAGTTCTCTAGCCAGAAACTATAGGTTCTCCTTGGCACTGATATAAAGAAAGTCAGAGAAGACACCTGAAAGAACCATGGGGCTGCCCCTGCAGTAGAGGAGGTGAGACCTGAGAGTGGGCGTCCCTCAAGTAAGGACAGTTCATGGCTTTGATGGATCCCAGTGCCTCAGCCCACATGATGGCATTTAATGGGCCTTGATTCTTCCTGGAGCTACAAAAGGGGGGCAGGATGGCCAACACCTCAAGACCATGTGGGGGGAAGAAAATGGATGGAGGTGACTGTGTTCCTGTGTCCACACAGCCTAGTGCCCAAGGCTTGGTTCTCCTCCCTCTCTCTTCCTGTGCCATGCCTTTAACTTACCTGGTAAACAGCATGAACAAGGGCACTCCAGACCCACTCTGCCTCACTGAGAATTACACCCTCCCACCAACTCTGTATAGTCTCCAGCAGGCAGGATCTGATGGCACAGACACTCCGATGAGTCTGCAGCAACTCAGTACCTTGTGCCTCATTTCTTATCCTGGCAAATGAAGAGAGTGACTGAGTTTGAGGACTGCACTTAAACATGGGTGAGTCCATCAGAGGTGACATACCATAACTCCAATTCCACCTAGCATTTACCCAACAGGAGCCTAGCATATTAGAGGCACTAGCTCATTCAAACCCCATGACAACCTCATGAGCTTGGTATCATATCCTTTTCCCAGCTTTCATAGGTCTCTAGTGGAGGAATGTACCCTGAGCCCTCCTAGGGCCTTTAGAGTGGTCTACTAATCTAGAGAGCCCCCAAACCCAGAGAATGAACTAAGTGTGCTGCACCAGACAGTGAGTGTCCTGAGAGGTAAGCTTTGTTATTCACCTCATTCTTAGTGCCTGAAATAACGCTCTGGACACAGCAGACATTTGGGAAATGATTGATGATCATAGGATGCCAAAGGGCCCCCCCTCTAGGGAAGCTGCACATTTACCTTGTGGGGTAAAGATGATGACAGTCTTGGAGGGAACATGGAGTTGAGTGGAGAAATCATGGGAGATTATCCTCCTTGATGAGTTCAATACTCTGGAATGGGGAAAGGGGGAATCTAATGAGCTTAGCAGAGTTTGTTAGGCTTCTGAATGACATTTTTGACTCTCCCAGTGGGAGATGTGGGAGGCCCTCCTGAATCAAATGGGTACCAAGACTTGTGCAGAACTAAGCCTGGGGAAATCCTCTCCTGGCCCTAGATGATTTAAGGCTCTCTAAGCTTCTGGAGGAACTCCCAGTCACCAATACCCCTCTGGGCCTTATGAGGAGGCAGGACTTAAACCACTGGATACCCTAGAAGGACCAAAGTGTGACACTCAGTTCTAGATAAATGATGCTAGAATAGAAGCAGCCACTTTACAGAGATGCAAGTTTCTGTTTGAAGTATCAGGGACTCATGGGCAAGCAGGCAGTCAAGTTTCAAAACCAGGCACCCACCCTGAGATTGTCATGGAGGATGTAGGCCTCCTGTACTTCCCTGTACAGCTGGGCATCAAATGTCTTCCTGGAGAGGATGTTGTCCTGGATGGCATCAAACTGGATCCAGGATTTCTGAGTGGCCAGGCCAAAGCCCTTGGACAGCTGATGCATGCATGTGCACACACACACACAAGCATACACATACATAGACATAAAAATACACACATATCCACACACATACACATACATGTATACATTAACACACATACACACAAATACATATATACATGAACACACAAACACACATATATACATATACACATACACAAAAACACACAAATATGCACACAAATGCACATACACACATAGACATTTACACATATACTTACATACACATACACACACAATCACATACACATACACACACAACCTCAGACAGCCAGGCTAGCATCATGGGGACCTCAGTAGCCTCCTGTATTGTTGCCTTTTATACAGGGTCCCCTTAATGTATCATATGACTCTGAGTTGGCAGCTGCTGTCAGTGAGGGGTGCAAATTTTGGCAAACTCCTTCTGGATCAGGGAGAGAATAAATTGCCCTTTGGCTATAGCTCAGAAGCTGTCATATCTGTCTAGCTCAGGTGGCATTCTCTTCAACCTGGGAGTTAAGAAGTCCCTCATCCAGGTTATGCTTCTCTCTGGCTCCCTCTTCTGAGGTCTAATAGATACAGAATCGTTCCATTTCTTTCTTCCACTCATGGTCACAGCACTGATATCCTTCTGGTCTACAGATTATAATGACCCACTTTCTTGATGCTCTTCCCCTTCCCAGATGGAAAATTCCCCCAAGAGGCTGTTTCTTCTACTTTTGGGAATGCTGACTCCTAAAAGGTGTCTGACACATAGCGTCTGGATGCTGGGTTAAATCAGCTGCAGCTACACTTTCAATGTCTCTAAGCAAAAGACTGGGCTTTTGGTACAACTGCCTAATTCTGTGATTTCCTATGTTCTCCCTCAATTTCTTAACAGTAACACACATTCCTGGAATTATCTCCCTGCTGAAAAAGAATCAAAACATCTTCCTTCTCTAGAGACAACCCAGGCTTCCAGAAGCTGCTCATCTGTGATGCCCCCACCATGCTTGCCAAAGACTTATCTACTGGACACTAGACTCATATGAGCCCTACCCTGGGAAAATGGGTTAGGTCCCAGAAGCAACTTCTTCCTGCTTTTTAAAAAATATTAATTAATGTATATATTTATTTATTTACTTAAAAGAGTTATGGCAGTGGTGGGGGTAGGTGAAAGAGAGCTTCTATCACTAATTCAGTCCCCAAATGGTCATAACTGCCAGGGCTGGGTCAGGCTGAAGCCAGGACCCAGGAATTTCATCCGGGTCTCCCATGTGGGTAGCAGGGGCCCATCCACTTGGGCCATCTTCCACTGCTTTTCCCAGGTCATTAGCAGGGAGCTGGATCAGAAGTGAAGCAGCTGTGACACAAACTGATGCACATATGGGATGCTCGTGTCACAGGTGGCAGCTTTACTTGCTGTGCCATGACTCTGGCCCTGGTAGTTTCTTCAGCTTCTGTTCAGCAGAAAGTGGGTCTCTGGAAAATGTACAATGAAAGTGCATAGAGGCAAGCAGAAGGCAGAGAGCTTCTGCAGGTTGAGACCTGGTTCCAGGCTATTTCTAAGACCCAGCTGTTCTATCCCCTTTGGATTCTACAATTCATTTGAAGTCCCTGGTATAGATTCTTCATTGTTTAAGGTAGCTCCAGTGGGTTTATATACTTATATAATTTTATATAGCTTACATCCCAAAAGTCCCAAGAAACATAATTATAAAATTCATTTGAAACATTCTAGCCTTGTCTTTCCTGAACTAGTGGAAGAAAAACCAGAACAAGGCAAAACCATGAGCCAACTGTGACAGAGACAATTCAGCAAGTGATAGGGAACACTGGATTGAGCTGTGGGGGAAGGGGTTGGTCAAAAGCCAGGGAACATTTACAGCTCAGGAGTCACCTGGCTAGGAGTTTCCATTCTGTGTATGCTTCTACTATGTTTGCTGCAGTGAGAGTCACGGGCTGTGACTGCTTCTCAGCAGGACTGAGAGAGGACTTTATATGCCATTCACAAAGTTTAGAAAGGGCTTGGCCTCTCCCCCAGGCCCTTAGCCTGGGGGATGCTGGATAAACCCCATGGCCTCCTCTGTACTCCATAGCCTCTGAGGTCCATGAAAAGAAAAACCCAATGGTCTGGACTGGCTAGGAGAGAGCTGCCTGAAGATAAGGGAGAGGTGCAACTTCTCTGGAGAAATGGAGTGTTGGGGAACAAGGTGCAGATGAAGTGGCATCACCACCTCTCAGACTGCAGCCTACTGAGCAGATCATGCCCCCACATCCTGGTTTATGGGAAACTACACACAGGTCTGTGGAAGGAAGAGCAAGTCATGATGCACATGCCAGTCATTTTTTTGACAGGCAT
The DNA here is from genome assembly GCF_051225735.1 of Oryctolagus cuniculus. Taxonomy (NCBI): domain Eukaryota; kingdom Metazoa; phylum Chordata; class Mammalia; order Lagomorpha; family Leporidae; genus Oryctolagus; species Oryctolagus cuniculus. Next base: position 32,063,355 of record NC_142885.1, read on the forward strand.
CAGCAGCAATGCCAAGACAAGACCACCTATGAAAGCCATGCCCACCTAGTGGTGCATGAGGCAGAGGGCAATGGCCAGCTGCAGAGTTAGGTTCCAGGCCTCATGGAAGCTCCAGGCAATGTTAAGCAGTAGCCCAGTGTCAGTGCCTAATAGGTTCAGGTCCTCTCCAGCTGGAGCATGACTGGGTCCCAGTTGAAAACCTCTCATACAGGATGTGCAACACAAACCCTGTGGCCAGCAGTGTCACCTTCTGTGGATCATACCCCTACTGATACTGCAGCACAACATCCAATATGACCCCACAACTAGCCCTGGGTCATACAGCAAATCACAGCTCAGCAGCTCCTGCCCTTCTTCCAGATGGCCACCAAAATGGAGAGCAACAGGAACCCTGAGAATCCCTATTGTCCCTACCAACTCTGGTAGAACAAGTGCCACAAAACAGCTCCATGCAGAGCCCTCCATAATGGGGGCCTTTCCTGTCAGTATAGCATGGCCCCAGTAGAATGGCTGCAGCCCATGGGGAAGGTAGCAAGTATCTGGGGCTGCTGGAGCTTACAGAAGCCCTGCAGGTCATCAACAGTGCCAGGCAGCATCATGGCCAGTAACCAGGAGACACTACAGCACAAGGATGCATGAATTAAGGTAAAGGGCTCCTTGGGGTCCCCCAGCAATCTGGAGGCCCCCCTGGATAGGTCTGGCCATCATTCAGTGACAGTGCTGCTTATGTATTCTGGGAATTTCTCAGAGTGAGCTAAGTCCTAGCATTAAGATGCAACCTGAACCCCTGGATGGACATCTGGATTTCTAGGGCCTCTTGGTATTTTCCAGATGGCCCCTCAGCTCTGTTGCTGCATGCTCCTCCCTACATAGACCCATGTGCAGAGTTCCCCATTCTCACCATCTTTATGGTCCATAGTTGTTTTTTTCTGAAAGGCAGATGAGAGAGAGAGAGAGAGAGAGAGAGAGAGAGAGAGAGAGAGAGAGAGATGGAAAGAGAGTGAGGGAGAGAGATATCTCTTCCATGAGATGGTTCACACCCCAGATGGCTGTGATGGTCAGAGTTGCACCAGGCTGATGCCAGGAGCCAAGAACATATCTGAGTCTCCCACATTTGTGCATTTGCCCAAGAACTTAGGCCATCCTCTGCTCCTTTATCAGGTATGTTAGCAGGGAGCTGGGTTCGAAGCAGAGCTGCTGGGACTTGAACTTGCAGTCTTACTATGAAATCTCTGAAGGTAATATGACATTTCTCATGCATATTTTAGAATATTTATGTTTTACTTATGAAGTTTGACTGTAATGTTTCATGTTTACTGTTTCACTTGCTGATCATGTCTATTAGGTGTAATCTGTAATTCTTGCACTTTGATGTCCCTATCTTTCTTCAAATTAGGGAAGTTTTCTGCTATTATTTTGCTGAAAATGCCTTTTAATCCATTACACACCTTCAGGAATACCTAAGACACATATGTTTGGTTGTTTGATAGTGTCCCATAATCCTCAAACACTAGTTTTAGTTTTCTAATTTTTTTCCTTTTTTGGTTTTAATGAGATATTTCCCAGTATTTTTCTTCTACCTTGGATATTTCTTCTGCTTCACCAAATCTGTTGTTAAGGCCCTACATGTATTTTCTACTTGAAATATTGAATTATTCATTCATAGTATTTCAGTTTGATACATCTTCTATCTCTTGGCAAAATTTTTCATTCATGTCATGTATAGATTTCTTTGTCTCATGTATATGTAAGTTTTGAGTAAGCTTATGATAATTTTTTTGAATTCCTATTTCATGCATTTCATTAACCTCTTCATGTTTAATTCTAATATTGAAGTGTTGTGTTCCTTTAGGGGAGACATATTATCTTCCATGTGCATGTTCCTTATATTTTTGCATTTACTTTTTGGCATTTTTGGAGACATTTGTCGGTGTTCTCCTCTAATGGCTTTTATCTTCCAATTCTTCCTCTGTGGCTTAGTGGAGTGTCTGCTCTTTCAGGTGATATCCAGAAGTGTGCGCTTCATGGGGCCAGGGAGCTCTGGGCAATGCATGAGAGTGAGTCAAGAGTCCAGGGTGACACCAACTTGTATCTGGTAGATTTCCTGTATTCTCAGGAGTTGGGAGAGTATGATCTGTCAGCTGGAGAAATCACAGCCTCACCTCCTACCTTCCAAGATCATCTATGCCTTGGGTTACCCAACAGTGGCTACAATCCTCCCCCCACCCCCAATGCAGGTACATGCACTACACAAACGATCTGTGCAGTCTTCAGTGTGAACATGGAAACCTCAGGAATGGGTCAACCCTAGGTACTCTGGGAATTCTGAGCCTCTGAAGCCAGACACAGTGAATGTTCAGAGACCCAACCATACCCCACACCCTATTGTGCAGTCACAGAATCCCATTAGTCATATTGCACAAGGTCCCCATAGTCATAGACTACAGGAGAGCTGCTCTCAGCTCTGTATGCCTGTCATGTCTGTGGAAAGAACAGAGGCATTCCCAGAGTCAGCTGCCTATTGGTACTCCACCTTGGCAGTTTGAAACCAGGATCCTGTTTTAGAGTGTGTGTGTGTGGGGGGGGTAACCTCATAGTCTTAAGTGGGTGCCCAGACACATGCATACTCTACAGGGGAGACTTAAGTCAGTGGGGACAGCAGATTTTTTTATTTTTTATTTTTATTTTTTGACAGGCAGAGTTAGACAGTGAGAGAGAGAGAGAGACAGAGAGAAAGATCTTCCTTTTTCCATTGGTTCATCCCCCAAGTGGCTGCTACAGCCAGCGTGTTGTGGCTGGTGTGCTGCACCAATCCAAAGCCAGGAGCCAGATGCTTCCTCCTGGTCTCCCATGTGGGTGCAGGGCCCAAGGACCTGGGCCATCCTCCACTGCCCTCCCAGGCCACAGCAGAGAGCTGGACTGGAAGAGGAGCAACCAGGACAGAATCCGGCACCCCAACCAGGACTAGAACCCAGGGTGTTGGCACTGCAGGCAGAGGATTAGCCTAGTGAGCTGTGGCACTGGCCTGGGGACAGCAGATTTATCCCTCTGATAAAATCCCCTAGTTGCATATATGCATTAGCTACAGCAGTCTCTACTCACACTGTTAAGATGGCACTTTCTTCCTGCTAGTCACCAGGGTACATTTATAGGAAGACGGTAAGAAACCAGTGTGCTCTCCCTTCACAGAGTTAAGTGGGAACCCTGCCCCTTGCCAGAACTCCAAGCTGGATGCTAAGTCAGTGTGGTCCATAAGATTCTCCCTCAGGCACTATCACCAATGACACAGGCTGCCACAGTCGCCTCTCACCTTGCTCCCAGATGGCACCTCCTCCAGCCCCCAGCTATGGCAGCTGTGGTGCTGTCCTCACTCGCTTCTGCGTGTTTTCCTGTCCATACTGCTCCATGGTGTCTCTCTTCTTTCTGTGAAATTTTTCCTGAAAACTTCTCTGCAACTCTCCCCTAGGAATGCACTTCCTGTGCTTTTCTTCTGTTATCCTCCCGTGGACAAAATCAGCATTTTTTTTCCTTATTCAGCCATCTGGGATTCTCATTAAAAGATTGTTTTTAATTTAAAAGTTTTTGGGACTTACAATATGCTGTTTGTTAAGATTTAAGAGAGCTCATGTGCAGAGATAATATTAAAGGCATTATTTAAGAAGCTGATTATGGACAGAGATCCTACATGAGGAGTAAGTACACAGTGACTCCTGTTGTTGACTTAACAATTTTACACTCTTGTTTATGGTGTCAGTAATCTCCCTAAGCTCTAGTCATGAGTTGCCAAGGCTATGGAAGCCTTTTGAGTTTGCTGACTTCGATCTTACTTCAACATGGTCATAGTCAAAGTGGAAGTTCTCTCCTCCCTTCAGAGAAAGGTACCTCCTTTGATGGCCCCCCCTTTTTTTTTTACTGGGATCTGTCCTTAATTTGTTGTCCAATGTGAATTAGTGCTATAACTAGTACTGAAACAGTATTTTACACTTTATGTTCTGTGTGGGTGCAAACTGATGAAATATCTAGTTAATATATACTAAATCGATCTTCTGTATATAAAGATAATTGAAAATGAATCTTAATGTGAATGGAAAGGGAGAGGGAGCGGGAGATGGAAGGGGTGCAGGTGGGAGGTAAGTTATTTGAGGGAAAAAGCCATTGTAATCCATAAACTGTACTTTGGAAATTTATATTTACTAAATAAAAGTCTAAAAAAAAGAAGCTGATTACATGCATGGAGTTAAGGTTGTGTTTTGTTAACATTTGTAAGTATTTTTTATTATGCAAATGTGTATTTGACTAAAGCCAAATTTGGCTATGGAAATACGTTTTGTAGTCCAAGGTATAGAGTTTATAAGTGTTTTTAGCTTATTATATTAAATTATTAATTATTAAATTATATATAATTTAATATATATTATTAATTATAGTGTATAATTAATTATAATATATAATTATAATACATGGTTTAAAATAATTATATTAATTATAAAATTATTAGAAATTATTTTAAGCATTAAGCTTAAAATAATGAATAGGATTATATTTAAAGAAATTATTGAATGGTCACTTTTTGTGAAACTCAATGTTTAGTGTGCTATTTTTAAGCATTCCCCATAAATCAGTACTTGGGAAAATTTTACTTTGTTAATCAATTAATATAATAAATAAGATATGAAAAATAAGCATATTAATGCTTGAAAAAACCATATATAGATTTCAAAATGTTGTAACAAAATAAGCTAATCTTCTATTTTACTTTCCTTGAACTTTCTGAAGTAACTTCATGCATGATAATTATTTTAAATAACTCTTAAAATGTTTCTTATTTTCATTTTGAGAGATAGACACAGAGAGAGAGAGAGAGAGAGATTCCATCCACTGGCTTAATCCCAAAATGCCTACAGTAACCAGTGCTGGGCCAACCAAAGCTAGGGGCCCAGAATACCATTTGGGTCTCCCACCAGGCTAGTGTGCCCCAAACACCTGGCCATCAGCTGGATCTCAATAAGCATTATCAAGAAGCTGGATCAGAAATGGAGCAGCCAGAGTTCAAGCCAGCCTCTCCAATATGGAATGTGGACATTGCAAGTAGTTACTTAACTTACTGCACTACAATGCCTATCCTTAAGAAACTTTTCTTAAAGTTTTATTTATTTGGAAAGGAGAAAGTGTGCTTTCACCTGATAGTTCACTCCTGAAATGCCTAAAACAGAGTTGGGCAATCCAAAGCCAAGAGCCAGAAACTCCATGTGTATTTCCCACCTGGATCGCAGGGATGCAAGTACATGAACAATCATCATGTACCTTCCCAGTAAGAAACCAGATCATAATCAGAGTAGCCAGGACTTAAACTGGCACTCCCATATGGGACGTGAACATCACAAATAATGACTTAACTCATTGTACCATAATACACACCCCTTAAATAACTCAAAATGTGTTTGTATCTGCTGGATAACAGACATGGCTGTCTTTGTGCCACTTGTCAGTTTTTAGTGAGGATACTTTGTTTTAAAGATTCAGCTATCAGGTATACCAGCAAATATTTCTTTTTAACTCCTGCTACCTGACCAAGAAATGTCAGATTTGCTCTTGTTACTTTCTGCTTCCCCCCAGAATGCCATTTTGTTTGGGAATGTAAGCTGGCAAAGCCAATACAGAAGACAGTATGGAGATACCTCTGAAACCCGAATACAGACCTACTATATGTCCAGCCATCCCTGGGAATTTACCCAAGGGAAATGAAATCAGCATATGAAAGAGCCATCTGGGCCAGCACCATGGCTCATAGGCTAATCCCTCTGCCTGTGGCACCGGTACCCCAGGTTCTAGTTCCGGTTGGGGCACTGGATTCTGTCCCAGTTGCCCCTCTTCCAGTCCAGCTCTCTGCTGTGGCCCGGGAGTGCAGTGGAGGATGACCCAAGTCTTTGGGCCCTGCACCTGCATGGGAGACCAGGAGGAAGCACCTGGCTCCTGGCTTCAGATCGGTGCAGCACGCTGGCTTAGCAGCCACTTGGGGGGTGAACCAACAGAAGGAAGACCTTTCTCTCTATCTCTCTCTCTCACTGTCTAACTCTGCCTGTCAAAAGAAAAAGTTCAATTAACAATAGCAAAGACATGAATCAACCCAAATATCCTTCAACTGAAGACAAGATAAATTAATTTGGTGATATGTACACCATGGAATACTACAGAGCAGTAAAAAATGAAATCCAGTCATTTGCAACAAAATGGATGAATCATGAAAACATCCTACTCAGTGAAATAAGATAGTCCCTAAGGAACAAAATACTGTTTCCCTGACTATGATAACTAATAGAGCTCCTAAAAGGCAACCTGTAGAAGTGAAATTGACACTCTGAGAAGCAATGGCATTGAACAGCCCATGCCTTAACTGTTGAGGAAGAGGGTTTTTTATTTTTTTATTTTTTCCATTCTTTTAAAAAGATTTATTTATTTATTTGAAAGTCAGGAGAGGTAGAGAGGGGGAGAGAGAGAGAGAGAGGGAGAGAGAGAGAGAGAGAGAGAGAGAGAGGTTGTCCATCCGCTAGTTCAATCCCCAATTGCCAGCAATGGCTGGAGCTGCACTGATCTGAAGCCAGGACTCAGGAGCTTCCTCCAGGTCTCCCACATGGGTGCAGGGGCCCAAGCACTTGGACCATCTTCTAATGGTTTCCCAGGCCACAGCAGAGAGCTGGATTGGAAGTGGAGCAGCGAGATCTCTAACCAGCATCCATATGGGATGTCTGTGCTTCAGGTCAGGGCATTAAACTGCTGCACCACAGTTCCAGCAATTTCTCTTTCTTTTCTTTCCTTTCCTTTTCTTTTCTTTTCCTCTTCTTTTCATTTCTTTACCCTTTTCTCTTTCATACTAATCATTGCACTCTTTACTTAACATAGAGTTAACCATATGTGTATAAAGTTAATTGAAAATACATTTTAGTTAAAAATAAGAGTGAGAATAAGAGAAGGAAGAGGAAGAGGGGTAGGAGTGGGGTTCAGAGGGCAGGCACTGAAGGAATAATCACCCATGACCCTAAAGTTGCAATTGTGAAAAGTATGAAGTTTTTAATAGTAAAGCTGTATAGTTCTGCATATATTCCTATGGACTTCTAAGGTACAATTTAAAAACTTGCCGTGGGATTCCAAATCCTCTTAAGCTAGGTGGTAAAAATAGCATTTTAAGTGTTAAAGTGAGCATATGGATAGGGTTAAAGTGACTGTATAGACCAGATTACTTATTAAAGTGATCATATAAATAGGATCATGTGTTTAGTAATAATAATAGATAGAATTTACAAGGAGGGAATGCTCCAACATGGGAAGCAGTCTTTACAGCAGACTCATAGAATGGCAATCACCTTGAGAGACACTCTGACCTCAGAATCAACCCTGAAAGCATTCTGGTCTGCTTGGAAAGCCCATGAGAGCATTTCAGGCATGGAAATACAAGACACTGTGGCAAAAAAAATGTCCTACATGAAGGACCTTTGTGGGCGAGACTCCAGTGGAAAGAAGTGGTCACCAAAAAGGATGTACTTTTCACCGAATGGAGGAGACAGCTTATGTTTTGCCTATAGCCTTATCAAAATACTGAAGGAGTTTGTGGATCCAAAAGACTTCCAAAGCCTAGCCAGCTCTAGTCAAGAGTCTTGGATGATCAATGACATTATATATTAGAGTGTTAATTGTTAAATAAACAAGAGGAGTCACTGTGCACTAACTCCCATTTCAGGATCTCTGTCCTCAAAGAGCTGTATTATGATACTTAACAGTAAAACTTGTTCTCAGTGAATACTTTGTTTTGGTGCATTAAATGGAGGATAGTCTTAGGTCACATAAATTATAGTTATGTCTAAGTGCTCACAAAATATGTATCAATCTTGAGTTCCTCTTTAAAGAAAATTAAGTTTCTAAAAAAAAAAAAACAAAATTACCATTGAAATGCAATGGCTTTGAACAGCCCTTGCTTTTATTTAACTTTTATTTAATAAATATAAATTTCCAAGGTATAGCTTTTGGATTACAATGGCTTTTTCCCCTCATAACTTCCCTCCCACCCACAACCCTCCCATTTCCCGCTCCCTCTACCATCCATTCACATCAAGATTCATTTCCAATTATCTTAATATACAGAAGATCAATTTGGTATATGTTAAGTAAAAGTTTCAACAGTTTGCACCCACACAAAACACAAAGTGTAAAGTACTGTTTGAGGCCGGCACCGCGGCTCACTAGGCTAATCCTCCGCCTTGCAGCACCGGCACACCGGGTTCTAATTCTGGTCGGGGCGCCGGATTCTGTCCCAGTTGCCCCTCTTCCAGGCCAGCTCTCTGCTGTGGCCAGGGAGTGCAGTGGAGGATGGCCCAAGTGCTTGGGCCCTGCACCCCATGGGAGACCAGGAGAAACACCTGGCTCCTGCCATCAGATCAGCGCGGTGTGCTGGCTGCAGCGCACCAGCCGCGGCGGCCATTGGAGGGTGAACCAACGGCAAAGGATGACCTTTCTCTCTGTCTCTCTCTCTCTCACTGTCCACTCTGCCTGTAAAAAAAAAAAGTACTGTTTGAGTACTAGTTATACCATTAATTCACATAGTACAACAAATTAAGGACAGAAATCCTACATGGGGAGTAAGTGCACAGTGACTCCTGTTATTGATTTAATAATTGACACTCTTATCTTTACTTAATGTATACTAAACTGATCTTCTGTAAAAAAAAGAAGAAATTATCAATTCCCAACTTGACTCTCACTGGGATTAAACATAACAATAGGTCTGACCTGATTTCATCATCATTTAAAAAATCATCTATTATTTTTCACTTTATGTTTGTGTGGGAGCAAACTGTTGAAATCTTCACTTAATGTATGCTAAACTGATCTTCTGTATATAAAGAGAATCGAAAATGAATCCTCATGTGAATGGAAGGGGAGAGGGAGTGGGAAAGGGGAGGGATGCGGGTGGGAGAGACGATATGGGGGGGAAGCCATTGTAATCCATACGCCGCACTTTGGAAATTTATATTCATTAAATAAAAGTTAAAAAAAATAATTGACACTCTTATATATGGCGTCAGTAATCATCCAAGGCTCTTGTCAGAGTTGCCAAGGCTATGAAAGCCTTTTGAGTTAGCCAACTCTAAACTTATTTTGACAAGGTTATAGTCAAAGTGGAAGTTCTCTCCTCCCTTCAGAGAAAGACACCTCCTTCTTTAATGGCCCATTCTTTCTGCTGGGATCTCACTCACAGAGATCTTTCATTTAGCTCTTTTATTTTTTGTCAGAGTGTCTTGGCTTTCCATGCCTGAAATACTCTCATGAGCTTTTCAGCCAGATCTGAATGCCTTAAGGGCTGATTCTGAAGCCAGAGTGCTGTTTAGGACATCTGCCATTCTATGACACTGCTGTGTATCCCGCTTCCTATGTTGCATTGTTTTCTCCTTTTTAATTCTATCAGTTAGTATTAGCAGACACTAGTCTTGTTTATGTGGTCCCTTTGACTCTTAATCCTATCATTATGATTGATTGTGAACTGAAACTGATCACTTTGACTACTGAGATGGCATTGGTTCATGCCACCTTGATGGGATTGAATTGGAATCCCCTGGCACGTTTCTAACTCCTCCATTAGGGGTAAGTCCGATTGAGCATGTCCCAAATTGTACATCTCCTCCCTCTCTTATTCCCACTCTTATATTTAACTGGGATCACTTTTTAGTTAAATTTAAACACCTAAGAATAATTGTGTGTTAATTACAGAGTTCATTCAACAGTGTTAAGTAGAACAACACAAAAAAATACTAAAAGGGATAAAGTATTAAGTTGTTCCTCGACATTCAGGACAAGGGCTGATCATGTCATTGTTTCTCATAGTGTCCATTTCACTTCAACATGTTTCCTTTTTGGTGCTCAGTTAGCTGTCACCGATCGGGGAGAGCATATGATATGTGTCCCTTTAGGACTGGTTTAATTCACTCTGCATGATGTTTTTCAGATTCCTCCACTTTGTTCCAAATGACTGGATTTCATTTTTTTTTTACTGTTGTGTAGTATTCTATACTGTACATATCCCATAATTTCTTTATCCAGTCTACTGTTGATGGGCATTTAGGTTGATTCCAGGTCTTACCTATTGTGAATTGAGCTGCAATAAACATTGAGCCATTAGGCAAGAAAAAAAAATTAAAGGGCTACAAATTTGGAACGAAAAAGTCAAACTATCCTTCTTGGCAGATGATATGATTCTTTATTTAGGGGATCCAAAGAACTCTATTAAGAGACTATTGGAACTCATAGGTGAGTTTGGCAAAGTAACAGGATTTAAAACCAGTGCACAAAAATCAAAAGCCTTTGTATACACAGGCAATGCCACAGCTGAGAAAGAACTTCTAAGATCAATCCCATTCACAATAGCTACAAAAACAATCAAATACCTTGGAATAAACTTAACCATGGACATTAAAGAATTACAAAATCTTAAAAAAAGAAAGAAATAGAAGAGGATACCAAAAAATGGAAAAATCTTCCATGCTCATGGATTGGAAGAATCAATATCATCAAAATGTCCATTCTCTCAAAAGCAATATATAGATTCAATGCAATACCAATCAAAATACCACAGACGTTCTTCTCAGATCTGGAAAAAATGATGCTGAAATTCATATGGAAGCATAGGAGACCTTGAATACCTACAGTAATCTTGTACAACAAAAACAAAGCCAGAGGCATCACAATACCAGATTTCAAGACATCCTACAGGGCAGTTTGTTATCAAAACGGCATGGTACTGGTACAGAAACAGATGGATAGACCACAGGAACAGAATAGAAACACCAGAAATCAACCCAAACATCTACAGCCAACTTATATTTGATCAAGGATCTAAAACCAATTCCTGGAGCAAGGACAGTCTATTCAGCAAATGGTGCTGGGAAAACTGGAAGCATGAAGCAAGACCCCTACCTTACACCTTACACAAAAATCCACTCAACATGGATTAAAGATCTAAATCTAAAAACCGACACCATAAAATTATTAGAGAACATTGGAGAAACCCTTCAAGATATTGGCACAGGCAAAGACTTCTTGGAAAAGACCCCAGAGAGGCACAGGCAGTCAAAGCCAAAATTAACAATTGGGATTATATCAAACTGAGAAGTTTCTGTACTGCAAAAGGACAACTATGCAATCAATAAAGGATTAATAACTAGAATCCACAAAGAGATCAAGAAACTCCACAACATCAAAACAAACAACCCACTTAAGAGATGGGCCAAGGACCTCAATAGACATTTTTCGAAAGAGGAAATCCAAATGGCCAACAGACACATGAAAAATGTTTAGGATCACTATCAATCAGGGAAATGCAAATCAAAACCACAATGAGATTTCACCTCACCCTGGCTAGAATGGCTCACATAGAGAAATCTACCAACAACAGATGCTGGTGAGGATATGGGGAAAAAGGGACACTAACCCACTGTTGGTGGGAACGCAAACTGGTAAAGCCACTATGGAAGCCAGTTTGGAGATTCCTCAGAAACCTGAATATAACCCTACCCTACAACCCAGCCATACCACTCCTTGGAATTTACCCAAAGGAAAGTAAATTGGCAAATAAAAGAGCTGTGTGCACCTCAATGTTTTTTGCAGCTTAATTCACAATAGCTAAGACATGGAATCAACCTAAATGCCCATCAACAGAAGCCTGGAGAAAGAAATTATGGGATATATAGTCTATAGAATACTATACAGTGGTAAAAAAAACCCATGAAATCTGGTAATTTGCAACAAAATGGATGAATCTGGAACAGCCCTTGTATGGTCTTATGCGGAACAGTTTTTGTTGTTGTTGCTGTTTGCTTTTAGGTTTTTTTTGTTTTGTGTTTTGTTTTTTCTTTCTCTCTTTCTTTTTCTTTTTCTTCCTCATATAAAGTGTTGAACTCTTTACCTAAAATAGGGTCAATCTTCTTTGTATAAAGTTAAATGAAAATAGATCTTAGCAGCCAGTGCCGTGGCTCAATAGGCTAATCCTCCACCTTGCGGTGCCGGCACACCGGGTTCTAGTCCTGGTCAGGGCGCCGGAGTCTGTCCAGGTTGCCTCTCTTCCACGCCAGCTCTCTGCTATGGCCCGGGAGTGCACTGGAGGATGGCCCAAGTCCTTGGGCCCTGCACCCTCATGGGAGACCAGGAGAAGCACCTGGCTCCTGGCTTCAGATCAGTGCGATGCGCCGGCCGCAGTGTGCCGGCCACAGCGGCCATTGGAGGGTGAACCAATGGAAAAAGGAAGACCTTTCTCTCTGTCTCCCACTCTCTCACTGTCCACTCTGTCAAAAAAAATAGGTCTTAGTAAAAACAAGACTGGGAACAGGAGAAGGAAGAGAAAGAGGGGCAAGAGTGTGGTTGGGTGGGCAGGTGTTGTGGTAAGAATTTCTATGTTAGTAAGTTATATTTATGAAATGCATACAAGTATATAAATAAATAAAATCTGTCCCTGTCATGCTTCATTTCAAGTGAAATGAATAATATAATTTTAAAAAATTGTGTTTAAACTATACAAATATCATGTATTTCCTATATACAGATTCAGGATCATAGTGATACTTCCCACTCTACCCTCCTTCCCACCCATGCTCCCACCCTTCTTCTTCCTCCCTCTCTTATTCCCACTCTTAAATTTTTACAAAGACATATTTTTAGTTAATTTTATATTCATATGATTAATCCTACACTAAATAAAGAGTTCACAAAATAGCATGAAGAAAAAACACTGTTCCTCAACAGTTGAGACAATCATCAAACTTCAAAATGTCAATTTCACAGCTATACATTTGAAAATACCTGAAAAGCACACATTTAGCACAGCAGTTAAGATTCATCTTGGATGCCCACATCCTACTTTGAAGTGTCTGGGCTTAGTTTTGGCTCTGTTCCTGATACAAGCTTCCCACTAATATGTACCCAGGGAAGCAGCCAGTGATGACTCAAGTCCTTATATCCCTGCCACCCATGGGTGAGGCCCAATTGGAGTTTATGGTTCCTGAATTTGGCCTGGCCCAGTCCCTGGCCATTGTGGACATTTGAGGAAACAAGTGAGCTACCAAGTGGGAAATTCTCTCTCTCTCTCTCTCTCTCTCTCTCTCTCTCTCTCTCTCCCTCCCCCTGTGTGCATGTGTGTGTGTTTGTGTTTGTACATCACTTTATCTGACTCTCTTCCTATCACATGAATAAAGACACAAAAATGTTAAACCATGAAAAACAAGAAAAGAAGAACATTGGAGAAGTTTGCAAACATGTAAAACAAGCATCAAACTCCCAAACACCCAGTGAGCAATAGAAGAAACTACAAGAGAAATTAGAAATTTTACTATTATTAAAAATTAAAATGCATGGGGCAGGCATTCTGGTGCAGCAGATTTACCCAATGCTTGGGACACCCCCATGGAAGTGCCATTTCAAGTCTGCATTACTCCACACTTCTGATTTGGATTCCTGCAAATGTGCCTCTGAGGTGTATCTGGGTTTCTGCAATTCATGAGGGAAATCTTGATGGAATTCCTGGACCTTAGCTCTGACATGGCCTTACCCTGCCTGTTGTGGGCATTTAGAGAATGAATCAGGAGATAATACCTGTCTTGCCCTCTCTATATGTCACCCTGTCCATTTGGAAAAAGAAAGTGAATTAATATCCTTATTTTAGTTTTTTCAATCCTCAGGTCTTTAAAAAATGTGTTATACTGAAAAGTTGGGTGTACTGTTTTTAACATTCAGCAGCAAAAGGAAATATGACCATCTTCTGAAAAGAGTTTCCAAGTACTCTGAGATCCCAATTTAAGTGACATACTTTACTGAAGTGTCTCCACATTAAACACTTTGCATTTTGTCCCTAGTTATCATAAGATGGGGTCTGTTTACATCCAGTATCATTTAAAATAAATATTAGCAACAGACACAAAGTTGTCTTTACCCCATTATGTAAAACACATATTATTTCTGGATGCATCTGGCAGCATTTAGGTTTGGTAGAGAGTTAGGATACTGCTGTATGGCCATGGGTAATTTGAGTACTCCTTGGAGAGCCCAAGCTAAAACAGAGGCTCAGACTGAAGATGTCAACCTTGCAGGCAGTGTGGTTCTCAGTGGGTGATCAAGGTGTAGGTATCTATTTCTTCTACAGAAGTCGTGACCCACTTTCACCAAGATTTATCCTTCCTCATCCATGTGCAATGGCAGGTAGCTGCGCTATGTCACATGAACTACACACTGCCTTCTACACTTATTGGCCCTCATGTCCCACAGCTTGTTTTTTCCAATCATGTCTGACACCATCAACAATTATTCTTAAAGAATTTGTATAGAGGTCTTGACTTAGGCACAGAACAGGCTGGGGCTTTGCTGGAGCCATGTCCTTCATTTCAAGCATGCAGATAATTGGCAAAAATTCCCCCAGAATAATAGCCATTAGACAGATAATTAACCATGAGAATAAAGAGCTGGGCCAAGGGTTCCATATGACTGCCAGTGTCCTGTCACCATGTTTATCAGCAGAGGCTGCCAAAACAACTCTGTCCTCAGGGAGCCATTTTCCAGGACCAGGCACCCAGGATCTAGAAATTGCAGAGCATGACAGGCCTGCCTCCTTTACTAGGTGACTCCAGAGAAACAGTGATGCAGGGAGCAGTGTGGTATGACCTGGTATCTCTGCAAATTCCTCCCATATGCTCAACAGAATGTGGGAGTGCAAATAATTAATTGAGGCCCAGCACATAACTCACTGCTGGGTGGGTGATGTAGAAGTATTTATTTTTTGCCTTTAATTGGGGGTATTCAGACCGTGAAACTTAGATCACATGACTTTGGCACTGTTTGGTGTGAGGAGCTAGTCACTGAATAGAAATAAATAAATAAATAAATAAAATATAGGAATATAAATAAATATATAAATATATGTATATACACACACTCAATTTTTTTTTTCAGAATTCAGAACTTTTTCCATAGCATACATACCACTCCCAGCTCACTCACAGTTAGTGGAATTGACAGCAATAACTGGTAGTGCTGAAAAATCCCAGCTGATGTTTTTATAGCAAGAAGAATGCACTAAGCCCCATCCTGATTATGTTCTTTTTTCTGTTGTTGCTCTCCCTATGGCTGCTGCAGGATTTGCTCCTCATTTCCTGTGCCTGCAGCTTTCCTTTCTGAGAAAGTTGCAGTTCTGACATCCAGGAAGCAAAGGAAGAAAATTTTCTTTCCAAGATCAAAGTGTTGCTTTAGTAGATCAGGCATTGAAAAACTACCAGCTGTGCTAGCTGAAGTTGAACTAAACACATAATTGCAATGGCCAGAATCCTTGTGTCTCTATGGTTCTCCCTGTGTTACACTTCTCATGAGACTTTTGTGTCTGAGCCGATGGTTCTGCTGGTGGCTTCTTTCATGATGACTAAAGTCCATGGGCTCCTGCACCAACCTGGGAGACCTGGATGAAGCTCTTGGCTCCTCCTGGCTATTGTGGTCATGTTGGGAGTGAACAATAGATGCAAGATCTCTCTCTCTCTCTCTCTCTCTCTCTCTCTGCACCTCCCCCCAAAGCTTTCAAAAACTAAAATACATCTTGAAAAAAATGAGTATTACTCAATTATATTACATGTCTAGCAATGGTTCCGAGCCCTCTCAACTGTATTTTCCTGCATCTAGGAGAATCCAGGCTCACCATCGTTAATGCTGCATGTGGTAGGGTTAGAGGGAAGAGGAGATGAAAAACAAATACATGTGCTAACCCATGTATTTTACCCTGAGAAACTACATAGGTATTACTTTACCCCTATTTATTTGAGTAGAACTAGCTATAGGCAACAACATAATAAAATCTAACTTGTTTCTAGGAGAACAGAAATAAAATACTCATGAACAACCCTGAAAAATCAACATCAACAAACCCCAGGTCCTCAAATAGTCAGTTGAATCTCCTTCTGGCTAAGAATAAGTGTGATCGTAAGGGAAACAATTAAAAATCTCTATTCAGCCATTGCATAGAACTAAAAGTATTTTGAATGATGCACAATGATATCTTCAGTTTTGAAGTCATCACTTTAAACACATAAATGTAAGAGAACAGTTACTTAGAATGTAGATCTAAAAAAGATATGTAGTTTATAAATAACTGAAGGAATTAAAATGTTTTGAAAGAAAACATTTAATGAAAATTAGGTTAGTAGTGTGGGACAGAGAAACAAGAGACAAAATATGAACAAAACTAAAAGATGTGGAAGAAGAAAACTCAGAATATCAAAACAAAATTATTTTTTATTTTTAAAAAATATTAACAATTGGGCCGGCGCCGCGGCTCACTAGGCTAATCCTCCGCCTTGCGGCGCCGGCACACTGGGTTCTAGTCCTGGTCAGGGTGCCGGATTCTGTCCCGGTTGCCCCTCTTCCAGGCCAGCTCTCTGCTGTGGCCAGGGAGTGCAGTGGAGGATGGTCCAAGTGCTTGGGCCCTGCACCCCATGGGAGACCAGGAGAAGCACCTGGCCCCTGGCTCCTGCCATCGGATCAGCGCGGTGCACCGGCCGCAGCGTGCCGGCTGCGGCGGCCATTGGAGGGTGAACCAACGGCAAAGGAAGACCTTTCTCTCTGTCTCTCTCTCTCACTGTCCACTCTGCCTGTCAAAAAATTAAAAAAAAAAAAACAAGAAAAAAATATTAACAATTAAAATATATACTCATGGAATACCACATAATGTTTAATACATATACACACTGAATAATAATAAAGTGAATTAAATATGCATTTTTGAGCAATTAACATTTCATTATCATGAAAACTTCCAAAATATTTTCTTCTAAAGTTTTTAAGAAAAATACATATTTTTATAACATGTAGCCATTTTACTGTGCAATGGAATACCAGAACTACTTACTTCTAAGTAACTTGGTGTTTGTTAATTAAAATTATTCCATCTCTCACACCCCTCAGTAATCCGCAGCCTCTGGTGATCACCATTATATTTTTAAATTCTGTAAGCCTTTTTAGATTCCACATATGAATGAGTAAGATCACCCAATACATGTCTTCTTTAATTTTGTTTGGCTAATTTCACTTAACTGACCTCCAGTTCCATATATGTTGTTGGAAATGAAAATTTCCAGTCTTATTTATGACTGAAGAGTACTCTATTGTGAAAGCATACCGCATTCCTTTATCCATTCAGGACTGGGTAGACAATTAGATTGTTTCTCTTTCTCAGATATTATGAATAGTGCTGCAATAAACATGGGAATGCAGGTATCTCTTCAACAACTGATCTTATTTCCCTCTGATAAACACCCAATTGTGGGATAGCTACATCATATAATGTTTCCAGTTTTTCAAGGGAAGAGCACATTTTTCCTCTATAACTGTACTAATAAATATTCCCATTGACAGTGTAAAAACCTTCCCCTCTCTTCATCCTTGCCAGCCCGTGTTATCTTTTGTTTTTCTGATTATAGTCAATCTAACTGCATATGTGTATATGTGGAATCAGTCTTACATTCCCAGGATGAATCCTATTTAATCATGGTGAATAATCTTTTTAATGTGCCTTAGGAGTTTCTTTGGCATATTTTGTTGCAGACTTTTTCATCTATCTCAAGAATACTAGTTTGTAGCTGTCTTTTTTATTCTGTCTTTGGCTGACTTTTGTATTACAGTGATATTGTCACATAGATTGAGTTGAAAGAGTGTCCTTTCTCTCTTTCTGCCTCTGCCTTGCTGTAACTCTGCCTTTCTACTTTAGATTAGTTGGAGCTTCTGTTAACTATATATGTCTCTTGAATACTTAAGCAACTTCTGTTACAGTCAGCTCCATAAATCAATTTTCAGGAAGGTGAAAACAATGGAAAATGAAGAAAAGGAACTAGACTACAGACAGTGAGTATTAATTACAACATGTTTAAAAAGTTATGACCCTCAAATTTATATGCTCAACTGTAGGATACAAAAATATAAGAAATTATAAATATAAAAATTCATGAGATTAAATTTTAGTTTTTCTTTTCTCCCCAAATTCAAGGCAGGAATAAAAAAAAACATATACTCAAAAATATAATCTCCATAAGTTAACAGAAATTTTACAGGTTTCCAATTGAAGGAAATAAATGATTCACAAAAGTGGAAATAATAATCTGATATTAACTTTAACTGAAAGATCTGAAGCTAGATAACTGTGGAATCCCATCTACACAATAAAGATAAAAAAGCCTGAAACTCAGTATCCTTACTTTTTTTTAAAGATTTTATTGATTTTATTTGAAAGTCAGAGTTACACAGAGAGAAGAGAAGCAGAGAGAGAGGGAGTTCTTCCCTCCATTGGTTCACTCCCCACATGGCCGCATCGGTCAGAGCTGCGCCGATCCAAGGCCAGGAGCCCGGAGCCAGGAGCCAGGAGCCTCCTCCGGGTCTCCCATGTGGGTGCAGGGGCCCAAGGATTTGGGCCATCCTCCACTGCTATCCCAGGCCATAGCAGAGAGCTGTATCAGAAGAGGAGCAGCCAGGACTAAAACCGGTGCCCATATGGGATGCCAGCACTGCAGGCAGAGGATTAACCTACTGCACCATGGCACTGGTCCACTCAGTATCCTTATTGAGGAACTATGTATTCATTAATCAAAGTGATATATAGTTAGAAAGATTATATCAGTCATGACCTTTATCTGATAGAAATATTCTTAAAAAGACTTGTATGAAATAATTTGTTGATGCCGATAAAAATTTGAATAAGATAAAATGTGGAAGGAAGGATAGCTATGAATGAATAAACATTTGTCATCTTTTTATCTACCACTTATCTATAATTATCTAAATATTGATCCATAATCTATCCACATATGTATGCTTACATCTAGATAGTATTATAGGAATGCCTGAGATTGTAATAATTATGTTGAAGAGGATTCTTGAACTATAATAGATATATTACAAGGAAACCCAAAATAGAAACATGGCCAAGCTCAGAGTCAGATGAGAGGAGTGTGGTAAATAAAATCTTCCAAAGGTCATACCTAGGGAGGAAGGGAGTGTGGGAGTCTCAATAGCCTAGTATTTCTTATTTGGAGAAGAAAAACAACAAGGGTAAGAATATATTTTTATGGCAAAAGTACCAAATTAACTGTTTTTACATTATATATTACCATTAAAAAAGATAGTGATATGCCTCACATTGACCCCCCCAAAAGAAAGTGTGTTGGGGGTGATGGCACCAGAAAAGAGACTTAAAATATGGTGAAACATAAAACTAGCATAAATATTGTTAAACTAAAGGCCAGTGGATAATTACATATTAGATATAATTTTATTAGAAATAGGAAAGATAGTTTCACATTACCTAAAATAATATTTAAATAATGTTTTTAAAAAAAGGTAAAAAATGGCAGACACAATAGGCATCAACACAAAAATATTAAGTGTCTCTGTTAACATCTGATATGTGTAATATAATAATGAAGTTATTAAATATGATAAAGATATGATAAAGGTAGACACTATGTGTTTACACAATTTCTAAATTAAATATAACAAATTACATGCACCACTCAAAATATCAATTAATTATATAGTCAAAACTATCAAAAATTCAAACTGATAAGGAAATTAAATTTTAGAAGTGGAGAATTTAGTGTATTCTACTTTAATAATTAGGTAAGTACTGCAAGATAAATATGTATTAAAATTAAGTCAAGTTACTAGTAGCGTTAATACATATGATTTTTGTATGCATTATTTGACTAATATGTATGATTTGAATATATCAACCACACTCACTTTTGTTTTTCCATGGAGCATTTCCACACATGGCTGTTAAGGCAAAAGCAGTAAATTCTTTGCTACTCCAAAAAAAAAAAAAATACAAATAAAACTGACAACCATAAATTTCAGCACTCTTAAATATAATCAAGAAATTGAAGCACAATGTCCATCCACTGATGAATGAATAAAGAAAATGTATCACACATATGCACAGTGGATTACTATTCAGCAATTAAAAAGAGGACATCGTGCCATTTACAATAATGTATATGGAACTGGAGATCAATAGAGACAAGCCAATCACAGAAAGAGAAGTACTCACTTCATGATCTCACTTCTATGCAATAATATAAAAAGATCAATGTTATGTAGATAAATAGTATAATGAGGGTTCACAGAAGCTGTGGAGAGTAAAAGGGAGGAGATGTACTGAAAAGTATTTAATTGGTACCAGTTATGGTTCCATAGAGGAAAGAAATACTGTTGTGTTTCACAGTACGATATTATTGATAATGATAATTTATGGAATATTTCTCTAAAATGAGAAGAAATTATTTAGTATGTTCTCATCATTAAGAAATATTAAATATTTGAGAAGATGTATATGTTTACCCAAACTGGAAATTACAAAATAAGGACAGATATCAAACATCTCCCAATATCCCATAAACACGAAGAATTTTACATATCAGTGAAAACAAAAAAAAAC
The DNA here is from genome assembly GCF_051225735.1 of Oryctolagus cuniculus. Lineage (NCBI taxonomy): Eukaryota > Metazoa > Chordata > Mammalia > Lagomorpha > Leporidae > Oryctolagus > Oryctolagus cuniculus. The sequence goes on from NC_142885.1 coordinate 32,083,849, forward strand.
ATAAAATTTACATTGTTATTCAATGCATTCTTTTTTTTAGAAAAAAATTATTTTTTTAAGAGTTATAGAGAGGTAGAGACAGAGAGAGGTCTTCCATCTGCTGGTTCACTCCCCAGATGGCCACAATGGCCCGAACTGTGCTGATCTGAATCCAGGAGCCAGGAGCTTCTTCCAGGTATCCCATGTGGGTGCAGGGGCATGAGGACTTGGAGCATCTTCTGCTATCCCAAGCCATAGCAGAGAGCTGGACTGGAAGAGGAGCAGCCAGGACTAGAACCGGCACCCATATGGGATGCTAGCACTTCAGGCCAGGGCTTTAACCCACTGTGCTACAGCACTGGCCCTGAAAATGTTCTTAATACAATGCTTAAACCATTCACAAAATCATCTTCCCATCCTTGCTGTTTACTCATATCTCTGCTTGTTAATGCCCCTTTGAAATTAAATGAGAAGTCTGATCAGTTATTCTTGTGGATTATAAAATAAAAGTTGATATGGAAGGTAAACTACAGCATGACAGCTAACAAATTATAGTATAAGGATAAATTTATTCTCTAATACAAAAACACATTTCAGGGCCGGCGTCGCGGCTCACTAGGCTAATCCTCCGCCTAGTGGCGCTGGCACACCGGGTTCTAGTCCCGGTTGGGGCGCCGGATTCTGTCCCGGTTGCCCCTCTTCTAGGCCAGCTCTCTGCTGTGGCCAGGGAGTGCAGTGGAGGATGGCCCAGGTGCTTGGGCCCTGCACCCCATGGGAGACCAGGAAAAGCACCTGGCTCCTGGCTCCTGCCATCGGATCAGCGCGGTGCGCCGGCTGCAGCGTGCCGGCCACGGCGGCCATTGGAGGGTGAACCAACGGCAAAGGAAGACCTTTCTCTCTGTCTCTCTCTCTCACTGTCCACTCTGCCTGTCAAAAAAAAAAAAGAAAACACATTTCAGGACATCAAATTTTAGTGCTTAAAATGATTTCAATGAAAGCTTAAATGAATCTTCAAAAATATTTACAAGAAGGAAAATAAATTAATGGTCTTGGAATTAAGCCTGTGTCTTGCATATCAATTATGGGAGAATACGCAGATTACCTGATTTTTAATATTTTACACTTGAAGAGAGAATATTTTATGGATGATTTGAGGCTTTGCTGTTTGTATTATGCTATATAATATAGAAAAAATGATTAGTTGTTTGATTATGTAACACTGTTTCTAAGTGGCTGTGTAGATGGGAAAGCCATTCAAATTACCTGTCAGTGAATATAAAACATAAATTAAGTACATTGTGATAGCTTTATAACATTCAGAGGAAAAAGCAAAAAAAATTAAAAAGTAAGTTCATTCCTCTAATGCCACCAAGAATGGGCTAAGCCAAAGCTGGAAGCAAATAACTCAATCAAATATGTGTGTTATGTACGCAAGTACTTGAGTCACGGCTGCATTAGCAGGAAGCAGGAGCTAGAAGCAGCATCTGAATATTGCTCTCAGGTACTCCAAAATAAGACAGGATTTATAACTGGTGTTTTAGACAATAGGCTAAGTGCCTGCTCTCTGAAACAATTTTTAGTTTTATTTTTGAGTGAAAATTTCCAAGATACAGAAATCATGTTGATTATACAAAATATTATTTTTGAAATATTTAACAGTAAGTTCAAATGTATTATACTCAAATATACCATTTGATGTCAAACAAAATTTTTGACAGATGAGCAAATATATTCTACATATAATCATTACTTGGTGGATAATGACCACCAAATGAGCCATATTACATTTTTCATTGTTTAGGCAAAATTTGCCTTTGAAAACATGTCACTGAGAATGGGACAATATATTTCTTCAGTAAATTCATTCATGGATAGTGACAAAAAGGGGGGACAGTCATTCAAAATATTTATCCTATTTTTACTTTTATTTATATAAGGGGAAAATTTCATACATTTCAAAGGTATAGGATTTTATTTATTTATTTATTATTTGAGAGTTAGAGTTACAGAAAGAGGCAGAGAGAAAGGTCTTACATCTGCTGGTTCACTTCCCAAATGTTTGTCACTGCAGGAGATGGGCTTATCTGAAGCAAGAAGCCAGGAGTTTCTTCTGGGTCTCCCACATGGATGTCGGGGCCCAAGCACTTGAGCCATCCTCCACTGCTTTCCCAGGCCATTGGCAGAGGGCTTGATTAGAAGAGGTTCAGCTGAGACATGAGCCATTGCCCATATAGAATGCTGGGACTGCAGACAGAGGCTTAGGCTACTGCACCATGGTGCCGGCCCATAAATACAGTGTTAAGAGCAAAAATACTCATTCTTAACTCATTTTTAATTTTATTCAATACCTATCAAATTCTCTCTTCTATTGAGTCTCTTTTTATCTTTATTATGGATGTCAGTTCCCTGATTTTCCTTTATTCTATAAATCTATATAATCTTCTAGAGAATTCCCTTGTCCTGTCTTGTGGATATGCCAGCATGAAACATGCTCAAACCCTTACATGTGATTCCTTACATGTGACTTGAGGTCAGAATCAACTTTTTCCAATCCACTTTCATTATAAAGAATTGTATCTACTGGTTGTTCACTGTTCTTCCATAAGTCGCTAATGCATTTTAATTTTTTCATCAAATTTTGTCTTCCTACATATTTTTGTGCTACTAAGATCTCCAAATTCATATCCATCAGCAGAACAGCTTTCATCATTTATAAATGGAAATAAAAATAATTCAGTTTAATTTATTTTCCAATTTTTAATTTTTCTTAAAATGTGTATTTCTTTTTTCAAGCAGTCACTGAGGGAACCGGTAATCTCAGTATGAATATTCTCTCACATTGCAGTTCTGTCTTACCCAATATTGTCTAAATGTATCTCTCATTTATTGTCTTCAGTCTCATTATGCAGCTATAAGAGAGAAGCTAAGAATGGATAATCTATAGGGGCAAGAAATTTACTGTTTTTCAGTATGGATGCTAGAAAGTTCAATAGCATAGTGCTCACATCTGGCAAGGTTATTCTTATGTCATCTCATGAAAGGAGGTCATTATTGTTATGTCGCTTCATGAAAGAAGGCAGAAAGTTTGGAGAGCATGTTCAAAGGACAGAAAAGAAAGGAACTCAACTTACCACCTATCAGAAACCCACTGCTCTGAGAAAATCATTAATCCATTAATGACATAGTCACCTCTTAAAAATCTGAGGATTAAATTTCCTACAAATGAATTCTGGGGACACATTCAAACCAATCACTTATCTACTAAAACTATTTGTTTCTTTCCCTCAGTACTTTTTACCCATGTTTTAAAGAATCCTAAAGAGGAAACTTGCCTTAGTTCTTTTTATAATTTCATAATACTACCACTATGTTGATCTTTGCAATATAAATCTCATCTCAGTGATGTTTGTTGCTAAAGGAAACAGGTGGGAGTAGAGAACGTTTGGAAACCTAAGTATTGCAGACCTCAGATAATCTTGAAGATAAAAATGAGGTTTATGCATCACTCCTTGTATGCATAGTAATAAGGAGATTGTGAATAAAATTTTATTAATGAAAGTGACTTTAGTTAAATCATGTATAAGTGAGGTTTACTTTTTATAGTTTATACTTACTTTATAAAGTCCATTATCACAAAATTTTATGTTGATTACATAGATTTCAAAAAGTCTTTATAAAACTGGTTTATGATAAAACACAGTCATGTGAAAGCATAAATGTAATGCCAAAGCAAATAAGGCTCTAAATCAGGCTTCTTTAGCACTATTGCTCTTTTAGGAGGGATAATTATGTGCAAAGGGATATGCTCTTTACATTGTATGATACTTAGCATCATTTCATAGCCTCTACTACTGCTGGGCTACCACAAGCCAGTAGCCACCTGCTTTTGCAGGAATAGCTCCCGAAAATCATTCTAGACTTTGAACAGTGTTCTCTGAAGCCCATTAGCATCCACCCCTGAGAACCATTGCTGTTAGTGCAATGGAATTCTGGAACTCTCTACAATCAAAGAGAATCCTGTCCACAAGGCCAAGTTCTACCTTGGCAGAACTCATCATTTTTAATGTTATCTTCTATTTAGACTAGGTAATTGTTTTTATTGTTTTTTTGTGCTTATGTTTCTTACAGTGTACCTGGCCACTCTTTCTAGTGTTGGAATTTTTCATGGGGAGTAATTTTAGGAATTAAATAAGTCCTGAGAAATCAAGTGCTCTGTTAATTATAAGACTAATACAAAATACATTTACATTTTTATCCTCAGATTTTACAATACGCAGATTCTAAAATTTGGAAGGAATTTAAATTACAATGTGCGCCCAGTGTCGCGGCTCAATAGGCTAATCCTCCGCCTTGCAGCGCCAGCACACCGGGTTCTAGTCCCAGTTGGGGCGCCGGATTCTGTCCCGGTTGCCCCGCTTCCAGGCCAGCTCTCTGCTGTGGCCTGGGAGTGCAGTGGAGGATGGCCCAAGTCCTTGGGCCCTGCACCCCATGGCAGACCAGGAGAAGCACCTGGCTCCTGCCTTCAGATCAGCACGGTGCGCTGGCCGCAGCACGCCAGCCATGGCGGCCATTGGAGGGTGAACCAATGGCAAAGGAAGACCTTTCTCTCTGTCTCTCTCTCTCACTGTCCACTCTGCCTGTCAAAAACAAAACAAAACAAAAAAAATTACAATGTGCACTTGCTTTTTATCAATATAAAATAATTATTGATATTTGAAACTTTTTTTCTTCTCTAATCATTTTTGAGTGCTTTAGTACATATAATGTGTAGTGTAATATGCTACAAAATACTTATTATGGCAACGCAGTGACTATACGGTGATGATGATAAGATAAAATTTAAACATAGTAGCTTTTATATTTGGTTGAGTGAGCTAATGAACAAAATGTATTATGAAGAAAGACCTTGAATCAATTCAACTGTAAGAGTAGAGAAAACTTCATGAAATGTTTAAACATCCTGTAACCCTACTCAAGCCCTGTCTTTAAGGTTTCTCCATTTCATTCATTTTGAATATGACCAGCAGATCATCCTTTCTCAATTACATATTTCATTGCTTTCAAATTCTTAAAATATTTCACTCCACTAATATAAAGGTTTCAAATATATGTATTAAATATATTCAAACATATTTTGGCATTCTGTCATCTCAGACTCTATTTCAAAGATAATATTTTTAGATTTCATAACTAAGGCAATTTTAATATTTGAGAAAAACAGCAAACTGCATACACTTAAAACAATTTAAAAACATCATAAAGACAATCATGAGTGATTAATATTTGTCTTTTAGAACTGCTACCAGGTGCTTAGCAATAAATTTAGAATATTAATAAGACTGTGGATTCTTGCCATGAATTCAGAGAATTCTGAATACTGACACAAATAAACAAGGCGGCATGATAAGTTTTAAGTTCTTTATTCAGTGGGAGAAATGCATAAGGGAGGGAGTGCCCTATCTAAAAGCGAGAGGGAAATCTGGATTCATACTGAGCACCAGGAGCCAGCTATGTGGAGGGACATGCAGGCCAAGAAGCTTGGGGTGGGTGGCCCTAAGGCCACGTGCTCTGAAGGCTCAGAGCAGCAAGGGTCCACACTGGCTAAAGAGGGGAAAAAAAAGGGCCAGGGCCAGGGCCAGGCCCAGTGTTCCAGGCCTTTAATCCACTTCCAAAGGGGAGTGGTTAATTAGTCTGATTGGCACATGGATGCACTGGTGTGGTCAGGTAGGGGCATGAGGTCACACACGGGCATGGTGAAGGTGTTGTCTTCCAGCTCACAAACTTTATCAATTTTATCCTATATGCCTGCCTACAACAGAACCGCTAAATCTTTGTACTTGGTTCTTTATTGAACATCATTAATTTTTATAGATTTACATCTTGTATAACAAAATAGTTTCAGTTTCAATGGCAACATCTTGCTTGAAGTGCATTTATAACTGTATATTTAGTTTCCATGAACCATGGCATTATTAAAGGAAATATATTTAAACAACATATTATTCTTATTTTTTAAAAATCCTTTACATTTTTATTTGTTAAATATCTTTTTAATTATTAATGTAGAAAGAACAGATTTTATGCAATTTATAGGTACAAATACAGAAACAACCACAATTCCATCATTCCTCTGCTCCTCCTTACCCCCACTCCTCCATTCCTTTCTCTCCATAAGTTTTTGAATCTAAAAGCCACAGACTTCGCCTTATACTATTTACAGTACAAGGAACAGTTCATGGAATTGCAGAATCAGCAGTCACAGTGGAGCTTGTTAACCTGCAGAAATTTAGGTTGTTCTCAAACAAATAAATCAGATCTACTTTCCACAAGATTCCCAGATACTTCACAGGCTTATGAAATAAACATTCTCCTAGACCATAACCAGTTTCTGCTTAAATAATGCACTGAAATGTTCTCATACTCTGACAAGAAAATAAAGCATGTTTTCTCTTTTTGTTTAGAAATACAACACAGCAATAAAGCAAGTTTGGAGAATGAAATTAAAGACAAATACAATGCATAAAGAATTCCAGGCCAGCAGCGTGGAGCTGCTACCAAGTGGGCTCCAGTCCTCGAGAGTGCCTCCGCGCAAGGCAAGGCTCGAACCAGGCTCTTCGCGGAGGGGCAGCGGCAGGAACCGGTGGAGGCCAGCGCACCGCGGGCTGCATGGACAGTGGTGGACGCCAGGCAGAGGCGGCGCTTCTCTCCAGGCACACATGGAGTCCCAGAGGCTGTGGCTCCAAGACCCACTGCCCTCGCTGCCCCTCCCCGCGCCGCCGCCTCCCTGGTCACCGCGCCCGGCGCGCCTGTGCCCAGACTGGCCCTCGCCCCTGCGCCCCGGCGGGGTGGCCACCGCCAGAGCAGGCGCGGGGGCAGGAACCGGCCTCCGTGATGAAGTTCAAGCCCAACAAGGCGCGGACCTAGGGCGATGCAGACTTCCGGAAGCGTCGGCGAGACTGGGCTTCAGAGCCAGCAACACTCGCTCCCAAGACCAGTGCGTTGTCCCAGGAGGAGGAGTGGAGCCCGGGAGGAGCCTGGCGGTGCTGCAGTGAGAGGTTTACCGGAGGCTGGAGTCGAGTGAAAATTAGGCAGACTCCTGGGCATATTTGAGAACCAAGCCCGAAAGCAGAGGACCTATGTTTGTGTTCTCACGGTCACCGCACTATCAGAAGACTGGGAAGACGCAATACAGAAAGGAAGAGACACTTGTCGAAAGCACAGGCTGTAGGCAAACTTCCCGGTGTCATAAACCTGTTTTTGCAGAATTCCTGCGAACACTAAAGCCAGGTTGTCCCCCACACAGTGCAAACGCCAGTCCCTTCCCTCCAGGATAATAATGCCTTGTCTGCGTGCCATCTGCTGTGAGATGGAACTGGGCAGACCTCTGCCACCACGTGCAGTCTCATGGTGGGGAGGGGGGACTTCATCTTCCTTAGCAAACCTCTGCATAATCCTTCTAAACTACCTGGATTTGCTATGCAGCGATTTCAAACAATTTTCATGTTTTTCACATGCCTTCAAATCTTCTTTAAAAAACCATTGTAAAATATTTAATAAGCCAAAACCATGTGGAAATATTTTAGATGTCTTCAATGCCCCCCATATTATTTTGGTTGTCATTTTTTTCACAGCAGTAATTTTTGTCCACTTAACATGAGCATCGTTTAATTTTCACATCTCATTATTGTGGGTATATTTTCCCCTTAATTTTTTTGTTATTCATATCATTAACATATTCAACAAATCCTTCTATAGTGAGAATTAGTGAAAAATACATTTGAAATTAAGGAAACCATCCTTCTCAAAACTTGATTCATAAAACCAAATCTGTAATTCTTAAATTTGAAATGTGGGCTGTTTATGTTTGGTTCAATAACTATTTTGACCCCCGTGGCTCTTTGGGGAATTTATCGACTCTGTCATCATAGCTGCCCTCATGGCACTAGATAGCTGACACAGCTGTTTCACAGGAAGCATCATTCTAAAGAGTTGGTGAATTTTAGGGAAATACTGTTAGCAAAATGCATGTATGAGTACATCACGAGAGTTATTTAGCACACTCAATCACCATTTCCCTGTATAATTGTTTTACATAGAATACTGCAAAATGCTATTTCCCTCTATGTAAATTAAGTAAAACATATTTTCAGTTTTTAGGTTTAGTGATGTGGCAGGGACTATTCCCCTAAGATAGAAAAATCATTGGCTAGGGGCTGGTGCTGTGGTGCAGCGGGTTAACACCCTGGCCTGAAGCGCCAGCATCCCATATGGGCATCAGTTCTATCCCAGCTGCTCCTCTTCTGATCCAGCTCTCTGCTATGGCCTGAGAAAGCAGTAAAAGATGGCCCAAGTCCTTGGGTCCCTGCACCCACATGGGAGACCCGGAAGAAGCTCCTGGCTCCTGGCTTCGGATTGGTACAGCTCTGGCCATTGCAGCCAATTGGGGAGTGAACCATCCGATGGAAGATACCTCTCTCTCTCTCTCTCTCTCTGCCTCCCCTCTCTCTCTGTGTAACTCTAACTTTCAAATAAATAAACAAATAAATTAAAAAAAGAAAAATCATTGGCTAAAGGCAGAAATGCTAGGGTCTTTCCAGTAGGGGCTTTCCAAGAACAAGGGGGTTGAGGGAATGTTCTGTTCCAAGAAAAGCCATCTTGCAACCTCAACAGTTTTTAATATACATATTTTCAGCCTTGCAACAATTATATAGGCAGTGCTGTAGCCCTAGAATATCTAATCAGAATATGTATAACCAAATATGTAAAAGAAAAGTCACAGTTGGTGCCCTGTTTTGTTCAGTGCCCAGTCTCTGGATACAAATCCTGTGGTTCTGCTGGCATAAAATAGGGAATAAAACCTGCTTCCTGCTAAGAGCCTTGATGGCCTGCTTCTCTGTCCAAGATTCCTGCTATAGTGGCACACCTTCCATGCTTACTAATAACTGGAGGATTGGGGTCTGACCTTGTACCCAGCCATGATGACTGCACTGCAGTGGAGAAACGCGGCCTTCTGCTGTTCAGTTGTTACAGACAAGGGCTGCTCAGATCTCATTTTTCTAGGTGGTCAAAAGGTTCTATTTGTCATATAACTAACTTGTGAGGCACCAAGACATACCTGACCTTAGGATCATCCTCACGTGCCTTTATCCATAGTCAAAGTATCCCATCTAGACCACAAGAGTACTTTGTGGGAGACTTCTGCACTGCCCTACCAGGTCAGAAAGGAAGGGAGAAAAAAGCCTCTGAGTAAGGTGTGTGGCGGGTGAGGGTAGGATCACTTTTATGTAGACTTCAGCTTTTTAAATTGATTTGCAGATGCAGTAGAAACTGCCCAACATTGTGTTTTTATAAACATGACCTTTTCCAACCAGCTACCTGCCACCCATGTTCTGTCAAGCACACCATCGTAGAAATCAGCAAAACTGAATGGGGAAATGATCGTTGTACCCACTGAATAATTTTGCATGGTTTCATTTAAGATAATTGGTAAGAATCTTAACACTTTACATTTGGAAACTTCAAATAAAAATAGAAGTAAAATTTAAAAGAAGCGTAATAATTTAAAAGGTTAATCTTTTTTTTAACTTTTACTTATGACTATAAATTTCCAAAGTACAGCTTTTACAATGGCTTTTCCCCCCATAACTTCCCTACCACCTGCAACCCTCCCCTCTCCCACTCCCTCTCCCCTTCCATTACATCAAGATTCATTTTTTTTTTTGACAGGCAGAGTGGACAGTGAGAGAGAGAGACAGAGAGAAAGGTCTTCCTTTGCCGTTGGTTCACCCTCCAATGGCCGCCATGGCTGGTGCGCTGCGGCCAGCGCACCACACTGACCTGATGGCAGGAGCCAGGTACTTATCCTGGTCTCCCATGGGATGCAGGGCCCAAGACTTGGGCCATCCTCCACTGCACTCCCTGGCCACAGCAGAGAGCTGGCCTGGAAGAGGGGCAACCAGGACAGAATCCGGCACCCTGACCAGGACTAGAACCCGGTGTGCCGGTGCCGCAAGGTGGAGGATTAGCCTAGTGAGCCACAGCACCGGCCCAAGATTCATTTTCAATTATCTTTATTTACAGAAGATCAACTTAGTATATATTAAGTAAAGCTTTCAACAGTTTGAACCCACACAAAAACACAAAGTGAAAAATACTATTTGAGTACTAATTATAGCATTAAATCACAATGTACAGCACATTAAGGACAGAGATCTTACATGAGGAGTAAGTGCACAGTGACTCCTGTTGTTGACTTAACAAATTGACACACTTACTTATGGTGTCAGTAATCACCCTAGGCTCTTGTCATGAGTTGCCAAGGCTATGGAGGCCTTTTGAGTTTGCCGACTCTGATCATATTTAAACATGGTCATAGTCAAAGTGGAAGTTCTCTCCTCCCTTCAGAGAAAGGTACCTCCTTCTAAAAGGTTAATCATTAATCACTAAAAGGATATGAAGATTTAGCTTTTAAAAATATAGTATGAAATTCCATAAAATATTATTCTAGAAATAAAATAAGATTTAATAGTTGATTGAAATAATTTAATGGACTGTATAATAAGTATGTTAGTTAAATAATGATGAGTATTATTGCTGAGTATTATGCTGAAAAAATAATTTTTAAAAAATCATTTATTATTTTATTGATTTGAAAATCAGACAGAAGGAGATCTCCCATCCTATTTTTCACTCATCAAAATACATAACCTATTATTAACTATAAACTATTTATGTTAAAATGCCACAAAGTAGTAATAATGCCTCAAATCATTACTCATATTTGTGGCATTATTTAGCATTGTCAGATGATATATCCATTAATATGTAGATGTTAGTTCTCCCCTATTTTCTTCTATTTCCTTATATTTACCTATATTTCTCTTTTCTTTACCATTTTACCCTCATCTATCTTCACAATTTTCTCCTCTCTTTCATTTTAGTGATTTCCAAAGAAAAGGAAAATTGCAAAAGTCTGTTCACAGACTGAAATTAAAAGGGATTATTTGTGGTGAATTTCAAAACAGGAGGTGTGCTATTTTAATGTACAATAAAATATTATTGACATTTTTAATTGATTCAGTAAAAGGAAAACAGGAAGACTCAGCTGAAAGATGGGAGTGAAATATCGGAAAGGAAGTGCAAACTAGGGTATCTTTCTCTCATTCCTATAAACTCTCAAAAAAAAAAAAAAGCCTTGCCCTGAGCAGGTAGCAAGATAAAAATAATCATTGTTCCTATACTGTGCACTTTTTAAACAAATTCTGAATCACATGTCAGAAATCTATTTAAAATCACTTAATTCATAAAATCCTAAATAGCATACACCTGATTCTTTTAATATCTGCCTATGGGTACTCTCCCCTTGAAGGTTTTCCTTTTATCAAAAACAATACATCACACAACCAAATACATCCAGTGCAAGAAAAGTATTGCATAATGTAGAAGAATCTAAAGGACAATCTTGAGGAAAAAACTTACAGCAGACACTTGCAAATAAGCTGTTCTCATAGAGTAGGAGTCATATTGTAAAATATGGTTTAATCTGGTGTTCTTTGTTAAACCTCTATCATAATCATTCATACATTCCAGAGGAGATGAGATACTATAAACTTCTACATAGAAACTACCAGGCAGTTGTCTCACTCCCTCCTTGTGGGGAAATAGTGCCAACACCCACAGTTCTCCCCGGAAGTATCCCAGCCTCCTTAACCATCCTAGCATCTGCTGGGGGAAGCCCAAGAGGGACATCTCTGCAGGGATTTAGACTTTTAGTGAGGGTTGGAATTCTTTAGGGCATTCTGCTATGTTGGGCACTTTTTTCCATTGCTCCACGTTCATTGTGTTTATTTCAAAGCTTCTTCAGACAGCAACTCCTCACAGAATTCCTAGTAATTTTATTCTTTTGTAAAAAGATTCTTAAAATTTTGAAAGGCAGAGTTACAGAGGGAGAAGTGTATATACACACACACACAGGAGCCTGAAACTCCATCCATGTCTCCCAAGTGGGTGGCACCAGTCCAAGTCTTTGAGCCATCTTCCTCTGCTTGCCCAGGCACATTAGCAGGGAGCTGGATTGGAAGTGGAGCATCTGGTGCCTGAACTGGTGCCCATATTGGATGCCAGTGCTTTAGACCATTACTTAACCCACTGCACCACCACACCATCCCCCTTATATGTGCTTTTAAAAAGCAAAATGGAGAAGACCAACAGTCTCTGCTCTCATGAGAGATCATGAGATCTCTAATCAAAACTGCATCTCTGCCCTGTGGGCTGGAGAACAAATCTCAGGAAACTTTAAACAAATGGAAGTGAGTATGTTAAGAAACTAAGAATTCTGCAGTCCTTTTCCCCCAGTTACATGGTCTCGGCTATGTCAAGGAAGCACTGAGATTAGGGAAACAAAAAGTGGCCTGGTGAGAGACTGGTAGAATATGGTGACCATTTTTAGTGTCAACACTTCAAAGCCATCTATATGCTGTCTTCAAAATTTATATCTACTTCCTGGACTAGTTACTTAACTTCAAAAAATCATAGTCAAAGCCTTGTTGTGCATGTCCAGTTGGGTGTCTAGCCATTTCAAATGTGTGTCTACATCAAACTCCTGAATTTACCTACCCCAATCTGTTTCCCCTACATTCCTTCTCTCTTTCTTTTCTCTGCCACCCTGTATACCATCAATCCTTTCTGTTGCCCTGCAAATGCGTATCCAAAATCCTACACATTCCCAGCATCTCCACAACATCCTCTTTGGCCACAGCCACAATGATATCTTACTTTTTTTAAAGTATATGAACTTTTAAGTGTTTTGTGTTTTAACCTTTGCCTTCCCCTACTTATGTCTCTTCTCAGCACCATACTGATCCCGATAAGCTGTGACATAAAACATGTTGCTGCTCTGCTCAAAATCCTCTTATGGCTTATATCTGGTGTGGAGTAAAAGCAGAATGGTAGTAAGGACCTGTACCATTTGGTTCTTTTGACATTGGAACCTCCTGCTCACCCCCTTATCATTCCATCCCCAGAATATTCACTTCCTTGCTGTACATCAAACACTGTGGACATGTGTCTGCTCAAGTCTTTCTCCTGGCAGTTCCCTCTGCTTGCATCATTTTCATTCAGTTATCCAAACAAGTTCCTCCTTCACTTCCTGCAGCCACTAAGTGATTGTGGCAATTGTAGTTATTTGGGAGAGAACCAGTGGTTGGAAGATATGCTCTGACTCTCCCTCTCTGCTCTCCCTTTAATCCATTCTCACTGTACCTTTTAAATAAATGAACTGTGAAAATAGAATTAGTTCATAAAACTTCTATGTAGGATATGAAAAATTATATATTTATATTGTGTCATCCAGTGAGATTTATAGTTATATTATTAACTGACTGGGTGTAGTACATAATGGTCCCCAGCTCCCAAGAGTTAACTGTATTCCTGTCTTCCCAAATGTACATTACTGCTTTTACCAAAATAAAGCAGATTTGCCAAGCTTATTTGTAATCAAAGCTTGCAGTGGGCACTATTTTTCAGAATAAAAGCATCATTAAATGCAGAAGAGCAAACAACCTCATTTTTATTGGCAGTAATAATAATTATATTTTTTCCAAAAATTTAATTTTAATAATTTCCAAGTTGTCTTTTCCAGTTAATGACATTTAAATTTATTGGATATTACTACTACTTTTTACATTTAACAAAATTGTCTGTTATCTCTATAGCTCTTGATTTCAAAAATGGAAACTGCTGGACATGCACAAATCGGGACCTCAGCCACTGAGAGTCTTGGCAACAGCCTTGGAGAGTGAGGTGAGACCAGACTACAGCAGCCCAAGCCACTGGTGGCAAAGCTGCAGGAGAAACCTGTAGGGAACTGGCTTGGAGCCCTATGGGCGATAGCATACCTGCCAAACTAGAGGAGCAAAAGGGGGGGGCACATTTCTCTCCACAATCAACCTGTAACGGTACCCTGTAACAAGCCAATAGAGAGTGCATGCCATTTTGGATATACATAACAGCTGCACCAGCTCATGTGTGCACACAGCAATCAGTGGAGCAGTGACTCCTGAGTCTGGAGGGGAGAACTGACAGGGGGCTGGGTGCTCATTATGGTAGGAGGCTTGTGTGCCAGGACTGTGTAAACACCGAAGCTGTGGGACTGAAAACGCTGAGGCTGCATGGGAAGGCTCACGGTGTGGCTGGGACTTTGGGCAGTCACCATGGGAGACTCCACATGCACAGGGCTCCCTGGTTCCCTGAGGGACATTGGTAGGGAATCTGCTTACACCAAGGACTGCACAGATCCTTTGTGTGGTCCTTGTAGAAGCACTGATGAATATTATACCCACTGGAGCTAGTACCCAGGCACTGGTCTCCTTTGAGGAGAGGAAATGAGCTGAATCTGCAGTGGCCAACAAAGCAGAAGAAAGTTCCCCTGTTATAAAAAAAATAGAGATTTATCATACTGAACCTAGGTATCTTCTTAACAGTCCCTTCACCCTGGAACACTAAACAGAGCTGCCTGTCCACACTCACTACATACTTCAAGGTATTCACCAAAAGCAGACACTCCATTAATCCACACAGGCATAGTCCAAAGATAAAAGACACCACAGGGGCCAGCGCTGTGGCACTGTGGGTTAACACCCTGGCCTGAAGTGCCAGCATCCCATATGGGTGCCGTTTCAAGTCGCTGCTGCTCCTTTCCAATCCAGCTCTCTGCTAGGGCCTGGAAAAGCAGTAGAAGATGGCCCAAATCCTTGGGCCCCTGCACCTGCATGGGATACCCAGAAGAAGCTCCTAGTTCCTGGCTTCAGATCGGCACAGCTCCAGCCATTAAGGCCAATTGGGAGTAAACCATCAGATGGCAGACCTCTCTCTCTCTCTCTCTCCTCTCTCTGTGTAACTCTGACTTTCTTTCTTTCTTTCTTTTCTTTTTTTTTTTTTGGACAGGCAGAGTGGACAGTGAGAGAGAGAGAGAGACAGACAGAGAGAAAGGTCTTCCTTTACCGTTGGTTCACCCTCCAATGGCCGCTGCGGCCAGTGCACTGCGCTAATCCGAAGCCAGGAGCCAGGTGCTTCTCCTGGTCTCCCATGCAGGTGCCGGCCCAAGCATTTGGGCCATCCTCCACTGCACTCCCAGGCCACAGCAGAGAGCTGGCCTGGAAGAGGGGCAACCAGGACCAAATCCGGTGGTGCCCTGACCAGGACTAGAACCCGGTGTGCCGGCACCGCAAGGCGAAGGGCTAGCCTATTGAGCCACGGCGCCAGCCTAACTCTGATTTTCAAATAAATAAATAAATCAATAAATCTTTTTTTAAAAAGATACCACAGCAAATATACAAAGAAGAAACCAAAGAATATCTCCACAAATGTCAAATAATAAATGCACCAATTCAAGAAACAAGAATAAGGAAAACAACAGAACATGGTGCCCCCCAAAAATATAACACTTCAAAACTAGAATGTGAAGATATTAAGAAATTCCAGAAATGGAATTCAAAATCATAGGATTACTTAGAAGTAGTCAGAAGGAAAGGGACAAACTAATGAAATCTGTACATTACATGAAAGAAATTCCTCCCACAAAATTGAGATCTTAAAGAGAAAACAAAATGAAATCTTGGAAATTAAGAATTCAATAGAATAAAAAATGCAGTGGAAAGCCTTAATAACAGACTTGGTGAAGCAGAAGAAAGAATGTCTTAGCAGGCAAATCATAGGAAATTATACAGTCAGACAAAAAAAAAGAAGAAGAAATTAGAAAATTAAAAAAAAACACACTTGGGGATCTACAGGCTACTATCAAACGACCCAAAATATAGGTTCTAGGAGTTCCTGAAGGCATGGAAAGAGAGAAAGGATTAGAAGCCCGGAGCTAGCACCATGGTGCAGTAGGTTAATACTCCACCTGTGGCGTCCACATCCTTTATGGGTGCTGGTTCTGGCCCCAGCTGCCCATCTTCCAGTCCAGCTCTCTGCTATGGCCTGGGAGGGCAGTGGAGGATGCCCAAAGTCCTTGAGCCCCTGCACTCATGTGGGAGGTCTGGAGGAGGCTCCTGGTTTGGTCAGCACAGCGCCTGCCATTGCGGCCATTTGGGGAGTGGACCAGTGGAGGGAAGACCTTTCTCTGTGTCTCTCCCTCTCACTGTCTGTAACTCTAACTCTCAAATAAAATAAATTTAAAAAGAAAGGATTAGAAGGTGTTTTTAGTGAAATAATAACAGAAAACTTCCCTAATTTGGAGAAAGAAAGAGACAGGAAGCACATTGAACTCCCAATAGACATGACCAGAAAATATCTTCACCATGACACATTGTAATCAAACTCTCCACAGAAAAGTATAAAGAAAATATTCTAAAATGTGCACAAGAGAACTGCCAGATTACTTTCAGAAGATCTACAATTAGACTCACAGTGGACTTCTCATCAGAAACCCTGCAGGCTAGGAGAAAATGGCAAAATATATTCCAAGTCTTAAGAGACTAAAACTGCCGGTGCCATGGCTCACCAGGCTAATCCTCCACCTGTGGTGCCAGTACCCCAGGTTCTAGTCCCAGTTGGGGTGCCAGATTCTGTCCCGATTGCTTCTCTTCCAGTCCAGCTCTCTGCTGTGGCCCAGGAAGGCAGTGGAAGATGGCCCAAGTCTTTGGGCTCTGCACCTGCATGGCAGACCTGGAGGAAGCACCTGGCTCCTGGCTTTGGATCGGCACAGTGTGCCGGCCATAGCGGCCATTGGGGGGTAAACCAATGGAAGGAAGACCTTTCTCTCTCTCTCTCTCTCTCTCACTGTCTAGCTCTGCCCATCAAAAATATAAAAAAAAAAGAGACTAAAACTGTCAACCCAGAATACTGTACCCTGCAAAGCTCTCATTGATGAATGAAGGTGAAATACAGACCTTCCATTACAAACAAATTCAAATAATTTGTTACCATTCATGCAGCCTTGCAACAGATGCTAAAGGATGTGCTGCAAACATAAACACAGAAACATGGTCATCACTATTAAAGAAGCTAGAGGAAGAAAATCTCCCAGTAAAAGTACAAAGGAAATACAAACTAAAAAAATCGGAATATTTATGGAAAAATGGCAGGGCAAAGTCATTACTTATCAATAATCACATTGAATGTAAATGGCCTCAACTCTCCAGTTAAAAGACACAGACTGGCTGATTGGATAAAAACCAAAACTCATCTACTTTCTGCTTACAAGAAACACATCTCACCAACAAAGATGCATACAGACTGAAAGTGAAAAGATGGAAAAAGATAGTCCATGCTAATAGAAACCAAAGAAAAATTGGTGTAGCTATCTCAATAGCAGACAAGATAGACTTTAACATAAAATGTAATTTTTTGGACAGGCAGAGTTAGACAGTGAGAGAGAGAGACAGAGAGAAAGGTCTTCCTTCCATTGGTTCACCCACCAAATGGCCGCTATGGCCAGTGCACTGTGCTGATCCAAAGCCAGGATCCAGGTGCTTCCTCCAGGTCTCCCATGCGGGTGCAGGGCCCAAGCACTTGGGCCACCCTCCACTGCCTTTCCGGGCCACAGCAGAGAGCTGGACTGGAAGATGAGCAACCGGGACAAAATCTGGCACCACAACTGGGATTAGAACCCAGAGTACCGGCACCACAGGAAGAGGATTAGCCTAGTGAGCCGCAGCACTGGCCATCATGAAATCTATTAAAAAGAAAAAAGGGCACTATGTAATGATTAAGGGATCAATTCAACAAGAAGATGTAACTATTTTAATGTATATGCACTAAATTAGAGGACACCTGATTATTTATAATAAATGTTAAGGGATCTAAAGGGTGATATAGACTCAAATACAATAATAATGAGTGACTTCAATACCCCACTTTCAGCAATGGACAGATCAGACAGAAAAGCAGCAAGGAGACAACGGAGATATTTGACACTATAGACCAAATGGACCTAACAGATATCTACAGAATTTTTAATCCTACAGTTTCATTCTTTTCACCAGTGCATGTAAATTTCTGTAGGATTCACCACATGCTAGGTCAAAAAACAAGTCTCAGCAAATTTAAAAAAAAAATCAAAAAAATCAAAATTATGCCATGTATCTTCTCACGCTGTGGCAAAGCAACTTAGCACAAAGTTTGCAGCCAGATCGCTGAAGTTCCAACCCCAGCTCCACTGCTTACCTCAGTCCTGTTTGGCTTAGGGCCTTGGTTTCTCCGTCTGTGAAATTGAGAGAGCAGAACCCTGCCCTGCTAGGGATGTGGGATTAAAGGTGCTGGTGTCGTGAAGATGCAGCACAGAGCTCCCTAGAGGCCTGACCCTGCCCGTGCTGCTGACCTGGCACCCTGGGCTCCCCAACACTCCCCATTATCACCTCTGGGGGCGCAACCTGCTCGTCTGGAAAGTAGACGTGAGGGGCCTCTGAGGCCTCATGGGGTCTCTCGGTGATCGTTTGGGTTCCTTGGCCACAGGGGCAGGAGGTGCAGGTGACCGCAGGCTGAGCCTGGCCGTGGCAGAGCTGGCCTTCCCCACCCTGCCTGGCCTCCCGGCCCGGCTCACCCTAAACGTCTTAGCTGCCGACAGCGTCTGTGGCCAAGGAAGCGCCGAGTACCAGCAGCGCGCACATCTCTCTCTGAGTGGCTATGTCAAGCCCAGGTAGCTGGCCGCCGGGCTGGGGGCCGGGGGAGACGCCTGTCCTGCACATCCCATCCTCCTGTTGTGTTTTGGGGCCAACAGGATGTGAGGAAATCCTGCGCCTTGAGCCCATTTTGCAGGTGGGAAGACAGGGTCTCGTGCCGAGGTCACACAGCAGTGCCAGGTGGCTGGGATTTCCGGCCACAGAGCCGGCTGCCCCAGTGACTTCGCATGCACAGGTGCCCAGCGAGGTCGCTGTTGTTCCCACTGTGGATGGGGACACGGTCGTCCCGGAGCTCATTCTGGCCCCTGTCGGGCATCCGTGCCCCCCAGCACTGGTTCTGCCATCTGGTTCTGGCTCTGTCGTGGGGGTCTCAATGTCCTACTCCAGCTGTGCTCCCAAGGGAGAGCACGGGTCTGGACCCAGACAACTGGAGTGTCCCAGCAGGGGCCAGAGCAGATGATTTTAACACCCAGGCCTCTGTCCCCTCTCTGCCGAAGGGGCCGGCTGTGCAGAGCTGCCGTGGCTCGTGGCTAGGGATTGCTGAGGACGGCTGGCAGCGGGGTGGGTGCTGAGACCCAGCGGCTCTGCCTTTCCCTCAGCGCTCTGCTCCGGATCTCAGCCAAGATGGGCACAGCGGGTGCCCTGGGTCAGGCCAGGCTGAAGCAGGTGACCTGCATCCGGGGCACTGCCGGCCTGGACAGTGGGATCGAGGCAAGCAAGAGTTAGGACCTCAAGGTGCATCTGAACGCGCCCCAGGAGACCACGGAGCTGTTCAGCTTCAGGTGTGATGGGGGAGGGGCTGAGGGTATGGGAGCTGGGACACATGTGTGACCACGTGTATTCAAGTGTGTGTGCATGAGGCTGTACCAGGGATGAGTGATGGGTGGGGGAGGGGAACTCCCTTACTCATCTACTCGGTTTTGGGTCCCTTTGGGGCCTATTGTCCCCACCTGTGAGGGAGGTGATTTCCTCACCTGCTGCCCACCTCCTCAGTACCCACATCCTTTCTGGGCACCTGAAGGTTTACTTTGGGGATGGCATTCCAGATGGTCCATAATAAAACATGGACAAGGGTAAGATTGTGGCAGTGAGTTTAGCCACCAAATATTGGAATGTTAGGGTTTGGGTCCTGGCTACCCAACACTTCTGGTTCAGCCTCATGCTAATGCACCTGTGAGGCAGCAGATGATGGCACAAATACCTGGGTCCCTGACACCCACATGGGAGACACAGATGGCAGACAGCACCCAGCATTTGGGGTGCAGAGCAAATATTTCATCATGTTAAAAACAATCAGACTTCGGCCGTGCTCTCTGTCAGAACCATCTGTAGAATATCTTCTATTTGTGTGCATACTTTCTTTGAGAAAAAATATACTTACATATATTTTGTTTTAATTGTGGGAAAATTTCTGGAAATCTCATGTTAACTAACAATAATAAAAAATTGGTCTACAACGTGGCATAGCGTGTGCAGCTGCTGCCTGCAATCCCAGCACTATATAAGGGCACCACTTCGTGACCCACCTGCTCCATTCTAATCCAGCACCTCTCTAATGGCCCGGGGAAAGGAGTAGAAGCTGCCCCAAGTCTTTGGGCCTGTTAGCCACATAGGAGACATGGATGAAACTCCTGGCTCCTGGACCTGGCCCAGCATTGGCCATTGCAATGATTTGGAGAGTAAACCAGCAGATAGATGATCTTGTATTTGTCTATCCTTCTTTCTGTAACTCTTTCAAAATAAATAAATATTTTAAAACATGAAAAATCATATTAAATATGTTATTGCAAAAAAACTTAGAATTTCACTGAAATTCTTAGTGTGATATTCTTATTTTTCTGTGAAGTAAACTATATAGCTTTTTTCTTTTTATTTCTTTTTTTTTTTTTTTGCTATAACTGAGTACTTAAATTCCCCTTTGGGTTGAAGTTCTTACTCTCAAGTTAATGCCGTCCTAAAAAGTAAATTTTAAATCTGTATTATTTTTTAAAAGACTATGCATGAGTTTCACTTTTTATGGCAAAATAAACTACCTTTTAATTCCAATTTCCACACAAATTTTTAAAGTACCCTAATATTTCTATTGAGTGAGTTTCATGGAAGCAATAAACCCACAAGATAGAAGTAGAGGTGGAAGAGATGCTGGATGTCAGTCTGATCCATATGAATGCTTTCTGAGACTCTGAGGAACCAAAATGACCTCAGCTTTTTGTGCCAATGACTGGTCCTTCTTCTAGTTTTCCACCCCTTGCATTCAGAACCCTAATTCCTCCTGTTAAAGATGAGGACCTTTGTTCTCCCCGGGCACTTTGTGCTCTCAGGAAGCTGGCTGCCTTGCCCTCTTCTCTCCATCTTAGGTACTTTCTCCTCCCTACTACAAGCACCATAAAATATAAGCATTCTGATTCACACTGCCCTTGAAGCTTGCTCTAGAGTTAACTTATTTTCACAAAGATGCCAATAATATTTCATGGTTTTCACAAACACCAATCACATAATATCTACATTTTATACTTAATTTGATGCTGCATATCCTAGAAATCACTTTTCTTCGGAAATTTGGGTACTTCGGTTTGGGAAATAAATGTGCAATGGGAACATAAAACAAAGATTGGAAATAAATATTCACTGAGTGACCCTGGGGCTGTCAATTTTCTCTGGAGAGGAGACCCGGCTGCCATGGCTAACACTATGGGGTTCAGGATTGTAGGTTGCAATCACAGGCACCCCAGGATGTTTTCTTTAAGACTTATTTATTTATTTCTTTAAGACTTATTTATTTGTGGCCAGCGCTAATCCTCCACCTTGCAGCGCCAGCACACCGGGTTCTAGTCCTGGTCGGGGCACCGGATTCTGTTCCCGGTTGCCCCTCTTCCAGGCCAGCTCTCTGCTGTGGCCAGGGAGTGCAGTGGAGGATGGCCCAAGTCCTTGGGCCCTGCACCCCATGGGAGACTAGGATAAGTACCTGGCTCCTGCCATTGGATCAGCGTGGTGCTCCGGCTGCAGTGCGCCAGCCATTGGAGGGTGAACCAATGGCAAAAGGAAAACCTTTCTCTCTGTCTCTCTTTCGTACTGTCCACTCTGCCTGTCAAAAAAAAAAAAAAAGATTTATTTGAGGAGGTGGCGCTGTGGCACAGTAGGTTAATCCTGACTGCAGTGCCGGCATCCTGTGTGGGCACCGGTTCTAGCCCCGGCTGCTCCTCTTCCAATCCAGCTCTCTGCTTTGGCCTGGGAAAGCAGTAGAAGATGGCCCATGTCCTTGGGCCCCTGCATCTGAATGAGAGACTGGGAGGAGATACCTGGCTCCTGGCTTTGGATCAGCACAGCTCCAGCTGTTGCAGCCACTGAGGAATGAATTGATGGATGGAGGTTTTTCTCTGTCGCTCTCTCTATCACTGTCTGCAACTCTGCCTCTCAAATAAATAAATAAAAATTCTGAAAAAAAAGATTTATTTATTTGAAAGCCAGAGTGACACAGAGTGAGAAGGAGAGGCAGAGAGAGAGAGGTCTTCCATCTTCTAGTTCAATGCCCAATGGGCCACGATGGCTGGAGCTGCACCGATCCAAAGCCAGGAACCAGGAGCTTCTTCTGGGACTGTGACATGGGTTCAGGGGCCCAAGGATTTGGGCCATCTTCTACTGCTTTCCCAGGCCATAGCAGGTAGCTGGATAGGAAGTGGAGCAGCTGAGACTCAAACCGGCACCCATATGGGATGCCAACACTGCAGGTGGTGGCTTTACCAACTAGGCCACAGTGCCAGCCCCATAAGGATGTTTTAAAGTTTCTCACACTCATGGTAGCTTTTCCTCCAGGTAAATTTGGGCCATTATATAATACAAGAAAATCTTTTTGAATTTTTTCTGATTTGGAGAATTTTAGATGAATTAATATCAGATCTGATAATTCCCATAATATAAGCATTACGGTAGTTTCTCATTATATACTTATATAATTTAAACTTAA
The DNA here is from genome assembly GCF_051225735.1 of Oryctolagus cuniculus. Taxonomy (NCBI): domain Eukaryota; kingdom Metazoa; phylum Chordata; class Mammalia; order Lagomorpha; family Leporidae; genus Oryctolagus; species Oryctolagus cuniculus. The sequence continues at coordinate 32,106,412 of NC_142885.1, forward strand.
TTATCAACCATTATTAGCCCCACTTCCATCATAATAATAATAATCTTTCTTGTCCTCAAACCTTAAGGCTTTTGCACTTGCCTATTTCTATGTCAAAGACTTCTCACTGGATTTTTGCCTAGTTCATTCACCTTCTTAAAGATACCCTTTCCAGCCATTATTGAAATTGCTTTCAGTAATCAAGGGTAACACATAAAGGAGAGAGAAATATGATATGGGAGACCCAAGATAGAGTAGGTTCTGGGCTGGCGCCACAGCTCACTAGGCTAATCCTCCACCTTGCGGCGCCGGCACACCGGGTTCTAGTCCCGGTCGGGGCACCGGATTCTGTTCCCGGTTGCCCCTCTTCCAGGCCAGCTCTCTGCTGTGGCCAGGGAGTGCAGTGGAGGATGACTCAAGTCCTTGGGCCCTGCACCCCATGGGAGACCAGGAGAAGCACCTGGCTCCTGACTTCGGATCAGCGCGGTGTGCCGGCCGCAGCGCGCTGGCCGCGGCGGCCATTGGAGGGTGAACCAACAGCAAAGGAAGACCTTTCTCTCTGTCTGTCTCTCTCTCTCTCTCACTGTCCACTCTGCCTGTCAAAAAATAAAAAAATAAAACTCTTTCTCTCTACTTATTCCTCCCTGAGACTCTCTTCAAATAAATAAATATTTTAAAAAAAAAAAGAAAGAGTAGGTTCTTGGGCTGATTATCAATACTGCTACTACAATGAAGCTTTTCTGAACCGTGTCCTTCAAGGAAACAGAGGATGTGCCAGCAAAAGGCTGTAATCAATCCACTGAACCTAGCTGGCACCTCGGCTCAGTAGACTAATCCTCCGCCTTGCGGCACCGGCACACCGGGTTCTAGTCCTGATCCGGGTGCCGGATTCTGTCCCAGTTGCCCCTCTTCCAGGCCAGCTCTCTGCTATGGCCCGGGAGTGCAGTGGAGGATGGCCCAAGTGCTTGGGCCCTGCACCCCATGGGAGCAATGGCCGTGGCGGCCATTGAAGGGTGAACCAATGACAAAGGAAGACCTTTCTCTCTGTCTCTCTCTCTCACTGTCCACTCTGCCTGTCAAAAAAAATTTTTTTTTTAAAAATCCACTGAACCTGGCCGGCGCCGTGGCTCAATAGGCTAATCCTCCACCTTGCGGCGCTGGCACACCGGGTTCTAGTCCCGGTTGGGGCGCCGGATTCTGTCCCGGTTGCCCCTCTTCTAGGCCAGCTCTCTGCTATGGCCAGGGAGTGCAGTGGAGGATGGCCCAGGTGCTTGGGCCCTGCACCCCATGGGAGACCAGGAAAAGCACCTGGCTCCTGGCTCCTGGCTCCTGCCATCGGATCAGCGCGGTGCGCCCGCTGCAGCGGCGGCCATTGGAGGGTGAACCAACGGCAAAGGAAGACCTTTCTCTCTCTCTCTCTCTCTCTCACTGTCCACTCTGCCTGTCAAAAAAAAAAAAATCCACTGAACCTGTCTCCTGTCCTAGGAAGATCATCCACTCTTTGTCTCATACTTCTGGCTTTTCTGCAGGGGGGCTCAGTGAGACTCAACAACGTCAGAAGGAGAGCTTAGAGTAAGCAGGTGGACTCGATGGAAGCTAACTGAACACATGTGCCCTTCCACCTCAGCTGCAAGAAAGAGGACAGGAGCAGGCCAGCGCCACAGCTCACTAGGCTAATCCTCCGCCTTGCGGTGCCGGCACACCGGGTTCTAGTCCCGGTCCGGGCGCCAGATTCTGTCCCGGTTGCCCCTCTTCCAGGCCAGCTCTCTGCTGTGGCCAGGGAAGTGCAGTGGAGGATGGCCCAAGTCCTTGGGCCCTGCAACCCATGGGAGACCAGGATAATTACCTGGCTCCTGCCATCAGATCAGCGCGGTGTGCCAGCCGCAGCGCGCCAGCTGCGGCGGCCATTGGAGGGTGAACCAACGGCAAAGGAAGACCTTTCTCTCTGTCTCTCTCTCTCACTGTCCACTCTGCCTGTCAAAAATAAAAAGAAAAAAGAAAAAAAAAGGAAAAAAGAAAGAGGACAGGAGCAGGCAACAGAAAAACACCTGCTACACAAGCATGTTCGGACCACCTAACTGGGCACTTTTCAGTGGTCATATTTTGATTTTGTTTGCTGCCTTTACTGATTTCTTACATTATATTCACCATTAATAATATGAGTTTTTCAATTCAGAGGCAATTTTCATGGATGTTGCTGGATGTCATGTATCTTCCTGATCACTTTCAACACGTTACCTGTACCAGTGCTTGGCCGCTTAATAGAATTATTTACTGAATAAATGAATATATGCAAAGAAGAATTAGAAATGAAATGCAATGGGAAATTCTGAGAAAATTTAATGCCAAATGTACTGCCTGCATCTTAATAATTATCTTGAACAATAGCCTTCCACGGCCACACACTAAAATGATTTTCCAAGTTATGGAAGACCTTCAATACTTTTGGCATTGCAAATAAATCACTATCATTTAATAGTTTCATCCTTTATGTTATCATTTTGCCTATATGAAATCTTCACACAAAGACAATTTCTTCTCTTTAAACATTTAAATTGTTTTCTTCACTAATAAACTATTATCTCTATTAAAATACCAATAAAAGCTAAGTAAATAGGGTACAGGATTTGATGTCTAGTAAAGGGTAAGGGGCACAGAGGCAACTGTGGTGTTTCAAATACTCACTAATAATTAAGTTTAATTTTATAATCAAAAAATTAGGATTTCATAAAAATAACTTTGAGGTTTAGTAATAGTAAATATTTCAACTTCACTGGATAGAAAACAGACCATATATCTATTAAACAAACTAACAATGGTTGAAGAAGTATATTTATCAAATTATCAATAGTATATAATTGAAAATAATAATAAAATTCCCTGTATGAAGTTTAACAGCATAGGGAAAGATACAAGGACACAAAGGTATTCTTACTTTTTCCTCAACTTTTATCTTTGTTGATGTATTGTTGACAAAATAGAATGTATTAAACATGTACGTGATCACTTTCTAATAGAGTTGCCACAGTCAAGCTAATCACCACATACATCACATCACATCACATCACATCACATCACATCACATCACATCACATCATTACCTACTGATAACTGTAGTCACCATGTTGTACATTAGGTCCTCAGTACTTACTCATCACAAAACTGAAGGTTTATTTACTTTTATCTACTGCCCTCCCAATCTCATACAATAATCCTTTTACTCTTTTATTATATGTTAGACTACTTAAAAAATCATCCCACAAAAAAACTGAAACCACGGGTATTTGTCTTTCTGTGTCTTCAGGGTTCATTCATATTTTTGCAAATGGCAAGAGCTTTTGTTCTTTTTATGGCTAAATAACACTATTATATATCCATGTGTATATAATATATACATGTATATATAATGACATAAATATTATTGATACACATTTTCTCTAAATTCATCTGTCAGTTGAACACTTACATTTTTCCATATTTTAGCTATTGTGAATTATGCAACTATGAACCACAGAATTCAGGTGTCTCTTCAAAATACTGATTTCACTTACACTGTATAAATTTCCAGAAGTGGAAAGGCTAGACCATGTGGCAGTTCTATTTTTAGTACTTTGGGGAATCTCCATGTTGCTTTCCATAGTGCCTGTACCAATTTACATCCTCACTGATAGTACACAAGTGTTCCCTTTCCCACAAATCCTAGCCAAGACTTGTAATCTTGACTTTGTAATAATACTCATCCTAAGAGCTGTGAGGTGGTATCTCATGATTGTTTTGATTTTTCTTTTCCCTCATGATGATTGATATTGGGTGCCCTTTCACATGCCTGCTCACTATTTTACTTGGAAACATCTATTTAGGTCCCCTATTCATTTTCTAATCTGGTTTAAACACATATTCATTCTTATTTGTCTACCTCAAGTACACTTCCACTGTAAAGGCCATGCCATTCTGTCATGTCACTCTATCATTCCTCTGCTTCCAGAACATGTTTATCTTCCTCACTGCACTTTCTTTACTCTGCCTTGTACATTGGACCCATGTTGATACAACCTAAAATTATCTCCAAAGAATGTTGGGTAACAAGTAATTGTTACTCATCTTTGAACTTCAATTCCAAATGTCTAGCATAATATAGGGCCTTGGTAAATGATGATCTTTTAAATGATTTGAGTCTAGATATCTATTTAAAATCCCTATAATCTTGCAAAGAGACAAATAGTACATATTTACATAAGATACAAAAGTTTAGGAAGTGATTAGACCTTTTTAGAGTGAATGATCCTTTCATGTGTTTCTATTGAACACATCTCATTTCCACTCACCCTGTTTCCTCCTTTTCTAGTATCTGCTTATCAATCCATACAAATGCCATAGTATCAGAATAGCCTTGAATTTCCTCTATTTGAAAATTTTAATGGGCACGTTAAATAATTAAAACAACAGAATGACTTTACTTCCATGGAAATGAGCTCTTTTGTGTAGGAAAACAGGAAATGGTTTTTCCGAATAACTATTGATATTCTTTTTTTTTCTTTTTTCTTTTTTCTTTTTTTTTTTTTTTTGACAGGCAGAGTGGACAGTGAGAGAGAGACAGACAGAGAGAAAGGTCTTCCTTTTGCCGTTGTTTCACCCTCCAATGGCCGCCGCGGCTGGAACGCTGTGGCCAGCGCACCACGCTGATCTGAAGCCAGGAGCCAGGTGCTTCTCCTGGTCTCCCATGGGGGTGCAGGGCCCAAGGACTGGGCCATCCCCCACTGCACACCTGGGCCATAGCAGAGAGCTGGCCTGGAAGAGGGGCAACCAGGACAGAATCCGGTGCCCCGACCGGGACTAGAACCCGGTGTGCTGGTGCCACAAGGCGGAGGATTAGCCTATGGAGCCGGCCACCAAATAACTATTGATATTCTGTGGTCTTTTTTTCCTCCAGAATTTATTTGGCTACCTATCTCAGTTTCTACTAACACAATTTGCCACTTACATTTATTAGTGAAGAATTTCACCATTAGGAAATTAAATCTTCCATATTCAACTTGGGGTAATCCCAAAAGTAGATCTTTGTGGCTGCTTTTTAATAAAGATCTTAGGCTTGATTAAGTTTCCCCCAGCAACCTCTGTTTAATGTCTTCAAACAGTAATAAAAATCATTATAATTTTAGAGGTTTTATAGTTTTCTTGGTGTATTGAGAAAGCATTTAAAATATTTTAACATTAAAATAATTTGAATTTACACAACACTTTGACAGACTCCTGCTTGTCTTGTTCCCAAGGAACTGTTTTATCGCTTTTTCAACTAATCTCCTTAAACTTGTTAAGTACTTTCCACCAACATTTTCCTTTTATTAAGCACTGAAATAGTAACTGTTATATGAAAGCAACGATGTATGACATTCAGAAAGACAATTAAACACCAAAAACACATTGTATCTACACCCACCATGAAAACTGACAAACAAAAAAATGCACTAGAAATATGAATTTTGCTGTTTTTTAAAGAAGAGAGTCATGAAATAGGAACTTTGAAGGAGTCCTCCCACTACCAACAATGTCAAATAATGATCAATAGTTTCATAAAAAGGGATGGCAAATATGAGAAAAAAAATTCTCCACACACAAAGTGAACATTCCCTTCAGTGGATGGGAAAAGCTATCACAAAGTGGAAGAGTGTGAGAAACATTTAAATAAAAAATAATCTTAAAATAAACATAATTGTATGAAAACCTACTTGAAATCAGAATTTATAATATTAAGTTGAGCCGGCGCTGTGGCTCAATAGGCTAATCCTCCGCCTGTGGCGCCGGCACACTGGGTTCTAGTCCCGGTCAGGGCACCGGATTCTGTCCCGGTTGCCCCTCTTCCAGGCCAGCTCTCTGCTGTAGCCAGGGAGTGCAGTGGAGGATGGCCCAGGTCCTTTGGCCCTGCACCCGCACGGGAGACCAGAAGAAGCACCTGGCTCCTGGCTTCAGATCAGCACGATGTGCCGGCCTCAGCGCGCCAGCCATGGCGGCCATTGGAGGGTGAACCACCGGCAAAGGAAGACCTTTCTCTCTGTCTCTCTCTCCCACTGTCCACTCTGCACAGCTAGTAGAAAGTGAAAACAGAATTGGTTAGCTATAAGAAACGAAAGAAAATCATAAATTACCTCAGAAATAAACTCAAAGTTTCCAGGAGATCAGACATAAATAAAATATAACACTAAAAAGTTAATAAAACAAAGACAGTGAAAATGAGATAAAGAAGTAAAACATGGTGCTGAAAAAAGGTCACAAAAACAGAATGGCCCCCAAAAGGATTGTCTTTGTTTTATTGGATGTATTGATGAAGAAAAACTGTAAAAAAGGAATGAATACTTGTAACTTTAAAATTCCAAACTCAATAAAAATATTGGAAAGTCCATCAGTGGCTTGGAAACAAAAATAAAACAAGCACAAATGCATATGTTAGTAAAATTAGCATATTGAAAAAATCCTAATAACTTTTATGTCTCCCCATTAAACAATTTTAAAAAGCAAAATATAAAAAATAAAACGAATCAGCAGAAGACAAATGGGCCTCGGTGAATCAGCAAGCCACCTAAAACCCCAGAGGAGGTGCAGGGGGGCAGGGCCATCCAATGAATGCACCAATGGCCGCTGTTTTCAGTAGAGGCTGCAGTTCCGCTGTCCCACACCTGGGGGCGCGGTTCCAGGTGGCCGCCCAGCGCACCAAGGCAGGTGCCTGGCGTGGCCCCCAAGACTTCAATGAGCGATGAGCCCTCCAGACTGGAGGCTCAACTCCGGGCTCGCTGCGACCCCCGCGCGGCGCGGCCTCAGCGACGGTCCCCTTGCGTTTCCCCTTCAGGCCGCTAATCCTGAGCAGGACCGGTGGGGACGTGGAGCTGCCCTTCCCAGCCCCAGGCCCTCAGCTCACGCCAGACTCCCCGCGCCGGCGCTCAGCCTGCGCCCCGCGAAGCACCTGCCTGTCCCTCACTTCCTGCAAATGCGTGGAGGCAGCCAAGGACCTCGAAGGATTCCAGTAACGGGTGTGGGAGCTCCCGCTGTCAGACCCCAAACCCACTCAGCTGTGGAGTTGGCGCTCCTGCGGGACTACTCTAACCCGCGCTCCAGATGCCAGTCCGGGCGGCGCTTCCGCTCCGGGCTGAGGTGGGGGAGGCCTTGGCGTTAACTTATGGCGCCGCACCAAGGAAGAGGACGTGGCGGGGAGAAGGGCTTCCGATTACCTGGATCCTCACTCCTCTGCGGGGCTCTCCTGAGTGTCGCCAAGGCTGCCGCTGGCACCCCGCTCCTGCAGCCTCCGCGCCAGCCCTGGGCAAGCACCCGGCGCCCCCGCGCCCTCCTTCACTGCCGCACCCAGCTCGCCCTGCGGCGCACGGCGTTTTCCCGCCTCGGAGGTCTGTGCGGTTTTCCTGGAGGCCGCCCATGCGCCCTGACCGCCAGGGATCACCTGTGGGCGGCTGGGTCCTCCGTGGACACCTGCGGCTGAACACCTGCCTGCCCTCTGAGGGCAAACCAGCGTCCAGGTCACCAATACCTCTTGGGTGATCCATTGCGTTGCTTCTGCAATGGAAGCGAAATTTAGTTTCTTTGTGTATCTACTACATCCTGTCCCGGGCATTAGGTGTTCTTAGCATTTCTATCTAAAAAACGAAGAAAGCGGGCTTGCAGCTACTATTCCTGTGTCACTTTCACAAGTGTTCTCCAGAGGCTTGTGTTTTTTTTTTTTTAATATTTATTTATTTATTTGAAAATGTTACACAAGAAAGAAGGAGAGGCAGAGAGAAAGATGTTTTCCATCTTCTGGTTCACTCCCCAATTGGCCTCAATGGCCAGAGTTGGAAGCCATGAGCCAGGCACTTCCTCCTGGTCTTTCCAAGCAATGCAGGGGCCCAAGCACTTGGGCCATATTCTACTGCTTTCTCAGGCCGTGGAGAGAGCTGCATCGGAAGTGGAGCAGCCAGGACTCGAACCAGCACCCATATGGGATGCTGGCACTGCAGGCGGCAGCTTTACCCACTGCACCACAGCGCCGGCCCCTTGTGTTTATAAACTCACACTCACAGAATATAAACATAAACGAGTGGCTGATTGACCTAAATACTTGCTTCTGAACACCACTGCCAGTGAAAATGAGGCTGAAATAAACCCACAATGAAGTGCAATGTGAGGTGGTAGTTCAAGGGAGAGCAAAGACAGGAAAATGCTTAAAGAAGGCTAGTCCTCTAAAAGTGTCTTGCCAGAGAAGCCTCAAATGTAGCAATTCTAGGACTCGTTCAGAATAAGTTTAATCATAGCACACTTGTTAATATTAACACGTAGGTTTGTATTTAAATAAGATGCATACATATATGCATCTTATTTAAAAATCCAAAAATGCCTATTTGGATTTAAAATTTCATTTCTAGTAAAAAGAATTTTCCTTTTCACATAGAAATACAAATAAGTAATGTTTAGTATTTCAAAATAATGCTCTTTAGAGGATGAATTTCCTTGTAAATATGATATAAACACCCTTAAAAGAAAAGCAAGACCAACGTTAAAGAAAGGGTCACCGAGGAAAGAAAAATCAAATATGCCCAAAACATGTAATACAATATCTGTATAAAATATCTGTATATGAAATGATGTAATATTATACATATATAAGTATAGATATTAATACACAATGGTAATTCAAAAGTTTGTGGGAAAATGGGATTAAAAAACAAGCTTATTTTACTATAAAAACTTTCAAAATCTATGCATAGTTTTTTCACAATATCATTTACCATAACCTTTTGAACACCTTTGTATTTAATTAGTGCATTCTAATAGAAACTTTGTTTTTTATAGTCAGATTTATTTCAAGATTTAACTCACTTGAAAGGCAGAGTGACAGAGTAGGGGAGAAAGAGTAAAAGATCTTCTGTCTTTCCCATCCACTGGTTCAATCCCAAAGTGGCCTCAATTGCTATTGAACCAGGTGGAAGCCAGGAACTGGAGCACCAATTGGGTTTCCCACAAAGCTGGTAGGGGCCCAGGTGATATCATCTAGCCTTATTAATAATTTTGGATATTAATAAATTTGTGGGTTTTTGCTGTCTATTCAGAGAAGAATTCTGAATATCAGCTCAAATAGACCAGGTAACATGGTAAGTTTTTAAGAATTTTATTAAGTGGGAGAAATGCCCAGGAAAATGAGGGGTTTAATTAGAAAGAAGTCTAGAAGCTGAGTAGGAGCCATACCAGGCAGAGAGCAGGCCGGGCGCCACGTGGAGCAAGCATGCAGGCAGGAAAGCGGAGGCAGGGCAGAGGGCAAAAAGCCGAATGCCTGAAGGGTGTGGCAACAAGGGGAGGGTCCCACCATGCTCCAGGCCTTTTCTCCACTTCCAAATGGGGAGTGGTTATGTAGTCTGATGAGCAGGTGGGTGTACAGGTGAGGTCAGGTAGGGGCATGAGATCACACAGGGGTGTAGTCTCAGTTCACAAATCTAATTGATTTGATCCTTTCTGCCTCCCTATATCACAAGTACTTGGGTCATTTTCTGCTGCTTCTCCAGGCACGTTAGCAGGGAGCTGGACTAGCACTTTAATATGGGATGCGGGCATCACAAGCAGCAGCTTAACCTGCTGTGCCACAATGCCAGCCCCTGAAATAAATTTATTTATTTATTTATTTATTTATTTTTAAGATTTGTTTTTATTTATTTGAAAATCAGTTACACAGGAAGAGGAGAGGCAGAGGGAGAGAGGGAGAGAGAGAGAGAGAGAGAGAGAGAGAGAGAGAAAGTCTTCCATCCATTGGTTCACTCCCCAATTGGCTGCAACAGCTGGAGCTGTGCCAATCTGAAGCCAGGATCCAGGAGCTTCTTCCAGGTCTCCCACACAAGTGCGGCTGCCCAAGGACTTGGGTCATCTTCCACTGCTTTCCTAGGCCATAGCAGAGAGCTGGATGGGAAGTGGAGCAGCTGGGTCTCAAACTGGCACCCATATAGGATGCCAGTGCTTCAGCCCAGGGCGTTAACCCCTGTGCCAGAGCGCCAGTCCCAGAAATTTAATTTTTAATCAGGAGTGAAATATCTTATAAATCTGATAGTGCAGAACTGTCCCTTTTTTTCTGGTAATTAGCACATACAAAATAAAACTATTATTAATTACTAACAAATCAAGGAAATATACATAAGATTTCAATAGTTAGCATTAATTGATACTTTATTCAGGTGTATTTGTTGAGCACCTACTGTATTCCAGGCACTGAGCTAGGAACGGGAAAATACTACATGAACAAAACTGAGTAGTCCCCGTCCTTTGTGGAGACTTAAAGTCTACTTGGGGAGATACAGAACTAAGCAACTTTCTTAACTGGATATAACTCAGCTGAAATAAAACATCACACATTTCCTAAGTTTGATAGAGTATTTTAGCTTTTATTCATTTCCCTCTGCTTCATTTCAGAATAAGCAAAACTAGCCCGTAATAAGTGATGACCAAGAAACTCTTTTCTTTAACCAAAGTCCCATTAAATTAAAACGGAGAAATATCTGATGATACTGCTTAGCTCATTAACTATTTGCACTTTAGATACAATTAATTTAAGTGTTTTGACATTGACATTTCAATTTTATAAAAATATTTTTATTTATTTATTTAACTGGTGGAATGTCAGAGAGAGAGAGAGAGATTTCCCCTGTAATATTTCATTTGTGAAATGGTCACAATGGCTAGGACTGGGCCAGACTGAAGCAGGAGGCAGGAAGTCCACCTGGTTCCTCATGAGAGTGGCAGGGGCCCAAGTACTTGAGTCTTCATCTGCACCTCCCAGGCACATTAGCAGGCAGCTATCAGAAGAGGAGCAACTGGGGACCCAAACCAGCACTCAACATTTGATGGGCTCTCAGGCTGCCTTTGTGAACAGTAATTCTGTCTAGATCAACAGATGAAATGATGAGAAGAGAGCAATGGGTCCTCAGCCCTACAGCACTCAAAAATAACAGACTTTCCTCACCAGAAAAACACACTGGGATAGATTTTATTTTCCAATACATGATTTTGAAATATATGCAATATACTTATGAACAAAACTGTGTCCACTTGGATGTGAAGTGGCAGAGAAGCAAATGCCATTGTTATGCAATTCTATTATTTTACATTTCCAAATGCATTAACTCTGTGAAAATGACTCTCATTAGAACATACCTCTGTATTATGTTAGCTTGATAATATATTTTTCACATTGTCATAATGAATTTTTTTTTGACAGGCAGAGTGGACAGTGAGAGAGAGAAACAGAGAGAAAGGTCTTCCTTTGCCATTGGTTCACCCTCCAATGGCCACCGTGGCCAGCGCACTGCAGCCGGCACACCGCACTGATCTGATGGCAGGAGCCAGGTACTTATCCTGGTCTCCCATGGGGTGCAGGGCCCAAGCACTTGGGCCATCCTCCACTGCACTCCCTGACCACAGTAGAGAGCTGGCCTGGAAGAGGGGCAACCGGGACAGAATCTGGCACCCCAACCGGGACTAGAACCTGGTGTGCCAGCGCTGCAAGGCGGAGGATTAGCCTAGTGAGCTGCGGCACAGGCTGTCATAATGAAATTTATCTGTGAAAAGTTTAATACTTGAATTGTATTTTTTTAGTTGAAAGAGATGCAATATGGTGGATACTGCTAGCTACTTAAACAGCATCTTCTGACCTTCCTCTTTACTAACAGAACTTCAGTATTTTTTTTTTGATAGATGACTATGTACCAAGTTGAAAGACTACTGTTTCAGTCTGTATTACAGTTAGACTGAGTTATAATCTTTAGATAAAAGCCAGTGTTTTATATGAGACTTCAGGGATGGTTGCTTACAGCAATTGATCCAACTAGAGGAACTCTTTTATCCTTCTTTATTTCTAGAGTTTATGGTTTGTGTTCTTGTCACATGGGGAACCCAGACTGAGTTTCAAACTTTTCTTAATTGTGTAAATTCACATGCAGGCTCAGTAATAAGATACCACATCAGACACCTGCCTCTTATATTGGAGACCTTTGGTTTGAGTCTCTGCTCTAATTCTAATACAATTAGGTAGAAATGATGTCTCAAATGTCTGTGTCCCTGCCATCCATGTGGGAGACCAGATTGGGTTCAATGATTTGGCTTTGGCCTGGTCCAGCTGACTAGAAGATCTCCCCCACATGTGTATACACACACACACACACGTATATAGACATATGAAATACATATATGTGTGTGTGCCCCTCTGCCTTCATACGTAAAGTGACAATAAGTAATTTTAAGTACAAATTCACATAACCATCTTGAAAATTTTGCATTCGCAAGTGACACCAAAGTCATGCATGTTGTGAAATCATTCCACATCTAAGGAAATTCTTGCATTTACTAAGTACTCATATAAACATACAGAAGTGTTCATAGTGGTATCGTGTATAATAGAATAAAAACTATAAACACCAAAACATCCATCAACAGAATAAATGAATCAATTAAGGTATACTTACATAATGCAGTACTATACAGCAGTAAAAAATGCAAAAGCCACAGTCATGTCTTTCTGCAAGGATGCATCTCACAAGCTGAGCAAGAGTTGAACAATAATGTAGTATGATATTGTTTATTTAAATTTAAAATTCATGAAAACTAAGTTAATACAGGGTAAAACTGCAAAGAAATATGTGATTATTATGAAATATTATTTTCAGGACAGTAATTGTTTCAGTAGGAGACAGAGAGGGGTGTCTATTTTTTAGTATTATACTCAAACTTAAAAATCATTCTGTGGTTTGCATAACCTAAGGGATATTGCTGTAGAATATCATTTTTACAGATGTATGTCTAAAGAATAGGACTCAGAATACATTAGAATGTATTCTAGTTTCACAATAGGCTGTGAGATAGTATTTTTTATTCAGATCATGGATGAGGCTGAGTGAGACATTATCCATTAGCCATCAAATTTTTTCTAATACCAATATAAATTCAATCATAGTGTAAATTAGAATATATGTTGAAACTTTGAGGGGCCAGTGCTGTGGCCCAGTGGGTTAAGCCACTGCCTGCACTACCAGCATCCAATATGGGTGCTGATTTGAGTCCTGGCTGCACTACTTCTTTTTATTTATTTTTATTTTTATTTTTTGACAGAGTGGACAGTGAGAGAGACAGAGAGAAAGGTCTTCCTTTGCCGTTGGTTCACCTTCCAATGGCCGCCGTGGCCAGCGCACTGCAGCCGGCACACCGCACTGATCCGATGGCAGGAGCCAGGTACTTATCCTGGTCTCCCATGGGGTGCAGGGCCCAAGCACTTGGGCCATCCTCCACTGCACTCCCTGACCACAGCAGAGAGCTGGACTGGAAGATGGGCAACCAGGACAGAATCCGGCGCCCGGACCGGGACTAGAACCTGGTGTGCCGGCGCCACTAGGCAGAGGATTAGCCTGTTGAGCTGTGGCACTGGCCTGCACTACTTCTGATCTAGCTCTGTTATGGCCTGGGAAAGTGGTGGAAGACATCCCAAGTCTTTGGACCCCTGCACCAGCATAGGAGACCCACAGGAAGGTCCTGGCTCCTGGCTGCAAATCAGCACAGCTATGGCTGTTGGGGCCAATTGGGGAGTGAACCAGTGGATGGAAGACACCTCTCTCTCTCCCTCTCCCTCTCCCTCTCCCTCTCCCTCTCCCTCTCCCTCTCCCTCTCCTTCTCTGTGTAACTCTGACTTTCAAATAAATGAATAAATTTTTAAAAAAAGACAAGAAATTTTGAGACATGAATAACTAAACTATAAACACACATCAAGGGCCCCAGGGTGAATCTTTATCATAACAGATCTATAGGCAAAGGGACTTCATTTTGGCGACAGTGAAAATCAAGGTCACTGGCTGTTTTGGATTTTAGTACAAGAATTAAATTACTATTAACTGCAAAACAAAATCACATTACATTATCAAATGCACATAAATTTGGTAAGTAGACTGAATAAAATACCTGTCAAGTGAAGACTTCTCAGGACAGGAGATAATTAGGGCAATATAGACAAATGAAACATTTTTTAGCAAAGCTGAAGATTATTACATTCCTACTGTACTTGAAACTCAAGTGCCACTGAGAAGTACAAACTCAGCTGTCAACTAAGACAAGAAGGAAATTTTCCAAAATTTGGCAGCAATCCTTCAGGGATCAACATCCAGAAATGTGGAAGGTGAACAACTATGGCCTTCACTTCAAGGCAGGCTGAGTGTGGAAGTCAGATACTTCCATGGAAGAACATCCCCTGGTTTCATTTGCTGTATCTTTCATTTTTTAAAATGGTTTGGCACACATAGATGAGACCTTTTTATACAAAAGGGGTGGGTAGAGCACAGCCATCAAGTAAAGATTTCCAGAGGGACTGTTTGGACACAAGTCTGAGAGCAAGTTGGGGCCTGAATGGGTTTGGAAGTGAGGAGGTTTCTTAGGATAAAAGATCCAGGACCACTCCCCCTGCCCCTCCCCACAATGTCCCTACAGCATTCTAATTTCCACAGCTCAATAAGTAAGCTCTCTGTCTTACTGACCTCAAGAGTTCAAAGTCCTTTAAAAGATCCAGGTACAAGTGGAAGCAAGAAAACACAATTTTTAGTTTGAGTAATTTAGGGTTGGGTTTCTATCCATGGGGTCAGTGAGAACCAGAGGTGAAGACTGAGAAGGAATTGGGTAAAGCCTGTGATGGAAGTATGGTGGTGGGAGCTCCATGGTGACTACGTGCAGAGAGCAGCATCTATGTCTCCCTAGTCAGCAGCAGATCTTGCTACATGGTGACCATGGAGACCCAGGACTCCCAGCTGCTGGGTAGGCCTTGGGAGGGGGCTCTGATTTGAGGCTTTTCATGGACTCATGTCTGCTGCTATGTCTTGTAGCTATATCCCCTCAACACTGCTGGAGAACCTCTTTCAGAATACTGGGAACAACATAAAGGCCAAGAAGAACAAGCTAACAAGAACCTCCAGTGGGCCCTTATTGCCTTGGCAGAATGTCTTGTTCCATCAAGCTGTATGCTGTGACTCAGAGGTTTGCTCTGAGACCTGCTCACACCTCTCCAACTCAAGGATCCTGTTCTGGGTGAGCAAGCCTGTGGCTTTGAAATCATCTTCAAGCTGGTCACAATAGCAATCTTCCACCCAGAACTAGCAGCAGGGGAGATGGATCCACCAAAGAGGAAGCTACCTCTTAGGAACTCCCATTTAGATCATCACCAAATGATCCCCACTATCACCATGGGCTCTGTGCCAATGAGAATATATTATTTGAAACCCCTGTCCAATAAGTGCCCTCATAGGAGGACCCCATAAGATATTATCATATCTTTGAGAAATAATGCTAGATATAGGAATGGTATCATAATGGGTTGTTATAGGGGAGGTTGACTTTCATTTTGTAATTATTTATTTATTTGAAAGGCAGAATTACATTGAGAGGTGGAGAGAAAGAGGGAAATCATCCATCTGCTGGTGCACTCCCCAAACAGCCACAACAGCTCTGGTGATCCAGGTAAAAGCCAGGAGCACGGAATTCCATCTTGGTCTCAATGTGAGTGGCAGGGTCCCCAGTACTTGAGCCATCTGTTGCGAGGCACACAGATTATAAACACAAAGAGACTTTTGAGGTCAAATTAGGAGCCTTTATAAGCCAGCTGGTGACTGCCTTCTCATGGAGCAAGTCCGGAGAAGAGAACCCTGAGTTGCAGTGATGGGGGGTTTAAAGGCAGAAACTGCATTTTGGTGGCCTTGGCCATTATCAAGCAAGCAAGCAGAAGTATATAAGCCAGAAATTTACCAGTTACAGCTGGATGAGCAAACTGGTATCTATTACTTGTTTCTCTCAAAGGAACAGTCCCTGCTCTGAAGCAAACAAACAAGATGACTTATAACCACCTGAGCATGTTATGCCCTGTGGGAAAATTTTAAACTTCAAGCCACCCTATCACATTCCCACTGGTTTTGCTTAGGAGTCAAACCATTGACTCTCCTTGAAGTCCTTCTTTTTCCTCCTGACTTGATTGTTAGTAATGAATTCAGAGCACTAATGATTTGACTGTATCCCATCTACTAGTAATATACCTTGAGAGACAATTGAGGATGCATGGCCCTAAAAGAAGTCCTTAAAGTACAAGGGTCAGTGGTCTAGCCAACACTGAAATAAGTGTTGTCAGCCAAGGTGACCATGAGAACAACTTTTGGTACCAATTACCCTTGCTTTTTTGTATTTTTTAAATTGTTTTTGAACCAGTGTTAAAATGTTTTTAATCACCCCTGAGTGGTTAGTGTAAAAACAGCAAGTTTCTCCCAAGGCCATGTATAACCCTCCTTGCTTTGAGAATAAAAGCCCCTTTGATTCTGTAGGGCTACCTCAGCCAAGGAGTCTAGTGGAGATTTAAGCTGAGTTATAGATTTTTTTAACTCCATTAGGCTACCATCCACCTGCCTGCTTAGGGCCTTGAAATTGTGTTGAGCTGTGACCAGGGCAGAAGTTCCAACTGCAGTGGAGGCTGCAATCCTTAATCCAACCAGCAGAGGGACCAGTACCAGAGCCCTCTTATCTTGGTGGCGGAATCCCAGATTTTTTCTTCTACCTTCTCCAGAATAATAGTACACTTGGGGTATTATGTGTACAGGTACAAATAGTTCTGACTGATTTGACTTGAGTCCCACCTTCAAGAGGCAAGAGGTAATTTCCATGGTGCACGCAAACTAGGTTCCCTCTGGGGCGACATGGTAGTTTTGATCTCCAAGGCTGGAGGATTCAAGGACATAGGTTGACTACATGAATCCCGATAGGGAGAGTGTTGGACTCAAAACCCTGTAATTAGTAGACAGGTGTCTTTACCTTGGAGATCGCCAAGGGTGAGTTTTGGTATATTCCCCATTGGCAAAGGTTTCATTGATGGGCTTGACTGGTAGTGATGTTCTGAATTTCAGAAGAATTAATGTCCACAGAAGCATTAGTTCCCACACCTATGTAATAAGGGGGTTCTGGGTTTACACATAGCCAACAACCCCAGGTGGCAATAGGATTACTTTTATTTAGGAAGGTAAAAACAGAAGTCAGCATGCCCAGTAGGGGATGACAGGGTATGTTTAACTCCATCTGCTTTGTTGGCCTCCTTGTAACAGACGTTAAGGATGACGTTGGCAGAAGGACTGGAGTGTTGCCAGGTGTGGACTGGGGAGCAGGAGGGAGCCTTGCAGGTGGTAACTGTGGCCTTGTCTCCCTTCTCATCCCAATGGGATTAAGGCATCACTTTGGGGAATAACATTGAATGGTGAATTCTATTCCTGGTTGTAGCCAAGCATATACAGTCTAAGTCCTCAAGTGTGTCCAGTTACCCACCCCTTGCCTGTCCATCTTTTACTTTTTTGATAATTGGATTACACTGGCACTTTTGCCAATATTTTATTTGGGTCCTCAGGAGAAGCTTATAAGGTAGACTCAGTTCAGTCTAACACAGTCATTTGATTTATTCCCTTATACCCAGGAGACCCTTGGGGACCAACATAGAGCTGGTGTGTTGAGAGATCCTCATCAAATATGGTACAGAATTTTTAAACCTCTGTGACAATCTAGTCCACGTTAACTGTCCCCAGAAGCCCTTTTCAGGGTCTGTTCACTCAAAGGCAGTAATAGATTGGCTTACTGTGGCCAGAGGAAGACTGAAGAAGGCATCCTTCAAATCCAGGATGGAGTACATCTGGTGGCTAGGAGGCAAGAGACTTAGAAGCATATATGGGTTAGGTACTGTGGAGTGGATATTATCAACTCACTTGTTGACCTCCTGTAGATCTTGTACTGGCCTGTTATCAGAGGTCCCATGCTTTTGGATGGGTAACAGAGGTGTATTCCATGCTGTCAGGGAATGAGGATGCCTGACTTTCAGTACATGTCAGTGTGAAAAGCTATCCCTCTGTCGATGGGCTTATTGGGTATTGTTGAACCCGGATTGGTTCAGCAGAGCTGGTTAACTGAACAACAATGAGGGGCTGGTGGGCAGCCAGCCTAGGAAGATTTCCTCTGCCCAAACATCAGGGATTTTGTTTTTTAATCTCTGGAGATAGTGTTTAGTTAAATAGACTCAGTTCTTGTCATCAATAGATACTCCTCATACTGGAGTCATGTAAAAAATGTGGAGGGTGGACTTGAGTTAAAATACAGTTCAGCCAAGTCCCCATGGAAAGATATGCTGGCCTGCAGTTTTCTGTGCAAGTCCCTTCCCAGCAAGGGATATGGACAATCCAGTTCCCCTTGCCAGGTTGGTGATCCAAGTCCTCATTCATGAGTATTTTTGTTTGTTTGTTTGTTTTTCTGGTAGCCCCCTGAATAAGAGCCTTTTCCTCCATAACTAGTACTTCCATTTTTTGTAACACTGAATGAGTTGTTCTGGTGTCTACTAAAAATCTAATAGACTTGCCCCATACTTCTAATGTGACTATGGGCTCCTGGGGGCTTAAAGTTATGGAGCCCTGGCCCCATCAGTCATCCTCTTCCACCAAAACTGGCTCATGTTTTGATCTTTATTCCTTGTTTCCTTCTAGGGCACTCAATTTTTTAATGTCCATCTTTCTTGTAAAAGGCACACTGATCTTTTCTTAAGAGTGATCTTGCCTTAGTGTGCCCTTATTTGGCCTGACTTCCAGTGTTTCTTCCCCGTTCTTTAAAGGTCACTGCCATAACCCTGACCATCATTTTGTCTGGGCAGTAACAATGTCATCTCCATTATTATAGACCCATTGAGCCACCTCTATCAATTCAGAAAGAAGCTTTTCCTTGAACCCCTTCAATCTTTGTAATTATATCTAATATTGGGGGCTGACTGGGATATACAGGTCACATTCATGGTGTGACAATTTTCAGGGGCTTTTGGGTCTATGGGAGTAAACACACAGTATGCTTCAAAGAGGCTCTCAAGAAAAGGTGCTGGGGACTCATCAGGCTTTTGGATGGTCTCAATTACCTTAGAAAAATTAGTTGGCTTTTTTGCTTCTGTGTGTACCCCTTTTATAAGAATCTGGCGATACTGATTGAGAGCCTCCTTACCTCTATCATCATTTGGGTCCCAATCAGGGCATCTAAGGGGAAGTACCCTCTCCAGTCTGATGTGTTCAGAAGAAGGCTGTCCATCGTGGCCCAAGAATCATTTCTGGGCCTCTTGCAGCTGAAATCTCTCTCCTCTGAGGTGAAAAGAGTCTGAAGAAGCTGCTGGCAGTCATT
This sequence comes from Oryctolagus cuniculus, assembly GCF_051225735.1. Taxonomy (NCBI): domain Eukaryota; kingdom Metazoa; phylum Chordata; class Mammalia; order Lagomorpha; family Leporidae; genus Oryctolagus; species Oryctolagus cuniculus. The sequence goes on from NC_142885.1 coordinate 32,125,609, forward strand.
CCATGTTGGTCAGAGAGTGAAGAAAATAGACTCATGAAGAGAGATTATACCCTGTGGTTTTTCTGAGAAAGAAGGGCTTTGCTGCTTCCAATTATACAGATAGATAGTGGAAAAGGGAACATAGACCATGCAGGGAGGTCTGCCTTCCCCTAATGGAGAGGTGACCTGACATGAAGGGAGGACTGGAGCAAGGGGTTGAGCGGAATCCAGAACCTCTGGCACCTTTGGCTAAAGCTGACACCTCATCCGACTCTATGCTTGCAGAGGGCTAATGGAGAGCTGGTCTTCTCCTGACCCTGATAGTGGACTGAAGATGTTCCAAGGTCCTCAGAGTTACAAGGGTCGACAGGCCCACAGGGGATGTTGGAGTGGAAGAGTCGGGGCAATCAGGTCATCAGCAGAGTCCCATATGGAGGAGGGTCTAGCACATCTAAATCCTCTGGTGGACATGGAATGCCTGGAGGGGTGACTTATCCTTTCCTTGGGCTGCCAAAACACTCTTTCCTTTTGATGACCTTAACTGTTTCTTCAGGTTGGCTTTTAGCCATGTTAGAGGGTTGAATAGAAAATCCATCCAGACCTCAATATATGTGGCCTGGCCAAGAAGACCTGGTTTTCCAAAAATCACCCTTTGAATCTGTAAAGCTATAAAGAGATTAGTGGTTCCTTCCAGTGGCCACCCAACATTAAAGGCTGGCCACTTTTGCTCACAAAATTGTGGAAATCAAGAGCATTTATATAATATCCGAAAGATCCAAGTGCATGTTTTTGACATCATTAAAGTTTTGTAGGAAGAAACCCAACAGGGGGTTGGCTGGAAGAGAATACCCCTGTCCCATTTCCTTAACAAGTAAAACACTGAGCACACAAGACACAACATGAACAATAGACAAAGATGACTCTTAGGCAAATTAGGCTTAACCAAAACCAGAAATCTTACACAAATTAAACTCAACCAAAATCAGAGGTCTGAGATGACATCTCAAACTCAGACCTGGTTGTGGAAGTAGTGCTGCATCCAGCCTTCCAACAACCCCAGAATGGTCGATCAACAGGCCAGATATCAGAGGAAATAAAAAAATGAGTTCTACTCACTGAATGTTATGGGGAACACAGATTAAAAAAAAAAAAAAACACAATGAGGCTGGTGCCACGGCTCACTAGGCTAATCCTCCGCCTGCGGCACTGGCACCCCAGGTTCTAGTCCTGGTCAGGGTGCCAGATTCTGTCCCAGTTGCTCCTCTTCCAGTTCAGCTCTCTGCTGTGGCCCGGGAGTGCAGTGGAGGATGGCCCAGGTCCTTGGGCCCTGCACCCCATGGGAGACCAGGAGAAGCACCTGGCTCCTGGCTTTGGATCATCGAGATGCGCCAGCTGCCACACACTGCCGTGGCGGCCATTGGAGGGTGAACCAACGGAAGAAGGAAGACCTTTCTCTCTGCCTCTCTCACTGTCCACTCTGACTGTCAAATAAATAAATAAATAAATAATAAAAAAAAACCACAGTGAGACTTTTGAGGTCAAATTAGAAGTCTTTATTAGCCAGCTGGTGACTGCCTTTTCACAGAGCAAGTCCAGAGAAGATTTTCAGTGATGGGGGGTTTTAAAGGCAGAAACTGCATTTTGGTGGCCTTTGAAGTTATCAAGAAAGCAAGCAGAAGTACAGAAGCCAGAAATTTGCCAGTTGTAGCTGGATGAGCAGACTGATATCTACTACCTGTTTCTCTCAAAGGAACAGTTCCTGCTCTGAAGCAACAAAGATAATTTATAACCACCTGGGCATGTTATGTATTGTGGGAAAATTTGAAACTTCAAGCCACCCTGTCACACACCCTCTGGTTCCTTACCATTAGCAGGGAGCTGGATTGGAAATGGAGCAGCCAGGACTTGCACCAGTATTTCAGGCAGTGCCACAATGCCAGCCCTGTGAGAGTGCCAACTTTCAACAGCTGCTCGGGAATGTCACTTATGAACAGAATACAAATCATTGCCATATACATTATAAACCAGCCCTGCCTCTCACCTGAGACTCATATTTAGCTATTTCTGCATTTATGAAATGACTTAGGCATTAAATCTCAGTTTGGGCCAGGGCAGTGGCTTAGTAGCATTTTGTATTAAAATTATTTATGGAAAAATAAACAAAGGTGAAAACACTGAAAATTTCCATTGTGTGAGCAAATAACAAGATACCGATATCTGGAAGATAATCCTGGATTGAAATGTGTGTCATAATTGTGGAAGGGCTGTGTCTATGAGAACATAGGGAGTAGAGCATTGAGTCTTTAGCTGGTGACTGCTTCCAGCTTGTTACTTCAATGCAGTTAACACTTTCCATTAAAGCATCTAATGCAAAATTATTCTTTTTTATGTTTTAAGAACCAAATACATGAATTCTTCAAGGATTCTGTGTTTGTCTTCAAATATAGTATATTTTATGGTATAAATTTGAATTTGAAATAGTTTTGAAGAAATAAAAGTAAAAAGTAAACAAACTAAAAGCAGTCCTTTACAACTTCATAGTAAATATTTGATAGTAATAAAATATTTCTGGAGAAAGTAGCAATACTATAATCTCACTAGCTGTTATATCCCATCTATAGTGCATACATTTAAGAACAGAAGGCAACTCAAAATCTTTTCACTCTGCACCCTGTGCTTTGCAGGCCTCACACATCTGCACAGAGTTCTGCAACACTTACCTTTGACATTCTACAAGACCGCAACAATTCAGACGACATGTCCTGGACAGAATGTTTACCAGCAAGGGCTCCTCCACTAATGCACCTTTAAATTTCTTCCTGTTTACCTTTAAACCTTTGCCTTGATTCAGTCTCCTTGAATACACTCACCGTTTGTTAGAGCATAGATATCTCCTTTGCACTGCTCTGCTGTTCCCAAATAAATCTCATTACTCCTTGGAGATTCTGATTGTTGTGTTATTGCATATTGATGGAAGCTTTTCCAGATCTTCATTGATTCTCAAAAGTTTAACTACCATGCTTGTTTATACAGCATTTGTGTTGGGTGCGAAACACCCAGCCCAGAAGATGTAAGTAAGGAGCTCACAAAGGAAAACAATATGTGCATAATAGATATTTTTTCTTAAGGGTATCATGACAATTTTCCCAAAAACAACTAACATCTGTATCTATTTACTTCCAAAACTTTAAGACTTTATTTTTCCATATAAATGTTTTGATAGGTATTTTTATACTTTTGAGCTGTAAAACCAACTGATTTACATTCTGTCAGATTCATCAAAATTCTATTACTACTATCACAGCACTACGGGTGCATAATTACATTTGATCAGTACGTACTTTTGCTGCCCAAATGCCCTGATAAGCAGCTCCAGTAAAAGGGGAATATTAGGAATGGATCGAACATGAAAGTTATTAATATAAATGTTGCAAATATTTTGATGTAGAGGTGATTTTAAGACAAAATCCTTCAAAATGTTTATATATTAGTTGATATTGGTCTTCTCTGTAAATTCCTGGAAATATCATTTAGTGTAATTCCTAAGAGAAAGCTGCATCATAGATTTAGGCACCACATCATTTTTATTTTTGAAATTCATTTCTATTTGAGGGGCACACATTGAATCTCAACAGGGTAAGCCATAGCTTGGGATGCCTACATCTCATATTGGAGCACCAGTCTAGATCCTACTAATTTCTTTCAGGTCCACCTTCCTGCTAATGAATCCTGAGAAGCAGCAGAATATGATTCAAGAGGTTGGGCCTTTGTCACCCATTTGAGACACTCAGATTCAGTTGTGGATTCCAGAATTCAGCCTAGGATAGTCTCAGCTGTTGCAAGCATTTAGGACAGATGGGAGACTAAATTAGTTAAATTAGATTAAATTGATTTTTGAGACACACACATGCAGAAAGATAGAGATATTCACCCTAGCATCATCTTGAGGACACTACAAAATTCATGGAATTAACAGATACATTAATTTTTGGTTTTAAATGCAGTATTTTCAAAATATGCATTTTTGTACACTTTTTGAAGACCTCTCATATTGTGGATTTCAAACATTTTTATACTGAAATAAACATGTACTAAATTCATTTTCCACAAATTTTGAAGTACCCTCATTCTCATGATATCAAGGGTTGAGAAAGGCAATTTATCTGAAGCCTTAACTTCTCCTAAAAATGCACAACCTTGTCCAATTTTAAAAAAAAAAACAAACTTCACCCTGTTCCTAATATAGAAGACAGATATTTCGCCAAAGTACCTGATCAACTTCCTTCAACTTCCCAAGGCTATAAAAAATAAAAAATACACGAGAATCTGAGCAGGTATCACAGCCTACAGGAACCTATGCAGTGTGCAGGTGTTTGCTGCTGCAGTCAGGACACATTGGGAATTCCATATCCTGTATTCTTGGAGAGCCTGGTCTCCTCCCAGCTCTGTTTCTGATTCCATCTTCCTTCCAATGCACACTTTGAGGGGCAGCAATGATGGAGCAAGTTCTTGAGTCACTGTTATGTGTATGGGAGACTCAAGTTGAGTTCCAGGCTTGTAGCTTCAGCTTGGCCTGCTCTGGATATTCTCTGGATATTGCAGGCATTTGGGGAGTGATCCAGCTAAGTGGAAAATATTCTTTCTCTCTCTCTTTTTTCAAACAATAGAATCAACAAAATTTTTAAAATATAAACAAGGCTTTGAGTTCTGGCACTGAAAATTAAGGCAATTCTTTACTCAATGTGCCATTCTAGTGGTGCCTTATCCACAAGGACATTCTCTTCTTCCTTTGCCCAAATGTTGCCAATATTCACCTTGTTTTGCAGCATTGCTATGTCAATGTTGTTTTAATGAATTACTTCTCAGAAGGGTTGGACAAATTACATATACATGCTCAGTAGCAATGCATAGGAGAGTCTATGATTCTGAGGTATGCCAACAGTATTTTCAAATTATTTTGTTTACTTAAGGGTAAAAGATATGTTTTGCTGTAGTTTTATTCTGTATTTCTCTGTCCATAATATGGGTGCTTTTAGCTCATGTTTTCTTAATAGGCACAATCCCTATCAGCCACCTTGTGAGGAAAGAAACCTGCCTGACCAAAGGCATCTGTGTGAGACTCCAGGTGTTCAGTGACCATTAAAGAATAAATTAGTACAATGACCACCATAATTAGATATTAGCTTTTCCCATGCCCATAAGGCTCCTTCATATCTCTCATGGTCAGTACCACAAGAAAGGGCGCTCATGCTTCTATCTGCAGCACCAGGTTCTGCCTGTGAATGAGAATCACATTGTACACACCCAGGAGGATCATGTGGACTTGCACAAAGAAAGCACTGACATAAGGAGAGGAACTCAAAATTTGTTAGCAGAAATTCTAAGGTAAAATAGACAGGCAGCATGGATTGGGAAAATCATACACAGAAAATGAAGATTTGACCTGGACTCGAGGTGTAAAACAGCCACAGCATATTTTGGATGGCTGACATTTCTATTCCACTTTCAAAATTGTTCTTCTGGAAACAAAAGAGTCCTAGAGTTGTTTTCATGAGCTATTATTATGTCCCATCTCCTTTTTGTCTTCTGTAAAGAGGGGAATTTTGCCTTATCTTTCAAAGTAGGGACTGCAAGTTTCTCAGCATGTGCTATTACACCAAGATTTATTGACTGTACATCAGTGGATAGATTTTGATGACCTTATCCAAAGACATTTTCATGTGAGTAGTGAGAAGAGTGAGTGCCCAAGATGTGCAAACACTTGCAGGATCCTTTTCCCATGAACTTAGTTTCCTCTTCCTCACACTGTCCTCAGAAATCAATAGGATCCTCACTTCACAGGTGACAAAGCAGAGGAACTGAGGAGTTCCCCTGAAAAATGAGTAACAGGGGTTGTGACAGCAGGGGCATGGGGAATAGTCCCCTTATCTGACATACAGCTGTCAGAGGGTATCCGTAGGAGGCTGAATGCAGACAGAGGTGTGGTAGCAGGATTTCTATACCAAGACACAAGGCCTCTTACAGGAAGTAGTCTTTCAATACACCAGCATAAGGCCCAGGTGGAATTTCTTATTCAAAATCCTGAGCCCTGAACAAAGAAGGGTTTTCCCTTATGAATGGTTTTAGCCTCTTTGTCTCCCTTATATGGTTACCTGCATCCATATGATTGGATATTCTAATGTTACATGGCACACACAGGATTTATACAATACTGTACATGCATGCTATGTAGTTACTGAAATTTTTGTTTTACACACATACTGAGCTGTAAGCTGACTGGCAAGGGTTAACATCATTGCTCTGTACTAAGGAGCTGAATCGAAAATGGCTGCATATAAGCAGATGAGGACTGCAGTTGAAGCCTTCATAGATAAGCAGATAACAACCACATTTCAATTCCAGGACAGATGTCTCCCTTTATCTTATTCTGACCTTGGGAAGGCTTCTACTACAACTTTAGTCATGTCAGTTAGAAACAAGTTTAATTACAAGATAAAGGCTTCTGCCCCAGTGTCTGGCCAGGCAGCTCAAGTCAGCCTCAGTACCCTATGGAGTCAGCTCGTCCTGAGCTACAGGCAACTGCCCACTTTGGTAAACCAGCATCACTGTCAGTGTTCTTGGCACATCATAAATTCAGGTAGATGAAGACTCTTGACAGGACAGAGCCAATTTCTCAGCCCTACAGGGACTCCTTCCACACTGACTCAAACTTGACACACCCATAGGGATTTCTCATTTTTCTTACAGATTGTGCTTGAAGGGCTTCAAGGTAAGACGAGAACTCCAACCAGGACGCTGCCCTGGCCCACTCTGGGTTGTGGCGACACTCCTGCAGAGACTCTGTGTGACCTCATGCTGTCAGCATATGTCCTTCTCATGTGGTCTGCCCTGCCAGGAAGTAGTCCCCATGTAGGGAATGCACAAGACTCCTGCATGGCCCCTGCTTATCTCCACCTCCCTTTCTCTGCTCTCCAGCTGACTCCCACTAGATTCACTCCCTTTACTCAGATAAGTTCAAGTCTCACCCCTCACAGAGGCAAGAACATGTCCCCACTGCTCCATAGAAATCCATGAATCTGGTATTTTGACTTTTAGAAACCACTTTCCTCATCTGAACAGACACCTGCTACTCTGACATAAAGAAAACAATGTAGCCCATTGCAATGGTTGGAACACTGTGCTGGGGGTGAAGGCCCTCAGCCAGCCTCATCACCGAATTGCAATGTGCAGTATCATCCAGGAAATGTTGGATTGACTCACTGTGAAAGAAAAGCTTTGCAAGTCAACTCAAGTCTGTGCAGATCACCTTACCAAATGCTGGAGTTGCAAGCACCCAGGCTGGAGGTGGTGACTGATATCCCATGAAGGTGTGACAGAGCCATTAATGGTCCATGAATGCTGCAGCAGAGCTGTCCATGAAGCAGGGCATGGAGGTCCATCCAGGAAAGAGGGTGCCCTGTGACAGCCATGTGGTCCTTTAAGGCAGATGACAAATAATACCAATACAACCAAGCAAAACACCAATACCAAAACCCAGAGCTGGAGTGCAGTGAATCAGGTCCCAGCTCCTGCTCCCTTGCATTTAACCAGTTTCACGGCTGCAGCATCGCTGCCAGTCACTGCTCCTTTTCTCTGCTTCCTGACCACTGATGGGGGTTCTGGAAGCCAGGGCCGAAAATGCTGTCACTACCCCCTCACTGCCTGTGTCTACTAACTCAGGAAAGGGACACTCCAATCCTAGTAAACTCAAACTCACAGAGAAATAAGAGAAATTCCAAGAGGGCAGTCATGTCCAGGGCCAGCCCAATCCCTTCTCACTGAAGCTCTTTATTTTCATACTAAGAGCAGAGAATGAAGGGAAAAGGCCACCCTCCACACTGACAGTTCCAGCTACTCTTGGGAGAACTTTCTCAGGAGTTTCCTGTCCTGCCTCTAGTTCTTAGAACATTGGGCATGATGTATGGGCTCATCTTCTATACACAGGATCAGCATGTGTTTAGTAACCAACATCCTTTGGCAAAACCTGCTGTCAATCTCAGAGAGCAAAGATTCCCAAGGGAATAAGAAGTCTCATCCATAGTCAGTTCAGGGAGCAGAACAAGTGACAACTGCTCCTCCTACAAGCCCCTCCCTTCCCTTCTCCTTCATCCCTGACAAAGGCATTTCTTCCTGGAGGGAACTCCAGTGCAGACAAATATCTCTGCAGAGATACAGATTCCTGGGCTGTGCAGGGGAACTGCAAAGTGCTTTCACATAGAAACAATGTAATGTAGGAAAGCTTCCTAGTTAATGTAATAGAATATTAATTTCAAAACAATTGGAATAATTTATCAGGAGCATCTGGGGATGCAGTCCGAGTTGGGACCAGGGTAACTGAGAAAAACAGCATCCCACCACAGGCAGGAGAACACTTTATCTTCAGTAAGTGCACAGGACTGTTCTCAGGAAACCTCACAATCACCACAGAACAGGCAGGGGTGTGGATTCTGCCATGGAAGTGAAGCTCTGAACTTCCCACTGATCCTACCTTTCCAGAAAGGCCTCTCCCAGTTAGACCCTGGCTTCTGCCTCCTGAGCGTTTGTGCCTCCAATTATATTTGCATTATTTCCAATCTTGAGGACAGAAAATGAATGCATTAAGTAACAATTAGAACAGCCCCATCCAGCACCTGTGGTTCCAGAGCATGTACTCCCTCATTTGTTCCATCTCCTCATTCTCTAAAGAACAAGGCTTGAGCTGAGAGGGGAAAGCCTGTGTAGGTATAGTTGAGGAAGGCTGGGCACAAAGAAGGAGGAAAAGGAAAATTCTTACCAAGCTGCCCTGAGTCTTTTCACAAACAGCCACCTGAAGAAGGGAACACATCAGAAAATGAAAACGTGCTGTACACTGAGGCTTAATGCTATAACGAGTACTCAAACAGTATATTTCACTTTGTGTTTCTATGGGGGTGCAAACGACTGAAATCTTTACTTAATGTACACTAAACTGATCTTCTGTAAAAAAAAAAAAAAAAAAAAAAAGAAAGAAAGAAATTATCAATTCCCAACTTGACTCTCACTGGGATTAAACATGACAATAGGTCTGATCTGATTTCATCATCATTTTAAAAAAATCATCTATTATTTTTCACTTTATGTTTCTGTGTGGGAGCAAACTGTTGAAATCCTTACTTAAGGTATACTAAGCTGATCTTCTGTATATTAAGATAATCGAAAATGAATCTTGATGTGAATGGAAGGGGAGAGGGAGTGGGAAAGGGGAGGGTTGTGGGTGGGAGGGACGGTATGGGGGGGAAGCCATTGTAACACATGAGTCGTACTTTGGAAATTTATATTCATTAAATAAAAGATAAAAAAAAAAAGAAAGAAAACTGATGGATCCTAAGGGGGATTGTAATCATCTGCATAGGGGCTGAAGGACTCTGCGATGACTGGGCAGAATGCAGATTACCTGGTCTCTGACAATGGACCACTGTTGCTCCTGATGTCCCTGCAGTTCCTGAATTTTCCTCCTGGGATTGAGATTCACTTTCGTCAGATGAAGAACAGTTTTTGCTATGATTTCACATCATGTGCCCATGTGACCATTATCCTCACACATGTACACAATACATTCACACAGATCAAGTATCTTGGTTCTAAAGACACAGTGGAATTTATGCTGTTGCTGTACCATTTCCTTATCCAGAGTATAAACCTGCAGGGTTCTGAGTTGATTCAATCCCCTTACCCATTTTCACTATCTTCCTAGTTGATCCTACCTTGAATATCTTTTCTCATAAAGCCCTGTTCTTTTCCTGACATTTCCCTATTTCTCAAGAGTAGCAACAACTGGATTTATAGAATGACACAATCATGTGTTATGGATGTCACCTGTCTTACAGAGAACTGCCTTCCTAAGGACAATGGCAAAAATCACCACCCCCAGCAACATTCAGCTGGTGTTAGGGATCAGCATGTGTTTAATAACCAACATCTTCTAGCAGTTAGTATAATTTCACTTGCTGTGTTTTTTCCTTATGTGAGTTCTTTCTCTCCGTGTGTCTTCAGATCATTTGTTTACATTTCTCTGTTAATCAGGCCTAAGCATTATTCAGAGTTAAACAGAATCCAACACTGATACCTGGAGCACTGGGTTTTCAGTCTATGAATCCACTTGGTTTCAGCATTTCTCCAACTCCAGTTTCAGGTCCTCTGCTTTCTGACGGCTGCCTCTCCTTCTCCAGCAGCTCCTGGTGGTTCCTTGCCAGCTCTCTACAATGAAGTTAATGATGCTCTTCCAGTCTCCAATATGCACAAATAAGTATCAAAAAGCTTTATGATTGAAACAGCAAAGCAAGTTACAGAAATCAAAGCAAGAAAACTAAAAAAAAAGTCTGTTTTTAACTGAATTCACACCGGTTTTTGTAGAAACCCTTATAAAGTAATTGCAGGAGCCTAGTTTGAACAACAAATGCTTCATATAATGTGCTGGTATCAGTGAATAGAGAAACAACTTACCCTTCCTTGACCACTTTTCTTTCTGTATAGTTTTATTTTTTTATTTATTTGACAGGTAGAGTTACAGACAGAAACAAACAGAGAGAAAGGTCTTCCTTCTGTTGGTTCACCCCCCAAATGGCTGCAGATCCGAAGCCAGGAGCCAGGTGCTTCCTCCTGGTCTCCCATGCGGATGCAGGGCCCAAGCACTTGGGCCATCCTCTACTGCCCTCCCAGGACACAGTAGTGAGGAGAGCTGGACTGGAAGAGGAGCAACTGGGACTAGAACTCGATGCCTATATAGGATGCTGGCACTGCAGGCAGAGGATTAACCAAGTGAGCCATGGCACCAGCCCCTCTTTCTATATAATTTTCATAAAGAACAGTCACACTCATCTCCACTAATTTGAATTCAGCTTCTTGTTTGGCTATCACAGAACTCAATGTATTATATTTGTATTCTTGGTTTCTTTTTAGTTGTTGTAAAGAATAAAGCCATTATGTTTGTGTGTCAATTTGTAGCTAAACACTTGGTTAGGATAAGTAGAGGAGAAGGGTGAGGATCCTAGAGACAGAAAGCCATTCTGCTGCTCAGCGAAAACTCATATTTTCCATAATGGGCTTTCTACCCTAAAAACAACATACCTTCTTCCAGTTTCCATACACTGCAGTTCAGGTTCTCTGCTTATCTTCCTCCACTTCATTTATATCTCAAATTATTAAGAGAAAGATGAGATGTTCAAGAAGTTACGGTTGTACAATATTGTGAATGTTTAAAATTGCTTTTTGTTAAAATGGTTGGTTAATTGTACTTTACATATTTTCTGCTAGAATACATATATTTTAAAAACTTGAAAGCAAAGTAATCTTTTCAGTTCTCTGATTTATGTCATCAAAAAGAGTAACTTTTGTGAGCTCCTCCCTCTTGATATTTAGCTGAGCTTTTTCTTCTAAACCTCCTTGCCTTCAGACTTCAAATTCACTCCCATGATATGTGAGTGACTAGTGTCAAACATTCACATTAATGACTTAATTCCCAGAAGAAAACTCCATGTATATATCACACAATTTTGACTTTCTACAATATAATGTACTGTTCTGCTTCAAATCTAAAGCATACAATGAGAATCCTATAGTAAGTATAGGTAGTTTACATCTCAATGTCCTGATGTGTTCATTGAAAGCATGCCATTCATGTCTCTGAACATTTTTTTCCCAATATCTGCACACAGGAAAGAAACAAAACATGACTACAATTTCCATAGAGACACTCAGTAATAAGTTGAAAAGATAAAAGGTCAATGAAACATATCCCTTGATACCTTTCTATCTGAGGGGAAAGAAGTTGATGCAGGTTAGGAATAGGAGAAATGTCAAGTATGTAAGAAATGAGGATCAACAATAAAAGAAACCACCTTGAGGCATGATCATTCAGTGCATCTTCAATATTCCCACTTAGGATGTAAAGGGATAGATGGCTAAATGATGGGCAAAGTAACAAAGGCAGAAAATGGTCAAAGTCAAATGATTCAAGTGAACTTTCCCTAAAGGCATGAAAAACAAAGAAAATAAACTTAACATCTCAGTTCACATTGAGAAGTTCCTATTCTGTATTAGGAGAGGTTGGGACTGCTCTACTTGGCTTGATATCCTCTTCCTTACACACATATTTTCAGTTTATGTATGCAGGCTGGCATGCAGTGCTGAATGTTTAGATAATAAATCATACTTCCTGGTTCAATGAATTTATAAATTCATTGTAGAATTAGTACAGCACTTGAGCAGCTTCAGCAAGAAAGTTCAAACTCCCACACTTTTACTGCCATGAGGAGAGACTGTTCACCTCACTCCACCCAAGACATAAAAAGTGTCAAGAGCCAAATTATGACAAAATGTAACCTGCAATCACTTACCACATCCTGATGCTCTGCATGCTGATCTCTTTTATACTCATCTGACCATGAGTAATTTCAGTGAGGTTATTTCCTATATCATCAGCATCTTCAAGCTTTTTTTCATCATCCTTTAAGAAAGCACATTGAATCACTATCAGTCATTCTTTGGTTTTTACATCAACTTCTAGGATTTATTGCATTTAAAAAAAGATTTATTCATTTACTTGAAAGGCAGAGTTACAGAGAGGCAGAGGCAGAGGCAGAGAGAGAGAGAAAGGTGTACCAACCACTGGCTCACTCCTCAAATGGCTGCAATGGCCTGAGCTGTGCTGATCCAAAGCCAGGAACCAGGATCCTCCTCTGAGTCTCCCATATGGGTGCAGGGGTCCTAGGATCTGGGCCATCTACTACTTTCTCTGGCCATAGCAGAGAGCTGGACCAGAAGAGGAGCAGCCGGGACATGAACCAGCACCCACATGGAATGCCTGCACCACAGGCAATGCCCCTACCCACCATGCCACAGCACAGGCTCCTAATGTGTTAATAAAGGAATCTTGGTTTAAATTTCAGCTTTCCATCAAAGAGACTCCTTTTGTGTCTGAATTTTGATATTGTTTCTTTGATTCACTAATATTTATGTGTATGGAATAAAGGAACATAATTAAAAATATTAATTCAAATGTTGACCAAAATCTATCTTAAATTGTGTGACTCAAATATCAAATAAAAGAACCTTATTTTATATTCAAGACCTTTTCTTTGATAGATTATATAAAAAGAAACTTGATTGCAAGAAGCAATAGCAAAATAATCAAATTATGAGGTATAAATGATTCAGAGAGCAACAAAATAACATAAAAATCAAAAGGAGAATGATACTTTTTTCCAAAGACAATTTTACAGATTCAGGATACTACATCATGACATTATTGATATTTTCAAAATTTTTCTGTAAGTTAACTAGAAGGAGATAAAAGCAATCTCTGATATGATGATGTGGCTGAGAAAGCTGGTACTGTAGAAGCTGAGGTTAAACTATTACACAGTATCATTGTAGAAATCAATAACCATAAACTCAAGGCCCAACAAGACAAACTTGATAAAATAAATAAGCAGTTAGATGAATGTGCTTCTGCTATTACAAAAGCCCAGGTAGCAATCAAGACGGCTGACAGAAATCTTAAAAAAGCACAAGAATCAGTCATTCGTACAGAGAAAGAAATAAAAGATACTGAGAAAGAAGTAGAAGACCTAACAGCAGAGCTAAAAAGTCTTGAAGATAAAGCAACAGAGGTCATCAAAAATACAAATACTGCAGCGGAGTCCTTACCTGAGATCCAGAAAGAACATCGTAATTTACTTCAAGAACTGAAAGTTATTCAAGAAAATGAACATGCTCTTCAAAAAGATACACTTAGTATTAAGTTGAAACTTGAGCAAATAGATGGCCACATTGCTGAACATAATTCTAAAATAAAATATTGGCAAAAAGAGATTTCAAAAATATCACTGCATCCCATAGAAGATAATCCTGTTGAAGAGGTTTCAGTTTTGAGCCCCAAAGACCTTGAAGCAATCAAGAATCCAGATTCCATAACAAATCAGATTGCACTTTTGGAAGCCCAGTGTCATGAAATGAAACCAAATCTTGGTGCCATTGCAGAATATAAAAAGAAGGAAGAATTATATTTGCAACAGGTAGCAGAATTGGACAAAATTACTTACAAAAGAGATAATTTTGGACAAGCATATGAAGATCTGCAGAAACAGAGGCTAAATGAATTTATGGCAGGCTTTTATATAATAACAAATAAATTAAAAGAAAATTATCAGATGCTTACCTTGGGAGGGGACGCTGAACTGGAGCTTGTAGACAGCTTGGATCCTTTCTCTGAAGGAATCATGTTCAGCATTCGACCACCTAAGAAAAGTTGGAAGAAGATCTTCAACCTTTCTGGAGGAGAGAAAACACTTAGTTCTTTGGCTTTAGTATTTGCTCTTCATGATTACAAACCCACTCCCCTTTACTTCATGGATGAAATTTATGCAGCCTTTGATTTAAAAAATGTGTCCATTGTTGCATTTTATATATATGAACAAACAAAAAATGCCCAGTTCATAATAATTTCTCTTCGAAACAACATGTTTGAGATTTCAGATAGACTTATTGGAATTTACAAGACTTACAATATAACAAAAAGTGTTGCTGTCAACCCAAAAGAAATTGCATCTAAAGGACTGTGTTGAATTTATTCATACTGAAGACTTCAAATCAAGTTGGTATACATTCAGTGTGTTATTGATTTTCTATTTGTAATGAATTGTGTATATATATATATATATATATATATATATATATATAAGGTAGTGACCCTGTCACCATGGTGTACAGGACCACACCCAGACTCCAGACATCAGCCTTGTACCCATTGAACTCCTCATCTAAGAATTCCTCTGGGGCACAGTATTCAAAGGTCCCACACAAATACTTCAGGCATTCTCCATCAGCCAATTTGCAGCTGAGCCCAAAATCGGTCAACTTAATATTTAGATTGGCATCTAGAAGGAGGTTTTCTAACTTTAAATCTCTGTGCACGATGTGCTGCATATGGCAGTAATGCACAGCTAATAAAGTTTGGTTAAACAGCTGACTTATCTCTTCATCTTGTAGGTAGCCTCGTTCTATCATAAAACACCTAGGGTCCCCTGATTGCATACTCCATAAAAATATAGGTTCTCTCTGTTGTGTGCCTTAGCTGCAACAGTTTTATAATGTGAGGGTGATGCAGCCCCTTCATTATTTCTGCTTCTGCACACAACTGCTGGAAGCTGCAGGAGTGCTGGTCACCATTCTCAATGATCTTCACAGCCACCTGGGTCCTGCTTTCCCAATGATAGGCCAGTTTCACCTGCCCAAAACTGCCCTGGCCAATGATCCTGAGAACCTGGTACCCATCCAGGACCTCCTCCTCACTGTTGAAGGCTGTGAGACCTTCCATTGTGGGGATACTCACCCCCTCCCCCCACCCCTGCAATCTGACACTTGGGACACTTACTAATCACCTAAAGTAACAACAAAAACTGTGAAACAAATTAAAATCAAACAAGCAAAATTGAAACAAAAATTAACAAACTGAATATGCTAACAGATAATGCTAACTATATGAACTACAGTATACTAATCACTAAAACTGTATCAAAATTAAGAATTAAAAGTTATAAAACACACAGAATACTAAAAATGATAAAGTAAAGCAACACCAACTATGGTAACTATGGTAACAATTCTAATCAATAAGTCTTATAATGTTCCTATCTAAATCAAAGGATTAAAAATGAGAAAACAATCAGAAAATGGGAGAAACACAAGAATGATAAAATGAACACACCATAAAATACATTTAGCTTGTGACAACAAAAAATAAATAAATAAATAAATAAATAAATATTTAAAGAAAATAAAGACACAAGAATACAAAGTAAAGATGGGAGGGGGAGAGAAATTGAAAAAAATAGAAAAAAGAACAAAACAAAATGGAAAAAAAAAGGAAAATAACCACTAGGGTAAAAAGAACAAATAGACCAGACAAAACAACAACACACAGACAAAACAACAACACAAAGGGCAAGACAAGGGAAAACCAGTAATGTCATCCAAGTCCTTCAGGCAGTCTCCACAGAGCTTCCTGGGCCAACTGAACAAGAACCTAGGCCAAGCCAGGGAACTGTTAAGGCAATTGGAATGACTTAACAATGGCTCATCTGATGTCAGAGCAAGCTATAAACCAATCATGGGTGATGATACACCTTGGTTGTTTTCTCAAGAAACTTTCTACTTGGTTAAAGTGAAAGGGCCCCAAAACCTTTTTGCTTATGTTGGTGATAGTAATTGATATTTAGGTTTTGATAAATTAACAGCTGAAGGCTGTTTCAATGGACTTTTCATTTCTAGTTTTAAAATTTGTAAATAACTCTTGGCTTTGGTAGAACTCCTGAAGTCTACACTCAGAATATCCAACATGATAGGGCTCAACACGTTGGCACCATGTCACTGACATCATGACAATAGAACAAAACCCTGGAAAGCTGCAAGGTAGTGGGTTGATGTAGTCCAGTGTAGAAGGCAAAGTAAGAGCAAATTGTGAAATCTATAGCCTCCAAAACTGCTTCAAATCATAAGGAGGAAGAAAAGACATTCCAGGATATTTCAGTCCTTTGGGGTTACAAGACCCTGACCTGGGTAACTGAAAAAGAACAGGAATTGATTTCTTATTGTTTTGGAAGCCAGGAAGTCTAAGATCAAGGCCCAGTAGATTTATGATATGGGAAGGACTCACTCTCTGTTTCTAAGATAGTGCCTTCTTTTTTTCTAAAGATTTATTTTATTTATTTGAAAGAGAGTTACAGAGAGAGGTAGACACAGAGAGAGAGGTCTTCCATCTGCTGGTTTACTCCCCAGATGGCCACAATGGCCGGACCTGCGCCAATCCAAAGCCAGGAGCCAGGAGCTTCTTCTGGATCTCCCACGTGGGTGCAGGGGCACAAGGAATTGGGCCATCTTCCACTGTTATCCCAGGCCATAGCAGAGAGCTGAAGCAGAAAAAGAAGCAGCAGGGACTAGAACCTGCACCTATAGCAGATGCAGGCTCTTCAGGCAAGGCCTTTAATCTGCTGTGCCACAGTGTGGGCCCCAGATGGTGCCTTCTTAAAGAAAAAAAAAAAACTGATAAGGAAATTAAAGGCCAGTGGCCTAGTGTGGGCAATTCAGCCTAGATGTAGGTGTTGAAATGTTGCACAAGTATTGTAATTTTTTCCAATACCTGGATGCTAATCTCAGAAAAATACAGTGCCTTCTTAAGATTCCTCATGAGGTTCAAATAAATAAATCTTTAAAAAAAAAGATTCCTCATGAGGAACAGCCTTCTTAAGGTGTCATCCACCTTACAGAAAGTCCCCCATCCTGGGGCTGCTGTTGTGGGTGGGTTAAGTCACCACCTGTGATGCCAGCATCCCATATGGGTGCCGGTCCTAGTTGTAAGGGTATTGGATGGTAGGGGGAAGATGACATAGAACTACTTACATAGCTGTTATATAGGGGAAATACAAATCTCCATAGAGAGACTCATTTAAAGAGCTAAAATTCTATGAACAATTGTTCAATGAGGCAGCAATACAGCCTCCTAGAAAGAGCACGGGCTTCAGAATCAGATCTGGTCAAACCCCAGCTCTGTCATAGCTGCTTTAAACTAGGCAAGTTTCTGAATTTCTCTAAGCCATTCTTCTATAAAATAGAGACAACAGCACCCACCTTGTAAGGGATTAAATAATCCAAGTTGCATAATGGAAAATGTGGCACTCAAAAAAATTGCCTTTGGGGACCACTATTCAGAAAAATGAATCTAAATCCCCCATCCTGTAGTCAGGAAAACTTTAAAAATATAAATAAATCTTATTTAAGTTTTATATTTTAAGTCATTTAAAAACCTGTTTTTCTTCACACTTTTCCCCATATTATACTATTCCAGTCATCTTCAGGCTTTTTATATATTTTTTCAATTGATCCTTTCATTTTCTGTTTTCACCCTCATTTCCACTCCCCTTTTACATTTCCTCTTGGTTCATGTCCATGAAACAACTCATATGTATTATACACCTAACAAGTATCAGTGTTCTAACTCTTTTTTTTGAATTAACTCATTTGACATACTTTTCCATCAGGATGGTTCTACTTAAACCAGCTAAGGTTTTCTTTTTTCCCCAAACTTGAAAGCTACATGTTACTGTCCAATTTCCCCTTCCTGTATTGTTTCATAAATTCTTCATTGTCAAGGTGCTAAATTTAGCATGACATCTAATAAATGAGGAAAATGAGGACAAAGAACTATGACAGAGAGAGGACCACAGGGAAGTAACTGTCTGAGAATCCTAATAGTAAATGATCTTAACTTATGAGAGGGTCTGTTATTAGAGTAAATTAGAAAGAAACAGCCCCTCACTGAAAATCTGTATCAAAATATAAAATTAATCAAAATAGAAACAAAATTCTACTAGTACAAACTAACCTGAGTGGTTTGATTGTTAGACTGATGGTCACAGTCACTGTACTTCCTAAATGGGTTTTCTGCATTCACGTTGAAGTGGCACATAAATGTAAGCTCTGGAAAGAAAGGTAAAATATTTTAAAGGACCCAGTTACTGCATATCCTATAAATAAAAAATATTTTACTTTGATAACTGACTGAATATGTGGGGACTGTATGTAATCCAATGACATGGTTATTTGCTATACAGTCCTGTGCAAATATTTTTTAAAGTGCTTTTTTTCCCATAAGGCTTTGATCCTACAGTTTTTACAGGAATATAGCTACCTCATCCAGCATGTAGCATATTTTACAAGTCTTCAAGTTCAACAATCCAAATTATTGATTCACATTTTGTCCAAATGCAGCATCCTTGAGGAGTATGGCAAGTCAATTAATCATCTAGAGACATACAAACATCTCCTGATTCGTCCCATTGAGATGGATCATTCTGATCTCCACTATCAGATATTTCTATTTCATTCTCTTCTTATTTTTCATCCCGAGGGAATTCTGTATCCTGTTCCTGATCTACACCTTCTTGCCCTCCTGGTTGTGATTTATCTGCAGTCTACACAAACACCAAAGTCTATCCTGGGGGTTGATGCTGTGGTGTAGAGGGTTAAACCACTGTCTGCAGCAACAGAATTCCAAATGGGCACCAGTTCAAATTCCAGCTGCTCCACTTCCAATCCAGATCCCTGATAATGTGTCCAGGAAAGTAACAAGATTACCCAAGTGCTTGGACCCCTATACCCACGTGGACAGCCTGAATGAAGCTCTTTGCTCCTTAAATCAGCTGGGGAATGTAACTGACCTATTGTTGCTCCTCTGGGCTCTTGAATTCTTGCAAGACAGGCTGTTAAAGGTGTTTATTATATCTTCAAGATTAAAGTGGTGTTAGCTATGTAAGTAGTAGAGAGCTCTTGCTCTCTCCATCCCTTCCTCTCCCTTTCCCTCTGTCTCCCTGCTGAAACTGTCTTTCAAATAAATTAATTTTTTAAAATATCTAGTAAAAAAGTCAATTATTGAGAACATAGAAGTAAACCCACATATCTACAGCCAAGTGACTTTTAACAAGGTCCTAAGAATACATATTGAAAAATGAATAGTTTTCACAATAAAATACCATTGAGAAAAGTGGACGCCCACATGCAAAAGAGTGAAGCTAGACCTGTCTCTCAACACACATAAAAATCAACCTAAAATGGTTCAAGATATAAACCTAAGTCCTGAAACTATGAGCTAATAGAAGAAAGCATATGAAATGCTTCAGTATATTTGAATGGTCTCAAAAGCACAGAAAAGGAAACAAATAGTCAAATGTGCTTCCATCAAGTTAACAAGCTTCTGCATAGTAAAGAATACAATGACTAGAGTGAAGAGACAAGAACAGAAAGGGAGTAAATATTTGCAAAACATACATTGAGAAGGGGTTAGTAATAAGAACATGTGAGAAACCCACTGAAGAGGATACAAAGAGAGGTATGCACCATTAGTCACCTCTTGTGACACAACAAACCAGTTTTTAAATGTAAACTGCAGACATCCTGACCAATACAGCAACATAAGACATTCAGGCCGGTGCCGTGGCTCACTAGGCTAATCCTCCACCGTGCAGCGCCTGCACACCGGGTTCTAGTCCCAGTCGGGGCGCCGGATTCTGTCCCGGTTGCCCCTCTTCCAGGCCAGCTCTCTGCTGTGGCCAGGGAGTGCAGTGGAGGATGGCCCAAGCACTTGGGCCCTGCACCCCATGGGAGACCAGGATAAGTACCTGGCTCCTGCCATCGGTTCAGCACAGTGCGCCGGCCACGGCGGCCATTGGAGGGTGAACCAATGGCAAAAAGGAAGACCTTTCTCTCTGTCTCTCTCACTGTCCACTCTGCCTGTCAAAAAAAAAAAAAAAAGACATTCAGGCCACTGGCTAGTAGCAACCAGTGATGGGATGACAAGAGGAACTGTTCATATACACCATGATACCAACTCTTAAGAGAACAACTACTCTACTAGAAATTCATGTCTGGTGAAATGGGGCCAGGTTCTTATTCCTGTATTTCCAAATGGTAAGTAACATCACACAATTTTACAAGTTAAAATGTCATTTGTGATTGCTGTATCTCTAATTATATAACATGAGGTACTGCTGGGTGCAGGGAAAGGAATGAGTTATATTTTTTTTAAATGTCATTAACTGTATCTGAAATATCAACAGTCTCTATGTGCCATCACAACTTTCTATTGTGAAAACTCCCACTTTTTTCTGAGTGGAAATTCTCAAAAGCAATATCAGACAGGCTTTTTGTTTGACATTCAATAGTTATTCAGCATATCATCTTTGCTTAATTAAAAATGAGTGCTATAAAAATTACATCTTAGCAAGGTTTCATCTCTGGATGCAACAGACTGTTGCTGGCTAAGTGGTAATTACAGTGTATTGAGCTCGTCCGGATTCTGCTCGTCTGCAGCAGAACCCACTGGAACAGCCCCTTCTCTGTGGCCATGTTACTTGACATGCCCAGTGCTCTCCTATATGCTTCTCTTGAGGTCTAGCCTTTTACATTGCAAACAACCAACCATGGTTGGCTCTAATTACACATACACTGTGCTGCAAAGCTCACACATTAGGGAAAGGACTTATAGTTACAGACCCACTGGTGTTTGGGAACAGGGATGGCTGAGAACACCCTGGCACCTCCTCCTAAGAAGTGATACAAAGGGTCCCAGATCTCAGAGCTTGCCCTTTGAGTGTTTACAGCATCTGTTGGTTTGGTTTGAAGAGGTCAATTATTTCACCACTCAATGACAGGAACAAGAAGAACTGCCCTGCACACCCTTCAGCGTCCTCAAGTGTGTATGGGACACCCATTGTATGCAAGAACACTTAGGAGATGAACACTGTATGTAAATTTATGTGGTGGAGCTGCTGAGTTCTGGAGGGGCCAAGATCAAAACATAATGCCCAAGTTCAAAGTAACAAGTACACAAAGGGTGAAGGAGGGGCAGGAAGACCTATAACTGACATCCTGCAGGTTGCTTCCCCAGCCCAGTCCCTGTAGATGTAATCCTAATAGCACCTTGCCCCACATGCATGTCTGAACCTTTACTTATTCCTGGCCACAAAATGATTGGTCCAGCTTAGGTCCCCTCCTCTGAGGCACACTCAGTGCTCAGGCCCTCTGCCCACATGGTCATAACCCTTGGTGACAGCCTGATATCAGGTCCCCTTCTATGCCTGCACTCTTGAGACCAAACATGGACAGAAGAAACACTGGCTGTCATGCTACCATCACGGAGCCCAGCTCCAGTGAACACATGCAGTCCTTATTCTGTCCCCAGTCCTCTCCTGGACCCTACCCTCCTGTTTTTCCTCCCAGCTCCTGGGCCTGGTCTCCTCTTCAGTCTCATCTGGGGATCTTGCTTCACTGGGAAGACAGAGGGACCTATCCTGCTCTGGCCCTGTGGACAGACCCCTCTGCTGGAATCAAAGGACCACTTCTGTCTGCGCTGGTGCCCAGCTCTCATCCCAGAGGAAAGCACCTGACACACTGCCTCCTCACGCTACACCACATCGGTCTACTTTCTGTGGAATCACAATGTCTCTTTACTCCCTTCCCAGCAGTTCCCTCAGGCTCAGTCCCAACCTATCTGTTCCCTTTACAGCAACCACCCTAAGAATCTTGCACTCAAGACTCCTACCCCCTTCTTCCTTGGATGTCCTAGCCTGGCTCTCAGAAGTACCAGTGAAAACTGATTCCTCTGGGCAATAGCCCTGAGACACCTACTCCTGTTCCTGAGATGCCGGCAGCTCCATGTATGATCATGAATCACTTTCCCATTCAGGCAGTATGGCCAGCTGGGTCTACCAGCTCCTGAGGCCTGAGTGCCTACGAGCATCTTCTGACCATGCATTGCAGGGCCCCTGCTTTTATCTTTGTCATCTCTTTGAACCCTCACCTACTCTGTTCAGTCACCCAGACAACTCCAGTCAGGCAGCTCTCTCCTTAGCTCCTGCAATCACCTACTCTACACCATCCTGCCACTGCTCTTTTGCTCTAGCATTTGTCACCCCCACACCTGTTTGTCTGTACATCTGTGATGCATGACTGTCTCCTCTAGCAACACCCAGAATTCATCTGTTTTTGCTGCCTGCTACATTCCATCACCTGCAGGTACTCAGCAATACACTGGAATTATGATCCTGCACATTTATAGGTGCCTGGAGAGGTCAGATGTTTCTTCTATGAAGGGAGCAAGTAAGAGGCCGCAGGGTTACAGAGGTGTCACAGAGGTGACAGTGATGTAGTGAGACAGGGACTTCAGCTAAATCTTGGAGCCAGGATTTGGGTCAGCCAATGTGAATGAGGGTGGTAACTGCAACTATGACCCATGTCTATAATTAACAGGGACCTGGATGCAGCCAAAGGGCTGGAGAGTTGCCCTGGGTACCCCAAGAGTGAGTATGAGCTACATCTGTAGACACAGTGAGTTCAGAGGCCTGGTAAGTGGTGCTCAGAATCCAGAGACAATTGGAGGCCTCTCGAATTGTGCAGGAACTTATGAGTCAAAGGCAGGAGTGGTGGCATCTCAGGGACATAACCAAACCACAGGGAGGCCCTGCCACTGGATAGAAATTGAGGGGTCCACCTATAAGTCCAGGTACAGGATCCCATCATGCACATTAACTTTCTAAAATTGTGAGTAATGACTTTGCATAACCAGAAGGACATCAGATTCCAGCTGTCACAGTCAGTGGGGAAGCAAGCAGTTTTGAGGTTCTGGAAAATCAGAATATTCCTGTTTGTTTTTCCACTTCATTTGAAGGCAAATGGAGAGTGAGAGAGTTCCCATTGGCTAGTTCACTTTCCAAATGCCCACAGCAGGGGCATGAAGCCAGGAACCAGAATCTCCAACTAGGTCTCCCACATGGATAACAGGGCCCCACATACCTGAGGCATCACCTGTTGCCTCCCACAGTTTGCATCAGCAGCAAGCTGGATGGGAGTGAAGCCAGGACTTGAATCCAGAGATTCAACCCCAAGTGCAATCTAAAAGCTGTACCAAATGCCTGCCCACCTGTTTGTGACAATGATGATTATAGCTTGTGCTCAAGAATAAGGATGTGGGTGAACACAGCTAAGATCATGTACCAGATTTACAAGCCATGGGGCATAAAATCTTTGACTCCTTTGGGGCTAAGATAGTGCTGCAAATTTGTGACCTCATACCTGCCGCAGGCACACAGTGAGAAAAGTCTATTATGGGCTTGACCTCCTACATGGAAGACCCTGGAATCTGAGGTCTCAGAGGGGCTCTGCTGAGTACCAACAAGGAGGAAAGGCTGTGAACAGTAACCTGAGACCCACATGTGGACATCAGACAGACAGGTACCCCATAAGGCTGAGACACTTTAACAGCAACAACTGAGACTCTGGGCTTTGGGTACAGCAGTTAAGACATTGATTACAAGGCCCCCATCTCAAGTCAGAGTACCTGGGTTCAAGTCAAAGCTGTATTTCTGATCACAGCTTCCTGAAAACAGGCACCTTAGGAGATAGATGAAAGCTCAACTACTTGGTCCCCTGCCACCCAAAGGACAGAATCAAATGGAGTTCTTGCCTCCTAGCTTCACCCTAGCCCAGCCCTGACTGTTGTAGACATCGGGGAGTGATCCAGTGGATGGAAAGCTCTTTCCAACTTTGAAATAAACACACTCTGATTTTAGACACAGAATTCAGCTCATGGCCTGCACATCCTTGCATCCAAAGCATATATCTGGTCCCCAGCCTGGGGCTCCACTCACTGAGAGGACTAACACCTTCTGACACTGCCTGGACACAGGGCAGGAGGATCAATGCAGAATCCACAGAGGTAAGACAATGAGGAAGGAGGAAATAGAGCCACTGTCCCTCTTCTCTGGCCTGGTATTTCCTCTCTAGAAAATGCTTACTTAAGAGGAAAAAAAAAAACTTTTCATTGAAATGGGTCCTATTATTCCTGACCTTATACTTTTTTTCTTCTCATCTTGGCACCATCAGGAGTACTTGGCAATCAGCAGGATTTCTGTGCCACGGGAAGAAAGGTCAAGTTCATTTCTCTACACAAGAACAGGAAAGCTGATGAGGAACCTGTGCCAGCAAATGCCCAAGGACAACTCAGCAAGGCTGAGCCATCTCATCAGCAAGAGCACCAGCTATCATCACAGGGGCAATGAGACACAGCCTAATGCCCAAGCCGGGAGACAATAAAAGTGAAAAGAACTCTATTGGGTGTGGGCACAGCTTCACCTTCATTAAGCAAAAATCTAAAATCATCCAGGAGCTCATTATTCATTCTTCAGAGGTTGTGTGTACTGTATGCCTCTAATTGAACAGGAATGAACAAAACATAGAGCTGCTTCCTAGAGAGAAAAGATCCACATTTTTCTCATCAGGCAAGTTTGACAGGGGACCCAGCAAGGAGGAGAGAGGGATGGGACAAAGTGTAGTGGGCTCAGGGTCATGAGAGAGGATATTCTGAGAGGAGGGATCAGCAAGGCCTGAGTATGAAGGTGCGTGCACACGAGAGAGAGAGAGAGAGAGAGAGAGAGAGAGATGGAAACACAGGAAGTGATCAGCCCTTCTGTGTACCTGAATAACATGGACGGGGTAGGATGTCCAGAGAACAGAGGTTGGGCCAACTTAACAGATTGCAAATGTCAAACTTATTAAGGTGCTTAAACCTGTTCCTAGGGAAGGGGTTGGGGTTGTTTAGCAAGCTTTCTCTGGAAAAAGACAGGAAACACTTCCAGCTCCATATTACATAGGCCACTGTTAGAACTAGAAACAATATGAGCCCTGACCATCTACAGGTTCCATAGACATAGGCACAAAGTCCTCGGGGAAAAATGTGTCACTGCAGCTGACAGGTGCCACATAGTCAGGTCTATGTTATTTGCATCTGTACTGAACAGATTCCTTCTTATCATGATTCCTTAAACAATACAGAACAATGCTCATTCACATAGAATTTATATCCTATTAGATATCACAAGTCATCTGGAGATGACTTAGAACATATTGAAGGATGGGTATAGATTCTATGTGAATACTACACTATTTTTTAAAAGGATTTGAGCACCCTTGGATTTTGATATCTGTGGGGATATAAGAAATATTACCCTCAACAAGCAAGGACTGTATTCAGCTATGTCACTCTAGCATGAATGTAGTCACAGATAATACAGAATGAAATGGGTGAGCAATGTTCCAATAAAACTTTATACATAGGCACACCTGAATTTCATATGCTGTATATTATGAAATACTCATCTAATTTTGAGAATGTTTATTTATTTATTTGATTGAGGAAGAGACAGAAAGAAAACTCCCACTGAGCAGTTCACTTTCCAAATGCCACTAACAGTCAGAACTGGCACCGGCCAAAGCCAGGAACCACAAACTCCATCCAGGTCTCCCACATGGGTGACAGGGGTCCAAGGACTTGGAAGATCACTGCCAATTCCAGGGTGAACATTAACAGGAAGCTAGAGTCGGGAGCTGGAGCCAGAGATTAAGTCCAAGCACTATCATGTGGGATGCATGCACCTTAGCCAGCTTCTTACCCACTAGGCCAAATGTGCACTTTAACAACCATTTAAAAATGTACAAGCCACTCTGAATACACCAGCTCAATAAAATGAGTGTTTTCCAACTTTTCACCTGCAATCTATAATAGCCCTGCTATTGGCAATGAGCACTGCAGACAGCTTTGGAGCACTAATACTGGCAGGCAAGAGAAAAACTGGCTCTAATGTTCTAGAAGGACAGGGATCTATTGGTTCTTGCTCTTCATAGCTCCCTCAGGTCTGTTAGTCTGTTCCTGCTGCAAAACGCCAAGATGGGCATAGTTCTTTGTCTCAGAGTTATGGAAGCTTCAAGTCTTAGGTCAAGCAAGGCAGCTTCTTTGGCCACAGGCCCCTTCTCTTGGCTTGCAGGTGGTTGCCCTGTCAGTATGAATTCCTGTGACCTTTTTTTGTGGGCTCATGAAGGAAATGAGCCAAAAAGCTCTCTGGCATGTCTTCCCACACAGACACAGACTCCAGTGGATCTGGATATGTTACTGAGCATCACAGTAGAGGGGATGCTTTTGGCATAGTGGGACAAGGCCAAGGATGCTATTCAGATACCACATGATGCACAGGCCACCCCCATCATCAGAGAATGAGCCAGCCTCAAATGTCAACAGTATCAAGGCTCACATTCTCCAACATGAAGAATGGATAGCTAGAAGCACAGAAATGAAGACACACAATTTAGAAGGGGCTGCAAAACACCCTCTTCGAAAAACAAATAGGGCTTAGTATCAGTCATTTGCCATATCAGAGCAGACCAGAACTTCATTTGTTACTTTTTTATTTATTTATTTTTAAAAAAGTAACAAATGAAGTTCTGGTCTGCTCTGATATGGATGAACTCAGAAACATGATGCTAGACACATGGGGCACATGTTGCGGCACAGCAAGCTAACACTGCTTGCAATGCTGGCATCCCATATCCAAGTGCCAGTTCAAATACCAGCTGCTTTACTTCCCATTCAACTACTTGCTAATGCACCTGGGAAAGTAATGCTAGATGGCTGAAATGTGTGGATCCCTGCCAATCAAATGGGAGACCCAGATGGAGAGTTAGGCTGCTAGCTTTAGCCTGGCACAGCCCCCAGCATCATGGTTATCTGGGGAGTGAACCAGATGATGGAAGACCTCTTTCTCTGACCATCAAATAAAAACTAAATGTTTTAAAAATTTTGGAAAGAGGAATTATGTACACATATTTGTGCTAAAGGAATTAAAGGAAAAGAGGAAAGGATTTTTCATTTCTTCTAATAATTAGCAATGTATCAAAATCAGTTTTAATTCAGTAAACACAAATAATAAATAAAATAGCAAAGTAAAAAAATACAAATACAATCCACCATACAGGATGTGATCCAATTGTGTGAAACCCACAGAATAGAGATCCACAGCAACAGAAAGTCAACTAATGGTTGCACAGGCAGGGGAGGGGCAATGAGGACTGACTTCTGAAGGGAATGAGTTTTTGAAGTGATAAAAAATATTCAAACTCAGAGCAGATGTCTGGCTGAATCATGCAGACACCTGCATGGCTCTGGCTCCTAATACCAGCTTCCTGCCAAGGCAGACCCTGGGAGGCAGCAGGTTGATAGCTCAAATAGTTGAGTTCCTGCCACCTAGTGGGAGACTTGCATGGAGTTCCACTCTTGTGGCTTCAGCTTGGCCCAACCCTAGCCTTGCAGGCATTTCATGAGTAAATCAGTAGATGGGACTCTCTCTTTTCAGAATTCATGGATTAGAAAGATCACCTAAAATGCAAATATAGATGGTTTTGGTATTTCCAATTTTGGTTGTTCCAAGGGAGGTGAGGCCAAGACAAACTGCAAGAGTTAATGGGATTTGGCCAGAGAAGTAGGTACAGTGTGGACCAGTTAGTGAACATCTACTGATTTATAAGTGGCATTAGGTGGTTTGTAATGTTTTTATGCTAATTTTTAATGGAGGAGAAGCTGGAATTTAATTCTTTAGCTTTTGCAGATGGATTTCATTTGGCAGTCCAGCATTTGTCTCAGGATTTGGATTTAAATTGGACATGTTAGAGTGTCTTTTCACCTGCCAATTTCTGGTATTATCTGGTGGGGGCAGCCTAGTAAAGTAGGTTGTGTTGTCTAGAAACCATACCTGGCATCAGGTAGGTGGGACTCCAAACATGGCAGATGCTCCTTTTGGGGTCAGTGGGACTTCTGCCCTTACTGGAAAATGGTCAACAGACTCTATCAGTAACATGGCTACTACCATAGCTGGTTACAAGCTGCATAGCAGAATCCTGGCACTACAATTTTTCTGAGATTTATGCTAGCTTTCACCACTCTGAAATGTATTCTAGATACACATTTTTTAAAGATGTGTTTTATTTATTTGAAAGACAGTATCACAG
Organism: Oryctolagus cuniculus; assembly: GCF_051225735.1. Classification (NCBI taxonomy): domain Eukaryota; kingdom Metazoa; phylum Chordata; class Mammalia; order Lagomorpha; family Leporidae; genus Oryctolagus; species Oryctolagus cuniculus. The sequence continues at coordinate 32,154,028 of NC_142885.1, forward strand.
AGGGAGGTAGAGACAGAGAGAGTGGTCTTCCATCCACTGGTTCACTCCCCAGATGGCTGCAATGCCTGGAGCTGTGCTGAGCTGAAGCCAGGAGCCAGGAGATTCTTCCCAGTCTCCCACATGGGTGCAGGGGCCCAAGAACTTGGGCCAATTTTATTGCATTCCATGCCCATAGCAGAGAGCTAGATCAGAAGAGGAGCAGCCGGGACTAGAACTGGTGCCCATATGGGATGTCGGCACTTCAGGCCAGGGCTTTAACCCACTGCACCACAGCGCTGGCCCCCAAATATACATTTCTTTTTTTAAGAAAAATTTTATTTAATAAATATAAATATCAAAAGCACAACTTTTGGATTATAGCGGTTTTTCTCCCCATAGCCACCCTCCAACACACAAATCAGTCTGTTTCCTATTCCCTCTCCCATCCCATTCTTCATTAAGATTCATTTTTAATTTCTTTATATACAGAAGATCAACAGTGTATACTAATGAAAGTTTTGAGCACTTTCCACTCACACAGACACACAAAGTATAAAGTACTGTTTGAAGACTAATTTTACTGTAATTCACATAGTGCAACACATTAAGGACAGAGATCCTACATGGGGAGTAAGTACACAGTGACTCCTGTTGTTAACAATTGAAACTCGTGGCCAGCACCATGGCTCACTTGGCTAATCCTCCACCTGCAGCGCCAGCACCTGGGGTTCTAGCCCTGGTTGGGGCACCAGATTCTGTTCCGGTTGCCCCTCTTCCAGTCCAGCTCTCTGCTGTGGCCTGGGAGGGCAGCAGAGGATGGCCCAAGTGTTTGGGTCCCTGCACCCACATGGGAGACCGGGAGGAAGTACCTAGCTCCTGGCTTCAGATCTGCACAGCGCCGGCCATGGTGGCCATTAGGGGAGTGAGCCAACAGAAGGAAGACCTTTCTCTGTCTCTCTCTCACTGTCTATAACTCTCTCTCTATCTCTCTCACTGTCTAACTCTGCCTGGCAAAAAATTAAAAAAAAATAAAGAAAAGAAAAAGAGAAACAACTGAAACTCTTATTTATGATGTCAGTAATTACCCAAGGCTCTTGTCATGAGCTGCCAAGGCTATGGAAGCCTCTTGAATTCACAAACTCCAACCTTATTTAGACAAGGCCATAATCAAAGTGGAAGTTCTCTCCTCCCTTCAGAGAAAGGTACCCTCCATCTTTGATGGCCCATTCTTTCCACTGGAACTCACTCACAGAGATCTTTCATTTAGATTTATTTAGTTTTTTATTTTTATTTTTATTTATTTATTTATTTTTTTTTGCCACAGAGTCTTGGCTTTCCATGCCTGAGAAACTCTCATGGGCTTTTTAGCCAGATCCAAATGCCTTAAGGACTGATTCTGAGGCCAGAGTATTGTTTAGGGCATTTGCCATTCTATGAGTCTGCTGTGTATCCTGCTTCCCATGTTGGGTCATTCTCTCCTTTTTAATTCTATCAATTATTATTAGTAGACACTGGTCTTATTTATGTGATCCCTTTGATATTTCAATACTTCCTAGGGATAAACTTCCTAGCAATGACAGTAAACAGGCTCTCAATATTTGGGACATCCAGAAAGGCCTTAAATGATGCACTTCAGGGGCTGGTTAAAAGTTTCCTGTGTGTCAACAGAAACTCACTGATGGCAGTTCTAAGATAACAATAGATAGATAGATCCTTATTAAAAATAAAACAAGCAGCCCCTATCTAAAAAAACACAAACACACTGAAAATAATGTACATTAATCTCAGGCTGTGTATATAAGGTCTTTATTAGACATAAATGAATTTTATGTTTACTCTTGGGTTCCATTCCCATATCTTCTTATGCATATGCAAAATTCACAAAATCACCTAAAAAATCTGAAACATTTTTTGGCTCCAAGCATTCTGGATAAAGGATGCTCAGTCTGCAGTTGCCTATCCAGTGAGGGCTCAGAAAAAGCCAACCAGAGCTGCTTCCTTCCCTACTCCAGGCTAAAACTCTGTGAGGCACACCTGGTCCCAAGGTGTCCTGCTGGGTCTATGAGAAACCAAGATCCCATGGGTACACAGCCCTGGGGATTCCCAAGCACCGAAACAGTCAACTGATGCTGAGTGCCCAGGCAACAAACCCACCATGCCCTATTCCTTGGGCACATGGCTGGCACAGAGCTTCCCCAGAGCTCAGGTTGAAAACCACAATGATCATACAGAGCCCTAAATCTGGGTGGCACCAAACACAAATTATCTGTGCCCTGAGGTAACACTACCCTATAGCGACAGCCAGCCTCATTCTTTTCAGGAGTCACTGAAAGGGCCATTCAAATCAAAGCAGAGCTCCCCATCCCTCCACCTTTAGGCCACAGCAAGGCCTCCCTGTCCTCAGTTTTCAGCAAGGTTCACATTCATTGTTCCTGATGTTATTCATAAGGTGGCTTTCCACCTGTGCAGGACCCCAGGAGCCATGCAATCTGGCCTGGGGGTGCCAGGGGTCTCCGCTGCTCCTCTAGCCTTGCTCCCCAGTAGGCAACCTTTTGTGTCTTCCTTTGCATTCCCATCTGTCACCCTGGGGAGGAACCAGAGCCTGGTTATCCTCTGGGGCCCATATGTATGCCCTCCATACCTCTAAGCATAGCCCACCAACTTGTTGGGCCTGATCCATGTCACCATCAATCTGTCCCTCCAAAGACATCTGCAGGAATGATCACATGGAACCTCACTTCTCCCTGGCCCCCACCTACTAGCCTTGTTCCAACACAGTCTGATGTCTTCTGAGTATCACTTGGGCTCATGTGCTCCTGTCTCAACCATCCAGGGCTCCTCTATTGGACTTGCCTGGAAATCTAGAACCCATCCTTCAACTGCTGGGTTCTGATCTTCCTCAGCCTTCCAACCTTCCCTGCGACCACCTTGAGGGCCACAACTGTGATCTTTGTTCCCAGGCCAGCCTGACTGCCCCAGTGCTTATTCTGCACTCCACTGGCCCCAAGCCTTGGGCAATTGTGGCTCCTTCACACTGTACAGGCCCAAGCAACTGTTCCCTCTGGGTATTTCTCTGCCTCTAGGTCAGCAGTCACCACTCTGCCCTGTGTGTCCCTGTGCCTGCTTCCTACCACATCTCTGCTATTCAGGACTGTCTCATTCTTTGCTGTGCAGACCATCCTGTGCATCATGGGATAGTGAGAAGTATCTTGGGCCTCTTCTACCTACCAGATGCCAGTAGCATCCATTCCCTAGGTTGACCAAAAATGTCTCCAACATTACCAGTGTCTCCCGGGTAAGGCTGGCTCAGAGATGAGAGCTGCTGTGAGCTCACTTATGTGCAGTTGTCCTTTGCAGAGCACTTGCCCCTGTAGCAGATGCCTTTGTTCACTGGTTGGTTTCTCACCTTCCTGGGAGGCCCCTTTCCCTGAGGTTGGGCCTGCCAGCATCATGCATGCAATGAAGTTTGGTGAAAGACATGTGTCTCACACGACAGGATTCAGACTGGAGGAGCAAGTTACTGAGCAGGGGTCAGAGAGTGCTTTGTGCCAAAGGGAAGGTGACTGCAGTGTCTTAGAAACAGTGGCCCCAGCACATACCTGGGGAGAGGCATTTGAAATACAAGCAAGATGGGGAATCTAGGAGCCTGGGATCCACAGTGGGGAGGACAGAGCAACATTTCAACAGATGAATTCAGAGGATCCATGGGCATGGAATTGGCAAGTAGAGGCTGCAGTGGCTCTCACACAATCAGGGTCCTACCAGAAGGAAAAATCACTGTTCCTCAGGGATACTGAGTCTGGCTAGGAGGGTTGACAGGAGGCTGGGCACTAACCTAAGGTTGTGACATGTCCCCTTCCTCTCAACCTATCTCAACTCTGGGGCTCAAACTGTCAGAGCACCCAGTGGATCTGGAAATGAGTCTGTTCTCTCTGTGGACAGGGCAAGCTCATGGGGCAGAGGGGATCCTATGAGCCCTGTGACTATGCAGGGGCCTGTGCACAGTCACTTTGGGAATTCTATGACTGTACCACAGGAAATAGGATGTAGCCGGGTCTCTGGGCAATCACTGTGTCTGCGGCCAGTAGCTTAGAGCTCCCTGATTGCTTGGGGTGGGGTCATTGCAAAGGGCTCCATGATCACATGGAGGTTAGCACAGATCATTTATGTTCATGCCCCAGCATGAGTGAGGGTTTTACCCAATGGGGGCTAAACCTGGCCATTTGGACAAGTTGGTAGAGAAGGTGAGGTGTGGATTACATGAACAGGCATGATCATAATCTATGCCATGCCGACAACAGAGGAGATCTACCATGTCCAATGTGGGTGTCACTATGGATTCTCACTCCATGCTTGAGGACTGGCCAGAGCTTACTCTTAGCCCAAAACAGCAATGCCTCTGGGTAATAACTGAAGGAGAAGACACTTCACTAAGGCACAGAGACATAGCTCAAATATGAAACCCACCAGTGGAGAAAAAAATGAAAGTTTTCACAATGCCTGAAAATAAATTCAGAAATACAAGAATCAAGAACAAGGAAGGCAACATGACTCTTCCAAAGGAACACAATACTGCAATACTAGAATGTGAAACAGAGATTGATGAAATACCTTTAAAGGAATTCCAAAGAATGATCATATGGTTACCAGAGGCAATAAGAAGCAAATTCATAAGTTAAAGAAATCCATACATGACATGCATGAAAATTTACCATGAGATATAGACTGAAGATAAGTCAAACAAAAATATTAGAAATGAGCAATTCAGTATGCCAAATTAAGAAAAACAAAGTGGAAAAATTAAACAATAGAGTTGGTGAAGCAGAAGAAAGAATATACAACCTAGAAGATAAATCTTTAGAAATATCTCAATGGAACCAAAATAATGAAGCAGAAATTAGAAAAATTAAAAACAATACTTGAGACTCATTGGATACTATCAAATGAACCAACATATGGAGTTGGAGTTCCTAAAGGTGTGGAATGAAATAATGGATTGGAAAAAAACTATTCAGTGAAATAATTATAGAAAATTTTGAAAATTTGGAGAAAGGGATATCCAAAAACATGAGGTACTAGTACTCCTAGTAGACACGACCAGAAAACATCTTCACCATAACACACTGTAGTCAAACTTTCAACAGTAAACTGTAAAGAAAAAGATTCTAAGATATGCACAAGAGAAATTCATGATTGCCTTCAGAGGACCTCCAATAAGACTGACAGCTGATCTCCCAGCAGAAACCCTACAGGGTAGATGAGAATGGAGAGACATAGCACAAGTAGTAAAAGAACAAAAATGAACCCAGAATACTGTATCCTGAAAAGTCCTCACTTATGAATGAAAGTGAAAAAAGACTTTCCATAACAAACAGAAATTTAAAGAAACTGTCACAACTCATATGTTCTTACAGAGGATGCTTAAGGACATTCTACACAGAGAAACATAGAAAATAGTCATCATCATCAAAGAATATGAAAGCAGAAAATCTAGTAAAATTACAATGGAAATCCAAAGCAAATGGGAATATTTATAGGAAAAATGACAGGGTCAAGTTGTTACTCATCAATAGTAACCTTGAATGTAAATGGTCTAAATTCTCCAATTAAACAATACAGATTAGCTGAAAGGATTTAAAAAAAAAAAAACAAGACCTCTCTACTCACTACCCACCAAAAACAAAAACAAAATGTACCTCAACAATAAAGATACATGGAGACTGAATTTACAATGATGGGAAAAGATATCTCATGCTACCAGAAAGAAAAGCTTGCAGTTTCAGCCAATCAAATATCAGACAAAATACAATTTAACACAAAAATCATTAAAAGAGACCAAGAAAGACACTATGTGATGATTAAGAGATCAATTCAACAGGAAGATTTGTCTATAGTATATGTTTATGCACCCAATGCCAGGGCACCTGCTTATTTAAAAGAAGTGTGAATGGATCTAAGGGATACATAGAGACAATAATTATGGGGGACTTTAATGCCTCACATTCATCAACAGACAGATGAATTAGACAAAAAAATCAACCAAGAAACAACAAAGCTAATCTGCACCATGGTCCAAATGGACCTAAAATATCCACAGAATATTTTATTCCACAGTTGCAGAATACACATTCTTTTCATCAGTGCATAGAAGCTTCTCTAAGATGAAGCATATGCTAGGCCGCAAAACAACACTCAGCAAATTAAAAAAAACTAAAATCATACCATATACCTTTTCTAAACACAATGGAATGAAGCTGGAAATTAACAACCTAAGAACCCATAGAGAGTACAAAAAAAATGTGTGAATTGAATAATAAAAATGAATAAAAATAAAAAGGATCAGGATCAGTGAAATCAAGAGCTGACTTTTGAAAAAGAAATAAAATTTATACATCACTGGGCCAATTAACAAAAAAGAGGGAGAACGCTGAAATGAATATGAAAAAGGAGATATAACAATGGATACCCTGGAAATCAAAATGAATCATTAGGAATTAACATAAACAGCCATATGCCAACAGATTGGAAAATCTAGAATAAATGGATAGATTCCTGGACACATGCAGTCTACCAAAACTGAATCATAAAGACATTTAAAACATAAACAGACCAATAACCAAGACAGATTGAATCAGTAATAATGACCCTCCCTAACAACAAAATAAACTTCAGAACCATATGATGTCACTGTTGAATTCAACCAGACTTTAAAGAACAAGTAATTCCAATTCTGATGAAGCTATTCAAAATAACTGAAAGCCAGGAAATCCTCCCATTCTCCCTCCATGAGGCCAGCATCACCTTAATTTCAAAATTAGAGAAAAATACAACAAAAAAGAGGACTATAGACTAATATTCCTGATAAACATACATGTAAAAGCCCTCAGCAAAATACTAGGTAATTGAATCCAACAATACATCAGAAAGATCATTTATGTGGATCATGTGGGATTTATCACTGGTATGCAAGCATGTTTCAGATGAAACAAATCAATAAATGTGATACATCACATTAACAAACAGAATTATAAAATCCCTATGATTATCTTAATAGATGCAGAGAAAACATTTGATGAAATACAACATCCTTACATTATAAAATACTTAAGCAAATTACTTACAGAAAGAACATGCCTTTAGACAAGGCAATTTATGACAAATCACAGCCAGCCTCACACTGAATGGGGAACTTTGGAAGTATTTCTGCTAATATCCTGAGACAGACAAGGATGCCCACTTTAAGCACTGCTCTTTAATATAGTTCTGGAAGTTTTAGTCAGAGCCATTAAAATGTGAAGAAATTAAATCAAAGGGATATAAATTGGAAAGGTGAAGTCCTATTACCCATTAGCAGATGTAATGAGTCCATACATAGAGGAACCCACTAAGAGATTACTGGAACACATAAGAGAGTTTGGTAAAGCTTCAGGATATAATACCAGTAATCAGTAGCCTTTATGTATGCAGACAATGTCATAGCTGAGAAAGAACTTATAAGATAAGTCCCATTCACAATAGCTTCAAAAAATTTAAATACCTTGGAATAAATTTAACCATGGAGATGAAAGAAATAGAGGAAGACACAGAAATAAACATTTTCCATGTTCCTGGATTGCAAGTAGTATCATCATCAAAATGTCCATACTACCAAAAGCAATTTACACACTCAACAGAATCCCAATTAAATATCAATGACATTCTCTGATCTAGAAAAAAATGATGTTAAAATTCATATGCACACCCAAGAAATTCCAAACAGCTAAAGCAATCTCAAACAACAAAACCAAAGCCAAAGGCATCACATGTCAAATATCAAGACACACTACGGACCAGCGACACAGCTCAATAGGCTAATCCTCTGCCTGTGGCATCAGCACACCAGGTTCTAGTCCCGGTCGGGGTGCTGGATTCCGTCCTGGTCACTCCTCTTCCTGCCCAGCTCTCTGCTGTGGCCTGGGAGTGCAGTGGAGGATGGGCCAAGTGCTTTGGCCCTGCACCCACATGGGAGACCAGGAAAAGCACCTGCCTCCTGGCTTCAGATCAGCATGGTGCGTGGGTCGCAGCAGCCACTGGGGGGTGAACAAACAGAAAAGGAAGACCTTTCTCTCTGTCTCTCTCTCTCACTGTCCTCTGTCAAAAAAAAAAAAAAAAAAGAACACACTACAGGGAAGTTTTTATCAAAACAGCTTGGTACTGGCACATAATTAACATGTAGCTCAAGGGAACAGAATAAAATGTCCAGAAGTCAATCCACACATCTACAGCAAGCTAAATTTTGACAAAGGAACTAAAATCAAACATTGTAGAAATGATAGTCTCTTTAACAAATGGGTCTGGGAAAACTGGATCTCCATGTGCAGAGGTATAATATCAGACCCATGTTACAACTTTTTTAAACTTTTATTTAATAAATATAAATTTCCAAAGTACAACTTTAGGATTATAGCAGCTTTTTTCCCCATAACCTCCTTCCCACCCATAACCATCCCATCTCCCACTCCCTCTCCCATTCCATTTTTCATCTTTTACAAAAATCAACTCAAAATGGATCAAGGATCTTAATCTATAATCTGATACCTTCAAATTACGAAAGACAAACAATTCAGAAACTGCAAGACATTGGCACATGCAAAGACTCATTGGAAAAGATCCAAGCAGCACAAGCAGTTACAGCAAAAAATAGATAAATGGGTTTACATCAAGCTAACAAGCTCCTGCACTGGAAACACAACAAAGTGAAAAGGCAACAGTTAGGATGGGAGAAAATATTTGCAAACTACGCAACTGATGAAGGTTAATAGTCCAAAAGATATAAAGAGCCCAAGAAACTCAACAACAATAAAACAACCCAGTTAGGAAATGGGCAAAGGATTTGAACAGGCATTTTTCAAAAAATGAAGTTCAAATGGCTAACAGACACATGCAAAAATGCTTAGGACCACTAACCATCACGGGAATACAAATCCAAATCTCTGTGATGTTTCACATCATCCCAGTTAGAACAGCCCTCATATAGAAATCAACAAATATTAAATGCTGTTGAGGATGTGGGGGAAAAGGTTCCCTAATCCACTACTGGTGGGAATGGAGACCAGTACAGCCATTGTAGAAAACAGTATGGAGATTCTTCAGAAAGCTGAAAATAGACCTACCATTTAAACCACATCCCACTCCTAGGAATTTACTCAAAGAAAATTAAATCAGCATATGAAAGAGTTATCTATACCTCCTGCTTATTGCAACTCAAATAAAAATAGCTATAGACTATTACACAAATCCTGGTTTTGGTTGTTTTGTTTTGTTTTGCAACAAAATGGATGCAAGTAGAAACCATTATGCTTAATAAGTCAGTCCCAAAATGATGTTTTCCCTGGTTTGTGGTAATAGAGTACAAAACATGTAATGTATACGTATTTGCTTTGCAATCTACATAAAATTTTCCTGCACATAAACTGGTGAGAGGAAATTCCTTAAAGGCTAAATATACTTAATTATAATCTTGTAACCACACAAGAAATACTCAGATGTTACACAGTAATTGGTTCTATTTCATTGAAATAAATTATGCATAACTAATTGACAAAAAAGTTGTATATGGTGAAATTGTCATTTTTCCATTCAATTGTAGTTTATAGTCACTTTAGATTTGCACTAAGCAGAGTCTTTTTGTTTTTTATTTGTTAAACTTCTTATTCATGGAAGTATTAAGTGTTTTAATATAATGTAAACTTAACTGGGAAAAAAAGAATTGTACATGGAAGCAGGTTGGGAGGGAAGAAGGATGGAAGGGAAGGATGAAGGGAATACCTTTGTGTTCTTACACTTAAAAAGGAACAAAATGAAACAATCATTTTTCTTATTTACTAAGAAATCTCTTACTCATGAGCAAATGAGCTTCATGAACTCTTAGACAATGCCTATTTTTGTTTCCAATTCTAACTCAAACACTTGGAAGAAAATGTATGTACAATAACCTAAAATAAATAAATGAATGCACACTGCCTGTGCTCCTTCTCAGTCATCTTCCTTCTCTACTTGTTTAGTAAAATTGTAAGAATGTGCTAATAGTTTGAGAGGGGGTGGGAAATTGGGATCATTGCCTTAAAGGCTTCCCTTTGCACAGCAGAATTCAACCCTTCCTGTTTAAAGATCAGCATCCCACTGTCAACATGCTGTAGCAAAAAGCATAAAAATGTGGGGGTCAGAACAGTTCTATTCTCCCTTCTGTTGTTTACTTGCTGCATGACCCAGGAACTGAGCTTCTGTTTCCTAATCTGTGAAATGAAAATAGAACCACTTATCTCACTTCACTCATGCTTACACAGCTTTTCCAAGGATCATGTGTCAGAATTCTGTAAGAAATATTTTTGAAATCAAAATTATCACTGATAACCAGGAGAGACACCTGTGCTTCTTCCTGAGTGGAACAGTACTAATGTTTTCCTCAGCCTCTGGCAAATTTAATTTTTCTCTACCTCAGTGGCTGTTTTCTGCCTTCAAACATGGAGAATATTCCCTCTTGTCTCCTGTTGTGTTTCATTCCACTTTTGTTTTCTCCTTCCCCAACAAACTTACTACCTTTTTTTCTTATCAGGTAATTTATCTATAAACCCCGATAGGTTCCTTTATACCAATTACATCAAATCTGTTCTCCAGACCTTCTTCGTGCCATCTTCTATGGCCATTTTACTATGCTGGCTCTCTCAAAAATTGAATTCACTCATTTATCAGTTTCTCCCAATTATCAAACACACAAAAACAATGACCACACAATAAGATCACAGGCTTATCTCAGTAATGTTTGGAGAGAGTTCAACTCAGTTACCTGCCTTCCTTCATCACACTCTTCCCTTTTCCCTGTGTGTCCTCTGATGCAGATACACAAAATTACCTGTTCTCAGCTCCCAACTCCCTAGGGTCTCCCATATCCCAGGGTCTTCTGTAGCCCCCAAGCCTCCCCTAGAGTTTCCCTCCAACCCTGTTCTCCTTAAACCTCAACTGTACACCCACATTTTTATTCCCAAATCTCTCCAAGTGCAGACAAAACGTGCTTTTCAGTTTCAGGGGACAACACATGCTTTTCCTCCAGGGTCTACCTCCCATACCTTGATGCCCAAGTCTTCCATCATCTTCCCATGTTAATGGGCCCCTCATTCTCAGCAGAAAATCCTCCACTTCTCCTATCTCCTTGGCCCCTAAGTCTGGTCAAGCTTTGCTTGCACCCAGGTTTCTCCCCACTCCTGTGAGGCTCCCCCATTTGCCTCTCGTGTGGCGGAATGGGGGTCCACCTCACTGCCCACCTGGCCCACCCATCTCCCAGGCTCAGGTGACCTGAGCTTGCCCCTTGGGTTGGGGCCTCCAGGCCACTGCCAGCCCTGGTAGGGCTGGGCCGACTCACCAGTTGCTCATGTGCAGAAGGAGGAGCAACCAGCCAGGTTCAGCCTGAAGCCAGGCAGCCTCTGCATCTTGAAGACCAGGAAGTTTGTGCCAGCCGTGGCCAGGCAGCTGAACTTGAGCGTCAGCTCCATGTCTACGTCCATAACCTCTAGGCTGGAGGCTGCACACACTCAAAACAGACACTGCCTCCACCACAGACCCGCGTGTTGCCACCGCAATCATCGCCACAGACTCGCTCATTGCCGCTACCATCAGCCCTCTTCTCTGATGCTACTGAGACCAACCGGCACTTCTCACACACCCCGCTGCTGACCCGCGCTTCTTAGAGGCCAGCTCTGAGCTTCTCTGCCTAGGCAGACCTGTGGGTCTCTTTCGGCCCCACACAGACCCAGGCCTCACCCCCAACACACGACACCTGCACCAATAACAACACAGATCCCCGCATCACCGACCCCGGAAACGCACACTTCAGCGCAGCACCCCAGGCAGATCTCTCATCTCCACCGCCTTCCTGAGCTGCAAGCTCGCCGACCTGAGCATCTCTGACGCCGAGCAGCGTGTCTCTGCCACCCACGGGCGATTCAACCCCACCGACCCGACCCGACCAGGGCTTCCTCGCTGCCACCGACGCAGATCAGTGCTTCACCGCTGCCAGACCCAGGCTTGTCATTCGCCACCGTCGCTGATGCTCACCTTCGCTGAGGCTGACACTCCAACAATACTGACGCAATGCCTCAGACCCGCGCCGCGGACCCGACGCTGCAGCCGCCACCAACCCAATGCTAACCCGCTGACTGGCCCAACACTGGATGCCCGTGCCACCGTCGCCAACGCCGCCGCTGACCCGACCTGCACACCCACGCTGACCTGCCGCCGCCACCGCTGACCCAACGCTGCCACTGATACCTACGTGACGAAAACGCTAACCTATAGCTGCAGACCCGCGTCGGTCAGTTGCCTCCCCCAACACTGACGTGATGCTGCAGACCCGCGCCGCTGACAGGACGCCACCGCCCCAACAACCCGATGCTGACACACCTACGCTGACCTCAAGCAGACCCACTCCGACCCGCTGCCTCCACAGACGCTGACCCAACACAGCGCTGCAGATCCCCTGCCGCGGCACCCACCTACCCGCTGCCAATACAAACACGGTACCGCAGACCCACCCCGACCCAACGCTGCAGACACAGGCTGACCCGCTGCCTACCCTACACTGACGCGCCACTGACCCCACGCTGACCCCACGCTGACCCGCCGCCGACCCAACGCTGACCCGACGCCGACCCGATGCTGACCCCACGCTGACCCGCTGCCGACCCGACGCTAATCCCTCGCTGACTCGCCGCAGACCAGTCGCGGACCGGACGCTGACCTGCCGAGACCTGACACCTCAGATCCACACTGACCCGCCACAGACCAGACGCCGGCTGACACGGACCCCATGCTGACCCCACGCTGACCCGCCGCGGACCCGACACTGACCTGACGCCGACCCGATGCTGACCCCTCGCTGACCCGCCACCGACCGGACGCCGACCCGACGCTGACCCCACGCTGACCCCACGCTGACCCGCCGCCGACCCGACGCTGACCCGATGCTGACCCCACGCTGACTCGCCGCAGACCTGACACCTCAGATCCACACTGACCCGCCACAGACCAGACGCCGGCCGACACGGACCCCACGCTGATGAGATGCGGACCCCACGCTGACAAAACGCAGCCCGACTCTGACCCCACGGTGATGCGAGGCCAACTCCACGCTGACCCGCTGCTGACCCCAGCTGACGCATTACCAATGGCGACCTGACGCTGACCTGCTGCCGACCCGTGCCAACCTCACGCTGACACAACGCCAACCCTATACCTCGGATTTTGTCATAAAGTATTGTTATTTTATACTTTGACCTCTTTGAAAGTATATGATTTTGATATTTTATGCTATTTTACTTGTTTGGTAAGTTTTAGTTCCCATCTCACTACTCATCTTTTTGTTACATTTGCCTTGATGTTTTATGTGGATTATTCGGTTTCTGATGCTAATACTCCTACTTAACGTTGCACTATTGGCCCTCTCCGTAGCCTTTGAGTATTTCTTCTGTTCCTGAGGATGCCACTTTCCTCTTCCAAAATGCCGGAAAAGGTCACGATGTTGATACTACATCGAATCTGTTATCTTGTTCATAAGATTTCAGACACATATTCAGAGCCCTGTCTTCTGAGTTTAGAGTGAAGGTTGCAGCTTTTTCCTGACAGTTTCATTCTCAAGTAATGTGCTCCATAACTCTTTTAAAATCACCCATTCTGTACTATGAACCCTGCTTCATAAGAAAAGGGAGCGCAGATTAGTGACGACAGATGAAAAGTGCATAAACTACCTTATTTGATTAAAAACTTGTCACTGGAATCCTCTATTAGCATTGGAAACACTGGATTGCATTACAGCCCACTTACCCACTTGTGTACTCTAGTCAATTAAGTGTATTATGACAGTACCTTCAGATTTAATTAAAGCCTCATGAACTATAAAATCATTTACAGGTATGCTTGTTATTTTTTTCAATCTAAAATGCATCTTTTATTTTTTTCTTGCTAATTGTGTCGTCTTTTCAGTTTTGAAGTATAGTTGGCTCTTAGAATACAAAAGTTACATACCAGCCAGCGCTGCGGCTCAATAGGCTAATCCTCTGCCTGCATCATCGGCACACCAGGTTCTAGTCCCGGTTGGGGTACCGGATTCTGTCCTGGTTGCCCCTCTTTCAGGCCAGCTCTCTGCTGTGGCCAGGGAGTTCAGTGGAGGATGGCCCAAGTGCTTGGGCCCTGCACCCCATGGGAGACCAGGATAAGCACCTGGCTCCTGGCTTCGGATCAGCATGGTGCGCCAGCCGTGGAGGCCATTGGAGGGTGAACCAACTGCAAAGGAAGACCTTTCTCTCTGTCTCTCTCTCTCCCTGTTCACTCTGCCTGTCAAAAATAAAATAAAATAAATAAATAAATAAAAGTTACATACCTTCTGGTTCAACCAACCGTCGATTGCAAACACTCAAAAAATAATTTGCATCTATACTGAACATGTACAGATTTTTTCCTTGTTATTCCCTAAACAATACTGTAATGCAAATATTTACATAGTATTTATATTGCATTAAGAATTGTAAGTATCTAGAGATGATTTAAAGTATAAAATAGGATTGTATAGGTTATATGTAAACAGTAGCTTTTGATTTTGGTATCCATGGGGGATCCTAGAAACAATAATCACTGTGAATACCAGGAGACTATTGTTATTATGAAAATTTTAGCATGTTTAGTTAAGAGCTTTATTTACTTAGTAACATGGAGAGTCTGTTCTTAGGTATCAGTCCACTTAATACAGAGTTGTAGTCGTAAAATATGTTTTATGTAAAGAGGCAACAAAATACGATAGGCTCATGAAAGTGTCATTGGTAGGAAAAGTGTTAGGGAAGCAGTATTGGGCTGTTATTAGAAAATCCTCTGTTAACACAGCATGCTTATAGGGAAGGTAACTAGGTATCCAGGGACAGGTGTGATAAGGAAAGTTTTAAACATATAATCACTTGTTTTGAATTTTGAATCATGTGGGTAATTTTCTTTTTAGAAAAAAAATGTAAAAACTTTATAATGTAGATTATTTTCTTAAAATTCTCATGTGTTCCCTGAGAAACCATCCATAAATCATTGAAGTGCAGGTCATTGAAGTGCAGGATGAGGTATATACCTCAGTTGATCCTCTGATCAAAATTAATCAAGTGTGTGTGTGTGAGATTTTGTCTTTTTTTTTTTTTATAGGCAGTTAGTGAGAGAGAGACAGAGAGAAAAGTCTTCCTTCCATTGGTTCAACCTCCAAATGGCCACCATGGCCGGCGCACTGCACTAATCCAAAGCCAGGAGCCAGGTGCTTCCTCCTGGTCTCCCATGCGGGTGCAGGGCCCAAGCACTTGGGCCATCCTCCACTGCACTCCTGGGCCACAGCAGAGAGCTGGCCTGGAAGAGAAGCAACCAGGACAGAATCGGTGCCCCAACCAGGACTGGAACCCCAAGTGCCGGCGCCACAGTTGGAGGATTAGCCTAGTGAGCTGTGGCACCAGCCCAACATTTTGTTTTTTTTATGTTGATTTCTACCTTTCCTTATTACCATTGTGCTGCATATTCAACATGTTCTGAAGGATCTCTGTCCTTATTATGTTGTACTATGCAAATTAGCAGTAAAACTAGTATTCAAACAGTACTTTACACTTTGTGTGTGTGTGTATGCAATCTGTTGAAATTTTTACTTAGTATATACTAAGTTGATCTGTATAGAAAGATAATTAAAAATGAATCTTAATGAAGAATGGGATGGGGGAGGGAGTAGGAGATGGGATGGTTTGTAGGTGGGAGAGTGGTTATGGGGGGAAAACCATTATAATCCAAAAGTTGTACTTTTGAAATGTATTTTTTTTCAAGATTTATTTATTTTACTTGAAAGTCATAGTTACACAGAGAGAGAAGAGGTGGGGGTGGGGGGTGCCTTCCATCCGCTGGTTTATTCCCCAGATGGCTTCAACGGCCATAGCAGAGAGCTGGATCAGAAGTGTAACAGCCGATCTCAAACTGGCACCCAAATGGGATGCTAGCACCTCAGGCGGTGGCTTTACCTGCTATGGCACAGCACTGGCCCCAGAAATATATATTTATTAAATAAAAGTTTAAAAAAAAGAACACACAAAGAGTGGGCATTTAACCTGGTAGTGTCACATATCAGCATGCCTAGGTGTGATTCCTGGCTCTGGCTCCTTACTCCAGCTTCCTGCTAATGCAGACTGAGAGGCAGCAGTGATGGCTCAAAGAATCAACTCCTTTATTCAGATAGGAGACCTATATTGAGTTCCCTGCACATAGTTCTAGCCCCGACCCCTGCTAGCAGTTTCAGGAGTTTGGGAAATAAACTGGTGGATGGGAAACCTTCCCCATTTTGTTACTCTGCCTCTCAACTAAGTAAAAATAAAGTGAAATAAAATAAAAAAATAATGCAGTATAGCAGAGTGTGGCTTTTTCAATAGTATTTCTCAGAAGTTTTTAGAGGGAAGAATTGGATGCATTGTTGAGAAAATGCTTTATCTGTTTTGCTTTTGTTGTTGTTGACTTTAAGCCATCACAATTCATAAGAAGGCACACAGGTTGGCAAATGTTAAAACAAAGATACATACATGCTTATACTCCTCCCAGTTGTAATGTATTCTAATAAGCTAAAATGTAAACTATTTTACTTTTTCTAAAAATTAGTATAATTTTTCATCAGTTAGACAATGAAAAACAGTTAAAGTGGAATATATGTATTACAAAAAACTAATTTTACTGGAATGCAAGGAAAAGTGATCATATAAAGGCATATTTTTTTCTTTACTCCAGTAGGTGGTTTGTCCACATCCATGTAATTTTATATAGATGTATTCAGAGGCTTTAGCATGAGATGATGGCATGCCAGTTATGTCGATGCCTTTGATCCAGTGTGTGCTGCAAAGCCAGGAATGGTATAGTGCTCCATGCTGTCCTCTGCAGCAATGACTATATGGCTCCCAGGCATCAACAGGCAGCTGTACTTGTAAAACATGGATTTTTAAAATATGATAGATGGTTGTGTTATTACCATTGTCCTATCAAAAATTCTTAAAATACAGGAATGGTGCTTTTAAAGTAAATATGAAATAATGCTGCAACTTTTTAATTTTGCTGCAGAATTTTAACTGAGAATATTTATCAGGAGTAGTCAGGATATTAAAATGCTTTGGATTTATTGCCATGTCTTTTTAAGGGAATTTACTACCCTCATTTTTTTATGTACACAGTATGCATATTGTCTTCGGCATTCCCTTGAGGAGTTATGAAATAGTACAGGTGAATATACTGAGGAAAACCCACAGGAAGCACCAAAAGTTATTTCATTGACTAAATTATGAAACATCTCGACTTTGCACTGTCCTGTTGAGGTCATCTGCCAAAAATAGTTTCCTAAGCCAAGTTAATTGCGAACTGTTATGATCTTACTGGCATATGCTCTTTGGATTTTAATTGTCTTAATTCGTATTACTCAATGAACCTTGATCTTGATGATATATCACTGGGTTTTTTTAAAATCCCAGTAATTTTTATTGAGTCAAAATTCATTTTGTGAACTTTCATCTCAATTTCTCCACCACCTGAGACAGACTACCCATAGTATACAGCTCCTCTCTTCCTTCTGTCACTTTGCCCTTTCTGGGAATGTCTTGTATAGTTTTCAGTTTCAGGAACTAAATGCAAGGCAGTTTTACTAACAATAAAAGTTTGAAGGTAGGTATATGGTCTTGTACTAGGTCTTTTTTAATTTAAGTTATACAAGTATTATGTATTTCTTATATATAGATTTAGGAATATAAATGATACTTCCCACTTACACTCCCTCCCACCCATGCTCCAACCCTTCTTCCTCCCACATCTGCTATTCCCACACTTTTTTTAAAAAAGATTTTTATTTATTTTTACATGTTGAGTTACAGGCAGTGAGAGGGAGAAACAGAAAGAGAGGTCTTCCATCTGATGGTTCACTCCCCAAATGGCCACAATGGCCAGAGCTGGGCCAATCCAAAGCCAGGAGCCAGAAGCCTCCTCCAGGTCTCCCACCCAAATGCAGGGGCCCATGCACTTGAGCCATCATCTACTGCTTTCCCAGGACATAGCAGAAAGCTAGATCAGAAGAGAAGCAGTCGGGACTAGAACCAAAGCCCATATGAGATGCCAGTACCACAAACAGAGGATCAACCTATTGCACCACAGCACCACCCCCCCTCTTAAGTTTTACATATTTTCAGTTTACTTAATGATCATAATGTCAACCGTACACTAAGTAAAGAGTTCAACAGTAAGAAGGAAAAAAGCACTGTTCCTCAACAGAAGAGACACTAGGTCTAGACACTTGTCTGCCTTTACTTTCATCAAGCATAGGTTGAAAATGAAAGAAGTGAAGGGGAGTGCATGCCACACAGACAACAGCGGGGAGACTTGGGACGCTCAGGGCTCTGAGTCCACACATCGGCGCTGGAAGGGGAGGTGAGCTCAATAACCCGAGACATTGGTGGGGAAACGGGGGTCAGAATCTAGAGGGGGGCCGGAAAGTGCAGCAAACTCACTACCTGAAAGAAGGAAAAAAAAAAAGCTTCGGGGTTTCTCTTCCCCCTAACCTTGCAAAGGTTACAAGGCTGCAAGGCTTGAAGAATTCCCAAGAGACAAAGAGCAGGCCTCCTCTCTGGATTTACATATCAATGGGGGAGAGTTAAGGAACTGAGTCACTACAATTCAGTAGCCTAGGCAACCCAGTGGGAGTCCAGAGGAGCCAAAGACTGGAAGCTAAATACCATCAATTCTGCACAGCCGTGCCCTGTGGTGTTACTTACCCCCTGAATAAATAAAATAAATAAATAAATAAAAAGAGATTTACCACGCATAACCTGAGGGTGTCACCTTTGCACACCCTTAACCAGGAAGAACCAGGCAGAGCTCTCAGGCCGCACCCATCTCAAGCCTCCAAGGCTCCTCCAACAGCAGGCAGTCCACTTAACACGGACACAGTATAAAAAAAAAAAAAAAGAAAAGAAAAAAAAAACGCACAGTGACGCAAGAAGAATTAACTATGCCGAGTAACAAACACAGAAACAGAGGGAGCAAGATCAACGATGACACTATGATGCCTCCAAATAAGCAAAACACCCCAAGCCAAGAGTATGAAGATGATGAGATAGAAGAAATGCAAGATACGGATTTCAAAAAATTTATGATAAGAACATTTAGAAGTTTTCAAAAGCAAATCCTTGAACTACAGAAATCCTTAATGGACAAGATTGAAAATCTCTCTCGTGAAAACGAAATTTTAAGGAAGAGTCAAAATGAAACTCAGAAACTAGTAGAACAGGAAAGTGTTATAGTGAAGAGAAATCAAAATGAAATGAAGAGCTCAATAGATCAAATGACAAACACATTAGAAAGCCTTAAAAACAGAATGGGTGAAGCAGAAGAGAGAATATCGGACTTAGAAGATAGAGCACAGGAAAACATACAGTCAAACCAAAGAAAAGAAGAGGAAATTAGAAACCTAAAAAATATTGTTGGGAATCTACAGGATACTATTAAAAAAACCAACATTCGAGTTCTAGGAGTTCCTGAAGGCATGGAGAGAGAGAAAGGATTGGAAGGCCTTTTTAGTGAGATACTAGCAGAGAACTTTCCAGGTTTGGAGAAGGACAGAGATATCCTAGTACAGGAAGCTCATAGAACCCCCAATAAACTTGACCAAAAGAGATCCTCACCACGACACGTGGTAATTAAACTTACCACAGTGAAACATAAAGAAAAGATCCTAAAATGTGCAAGAGAGAAACGTCAGATTACTCTCAGAGGATCTCCAATCAGACTCACAGCTGACTTCTCATCAGAAACCCTACAAGCTAGGAGGGAATGGCGAGACATAGCACAGGTGCTAAGAGAGAAAAATTGCCAGCCCAGAATATTATATCCTGCCAAGCTCTCATTTGTGAATGAAGGTGAAATAAAGACCTTTCATAGCAAACAGAAATTGAAAGACTTTGTGGCCACTCGTCCGGCCCTGCAAAAGATACTTAAAGATGTGCTACACTCAGAAACACAGAAACACGGCCATCAATATGAAAGAAGGGAAAGGAAGAACACCTACCAGTAAAAGAGCATGGGAAGCTCAAAGCATATACTAGAAAATATTTCCGGGAAAATGGCAGGGCAAAGTCACTACGTATCAATAGTCACATTGAACATTAATGGTCTGAATTCTTCAGTTAAAAGACACCGTTTGGCTGACTGGCTCACAGAACACAAGCCAACTATTTGTTGCCTACAAGAAACACATCTCTCTAACAAAGAGGCATGCAGACTGAAAGTGAAAGGTTGGAAAAAGATATTCCATGCCAACAGAAACCAAAAAAAAGCAGGTGTAGCCATATTAATATCAGACAAAATAAACTTTAATACAAAAACTGTTAAGAGAGACAAAGAGGGACACTATATAATGATTAAGGGTTCAATTCAACAGGAAGATGTAACTATTATAAATGTATATGCACCTAATTACAGGGCACCGGTCTATTTAAAAGAGATGTTAAGGGACTTAAAGGGAGATTTAGATTCCAATACAATAGTACTGGGGGACTTCAATACTCCACTCTCAGAAATAGACAGATCATCCGGACAGAAGATCAACAAGGAAACAGCAGATTTAATTGACACTATTGCCCAAATGGATCTAACAGATATCTACAGAACTTTCAACCCTACATCTACAGACTTCACATTCTTCTCAGCAGCGCATGGAACCTTCTCTAGGATTGATCACATACTAGGCCATAAAGCAAGTCTCAGCAAATTCAAAAGAATTATAATCATACCATGCAGCTTCTCAGACCACAGCGGAATGAAGCTGGAAATTAGCAACTCAGGAAACCCCAGAAAGTATGCAAACACATGGAGACTGAACAACATGCTCCTGAATGAACACTGGGTCATTCAAGAAATCAAAAGAGAAATCAAAAACTTTCTGTAAGTAAATGAAGACAACAACACAACATATCAAAACTTATGGGATACAGCAAAAGCAGTATTGAGAGGCAAATTTATAGCAATAGGTGCCTATATCAAGAAATTGGAAAGGTACCAAATAAATGAGCTTTCAGTGCACCTCAAGGACCTAGAAAAACTGCAGCAAACCAAACCCAAATCTAGTAGGAGAAGAGAAATAATTAAAACCAGAGAAGAAATTAACAGGATTGAATCCAAAAAAAAATTACAAAAAATCAGCCAAACGAGGAGCTGGTTTTTTGAAAAAATAAACAAAATTGACACCCCATTGGCCCAACTAACTAAAAAAAGAAGGGAAAAGACCCAAATCAATAAAATCAGAGATGAAAAAGGAAACGTAACAACAGACACCACAGAAATAAAAAGAATCATCAGAAATTACTACAAGGACCTGTATGCCAGCAAACAGGAAAACCTATCAGAAATGGATAGATTCCTGGACACATGCAATCTACCAAAATTGAACCATGAAGACATCGAAAACCTAAATAGACCCATAACTGAAACAGAAATTGAAACAGTAATAAAGCCCCTCCCAACAAAGAAAAGCCCCGGACCAGATGGATTCACTGCTGAATTCTACCAGACATTTAAAGAAGAACTAATCCCATTTCTTCTCAAACTATTCAGAACAATCGAAAAAGAGGGAATCCTCCCAAATTCTTTCTATGAAGCCAGCATCACCTTAATCCCTAAGCCAGAGAAAGATGCAGCACTGAAAGAAAATTACAGACCAATATCCCTGATGAACATAGACGCAAAAATCCTCAATAAAATTCTGGCCAATAGAGTACAACAACACATCAGGAAAATCATCCACCCAGACCAAGTGGGATTCATCCCTGGTATGCAGGGATGGTTCAACATTCGCAAATCAATCAATGTGATTCACCACATTAACAGACTGCAGAACAAAAACCATATGATTATCTCAATAGATGCAGAGAAAGCATTTGATAAAATTCAACACCCTTTCATGATGAAAACTCTAAGCAAATTGGGTATAGAAGGAACATTCCTCAATATAATCAAAGCAATTTATAAAAAACCCACAGCCAGCATCCTATTGAATGGGGAAAAGTTGGAAGCATTTCCACTGAAATCTGGCACCAGGCAGGGATGCCCACCCTCACCACTGCTATTTAACATAGTTCTGGAAGTTTTAGCCAGAGCCATCAGACAAGAAAAAGAAATCAAAGGAATACAAATCAAGAAGGAAGAAGTCAAACTATCCCTCTTTGCAGACGATATGATTCTGTACTTAGAGGATCCAAAGAACTCTACTAAGAGACTATTGGAACTCATAGAGGAGTTTGGCAAAGTGGCAGGATATAAAATCAATGCACAAAAATCAACAGCCTTTGTATACACAAGCAATGCCATGACTGAGAAAGAACTGCTAAGATCAATCCCATTCACAATAGCTACAAAAACAATCAAATACCTTGGAATAAACTTAACCAAGGACGTTAAAGATCTCTACGATGAAAATTACAAAACCTTAAAGAAAGAATAGAAGAGGATACCAACAAATGGAAAAATCTTCCATGCTCATGGATTGGAAGAATCAACATCATCAAAATGTCCATTCTCCCAAAAGCAATTTATAGGTTCAATGCAATCCCAATCAAGATACCAAAGACATTCTTCGCAGATCTAGAAAAAATGATGCTGAAATTCATATGGAGGCACAAGAGACCTCGAATAGCTAAAGCAATCTTGTACAACAAAAACAAAGCCGGAGGCATCACAATACCAGACTTCAGGACATACTACAGGGCAGTTGTAATCAAAACAGCATGGTACTGGTACAGAAACAGATGGATAGACCAATGGAACAGAATTGAAACACCAGAAATCAATCCAAACATCTACAGCCAACTTATATTTGATCAAGGATCTAAAACTAATTCCTGGAGCAAGGACAGTCTATTCAATAAATGGTGCTGGGAAAACTGGATTTCCACGTGCAGAAGCATGAAGCAAGACCCCTACCTTACACCTTACACAAAAATCCACTCAACGTGGATTAAAGACCTAAATCTACGTCCTGACACCATGAAGTTATTAGAGAACATTGGAGAAACCCTTCAAGATATTGGCACAGGCAAAGAATTTCTGGAAAAGACCCGGGAGGCACAGACAGTCAAAGCCAAAATCAACTATTGGGATTGCATCAAATTCAGAAGTTTCTGTACTGCAAAAGAAACAGTCAGGAGAGTGGAGAGACAACCGACAGAATGGGAAAAAATACTTGCAAACTATGCAACAGATAAAGGGTTAATAACCAGAATCTACAAAGAGATCAAGAAACTCCACAAAAACAAAACCAACAACCCACTTAAGAGATGGGCCAAGGACTTCAACAGACATTTTTCAAAAGAGGAAATCCAAATGGCCAACAGGCACATGAAAAAATGTTCAAGGTCACTAGCAATCAGGGAAATGCAAATCAAAACCACAATGAGGTTTCACCTCACCCCGGTTAGAATGGCTCACATACAGAAATCTACCAACAACAGATGCTGGCGAGGATGTGGGGAAAAAGGGACACTAACCCACTGTTGGTGGGAATGCAAACTGGTCAAGCCACTATGGAAATCAGTCTCGAGATTCCTCAGAAACCTGAAGATAACCCTACCGTTCGACCCAGCCATCCCACTCCTTGGAATTTACCCAAAGGAGTTTAAATTGATAAACAAAAAAGCGGTCTGCACCCTAATGTTTATTGCAGCACAATTCACAATAGCCAAGACCTGGAACCAACCTAAATGCCCATCAATGGTAGACTGGATAAAGAAATTATGGGATATGTATTCTTTAGAATACTATACCGCAGTAAGAAACAACGAAATTCAGTCATTTGCAACAAAATGGAGGAATCTGGAACACATCATGCTGAGTGAAGTAAGCCAGTCCCAAAGGGACAAATACCATATGTTCTCCCTGATCGGTGACAACTGACTGAACACCAAAAAGGAAACCTCCTGAAGTGAAATGGACACTATGAGAAATGGTGACTTGATCAGCATAGCCCTGACTGCTAATGGACAACTTAATACATTATCCCTCATAGTATTTTTTTTGTCTGTTCTACTTAATATGACTGGTTTAATTCTGTAATTAATACACAGTTATTCTTAAGTGTTGAAATTTAACTGAAATGTGATCCCTGTTAAACATAAGAGTGGGAATAAGAGAGGGAAGAGATGTATAATTTGGGGCATGCTCGGGCTGACTTGCCCCAATTGGTAGAGTTGGAAACATACCAGGGGATTCCAATTCAATCCCATCAAGGTGGCATGTGCCAATGCCATCTCACTAGTCCAAGTGATCAATTTCAGTTCACAATTGATCATAATGAAAGGACTAAGAGTCAAAGGGAGCACATAAACAAGTCTAGTACCTGCTAACACTAACCGATAGAATAAATAAAGGGGAGAGTGATCCAACATGGGAAGTGAGATACTCAGCAGACTCATAGAATGGCAGATGTCCTAAATAGCACTCTGGCCTCAGAATCAGCCCTAAAGGCACTCGGATCTGGCTGAAAAGCCCATGAGAGTATTTCAGGCATGGAAAGCCAAGACACTCTGGCAAAAAGATCTCTGTGAGTGAGATCCCAGTGGAAAGAACAGGTCTTCAAGGAGGGAGGTGCCTTTCTCTGAAGGGAGGAGAGAACCTCCACTTTGACTATGACCGTGTCTATACAAGATAAGATTCGGAGAACTCAAGGGGCTTCCATAGCCTTGGAAACTCATGACTGGTGCATAGGGAGATTACTGATGCCATAAACAGGAGTGTCAATTGGTAAAGTCAACAACAGGAGTCACTGTGCACTTACTCCTCATGTAGGATCTCTGTCCTTAATGTGCTGTACACTGAGGCTTAATGCTATAACGAGTACTCAAACAGTATATTTCACTTTGTGTTTCTATGGGGGTGCAAACGATTGAAATCTTTACTTAATGTACACTAAACTGATCTTCTGTAAAAAAAAAAAAAAATTATCAATTCCCAACTTGACTCTCACTGGGATTAAACATGACAATAGGTCTGATCTGATTTCATCATCATTTAAAAAAAAATCATCTATTATTTTTCACTTTATGTTTCTGTGTGGGAGCAAACTGTTGAAATCCTTACTTAAGGTATACTAAGCTGATCTTCTGTATATTAAGATAATTGAAAATGAATCTTGATGTGAATGGAAGGGGAGAGGGAGTGGGAAAGGGGAGGGTTGTGGGTGGGAGGGACGGTATGGGGGGGGAAGCCATTGTAACCCATGAGTCGTACTTTGGAAATTTATATTCATTAAATAAAAGATAAAAAAAAAAGAAAATGAAAGAAGTGCTCCAGATATTACCATAGGTAGGTAGAATCCATCTTGTGAATGCATTCTAGAAAAGGGGCACTTGGCATTAACTGGGTCACAGACTCCTTTTGAAAATCTGCTGAAATCTATAGTACCTATACACAGAGAAAAGTACATGTGCGAAACTGCTTGTGTCTAATCTTAGGAGGTTAAAACACGTGCAGCAATGCAAGTAAGAATCCTTGACCTGCAGTTCACTGGCGGTAGGAACTGAATAGAATAGCGTGCATTTTTGCATTGGTTAATGCCATTTTCTTATTTCTGTGTGATTTATAGTTGAAATCCCTAATTATCCTGTTTTTCCATATTTCTTACCCTCCTAAATCCCCAAATGCTGGTTTTTGTATCTCAACAGAGGATTTTGCTTTGTAGTGGATGTTGTAATACCAACAAAGTATACATTTGAGGCAATTCCAAAAAGAATCATCAGTGATGGCAAATTTAGATGGGAAGCCAAATTTGAAATCACTAACAGATGAATATTTTTCATAGCTGGCTGTTTGACCAAGATGAATTAAACATTTTTAATATTGAATTTTGCTAGAATATATTATAGAGCTTGCTATGGTACTCCTCACTTCTCACCAAGCTCACCAGCAGGTGTGGAAAAAACTCAAGCCAGTTCTCAGTATTTGAGTTGTCCTCATTCTAGTCCAGGGAGGCCTACTTCAAAAGCTGGGTCTAAAAGGTCTTTAGCTTTTATCTAGAACAGACAACATGCTTGAGAATGGTCCTTTAATTTTTTTGTTTCAGTTGACATTGACACAGTGGGTCAGATTTGTCCCAAAGCACCATGTCTAAACAGCTTCCTTTATGTGATTCTAATTGGGTTTCTTTCTCTGTAGAGTCAAATTAGGGCTCCTGCAATTGGAGCTGCAGTGCTGCCAGTTAATAGTATCAAAACAGTTCTGCCTCTTGAGGCATGTAAGACAGCCACTTAGAGTTTGTTCCTACTGACTTTTGACAAATGGCCCTTCTCTGACTCTACCTAATAGACAGTATTTGTTTTTCTTCTGGATCTGTGCCAAAACTGTGGTTTTTACTTAAGCACCTTGCTTGTGCTTTATTTTCTTTGCTTTTGACTTTGGTTTGCCATGATTCTGTTTGTTCAAATGCAATCATGAATTATCTGGTATTCCTGTTATCTCTAGCATACATACATAATGACACCTGGTTTACACAGATTCATTCCAGTAGAATGAATGCAACAGAACATTGAACACCTGAAACTTCTGTAGGTCTGTTTGTGAAGAAAATGTGTGGTAGATCATTTACATTGGACATTGTAACAATAAAATTAATTAGCAATGACAGGGTTTGATCTAAGACTTCTTCCAAAAAAATCATTGATTAGTTGATTACCTCTCATGTACCATGACCTTTGAAGAGATATGTTACATGTGTTAATTTTAACCTTATTTTGTTGAGCATTTTGGTGTACAGATTTTCCAGTGTTCCATTTTTGGTAGCTTTGAAACAGGAAGCGTTTATAAAAATTTTAAATTGCATCATACCAGCTGAGTTTAGTTACTGGAATTTAAGTATGTTCCAGTGCCTTGTTAAATTCTTGTTTAAAAGCCCAAGAAGAAATTTATAACCGTGAAAATAGTAGTGATAAATTGGAGACTAAAGCATGCATTGCTTTTTCCCAATGGCCTGCCTGATAATAGGAGGTCAGATAACTTAAGTCCGTTTCTCTTTTCTGGGTTCTATAATATGCTTGTAGAAGAAGGGGAAGAATTGTTTTTGAACAGGGGCAGCAAGAGTGCCAAGTGACTCTTGTCTTCAGGGTCTGTAAAGTTTGATTAGCTTTATGCTCCCTTGACCAAAGTTATTTACAAGGGGGATACTGGATTTAATATTATGAATACGCTTAACACCATGAACATCCTCTCTGACTTGCTTTGAAATACTTTGAGTCATATCAGAGCTCTCTTTGTGGTCAGAAGGATCCAAGTATATGAGGGGGAAAAAAAAACAGAGGCTAAGAAAGGGTACAATAGGATCATTTCCCCCTCTTGCGAGCAAAAGATACATTTGCCAGGCCCTTCTCCCCTGTCCACAAAAGAAAGAAGACAGAATGTGTGAATGTTAGAAAGGATTTCTCCTTCTCTCAAGAGGAGGGAAGCTAAGTGAAGAGAAACACTTTCTGTGCCCTTTGCTTTGTTAGACATGTGATGGGATTTTAGAGAGGACACTTTTTATCTTCTGATGACTTCCGTTTTTTACTTGCATCTGCTTATTTTTGACAATCTTGACTGTTTTCTTTCCCACTCATGTTGAATGGTTTCTTCAGGCTCATGCTGAGCAGCAAGCTGTCTCAGGGATGGAATTGAACAACTGCCCTGCTAGGGTCTCCATTAAGTCTGTGGGTGTCCCACAGTCATGACCTCTGAGCACACCACATAGTCCCTGCCTTGTTCACATCCTGCTCCTCACTCAGCAGACCTGATTTGTATTTGTGTGTGTGTGCACGAAAGAGATTGTTTGAAGAGAATGGCAAGGAACCTCAATAGATAATCTTAGGGAATGCTGTCCTTAAATTACATAGCACCCACTGTTGGATCAGTGTTATATTCTTAAAGATTCTCATACATAGAAATTCCCTATCTCCCTAAGTAGGCATCACTTACCATTTACACATAAAATATATTCAATCTGCATTGGATTTATTGCAATTGTGATAGTCAAACCTTTTCAGTATTCTTGGCTTGCACATAGATTGCTTTTTTTTTTTTTAATTTTGCAACTGTTTTAAATTTTCATTGCTCAAGTACCCTGGTTTCTAACCACTCAGTGGCAGGGGCCATATGTTGGTAGTACAGACTCAGTTGTCCTTTCTTTGGATACTATGTGTGCTACTCAGTGTGCTACTTATTGTCTCAGCTCCATCCTCTAAAAAGGGGCACACCACACTGACCTTACAGGATTTTAGTAATGCTAATTGATAACATGTGTATATGGTGTTTGGCACATAGTAGTACACTTTAGTAAAAGATGCTTGATCTTAAAGTTTCCTTGAAACTACAACATGATGAACATGTAAATGATGGCCAGTGTTACTAGAATGATTATTACTTAAGAAACATAGTTAAATAAGTATAAACTCTACTGGACCAATGTCAACTAAAGGGGTATGCCACTGGCAACTGCTGAGGGTTGTAGAGAAGACATATAGTAAAACGTTGTTTTTTGAAGGCATACATGTTTAAAAGAAGGAGAACACTCTTCTGTGAAGTCTTTCCCTTTACCTCAGGACCAAGTTAAGCAAGTAAGTGCTGTTATTCTTGTGTTCCTTTTCTTTGTATGTGTTTTGAAAACAAAACAAAGAGGCCGGCACCACGGCTCAATAGGCTAATCCTCTGCCTAGCGGCGCCAGCATGCCAGGTTCTAGTCCTGGTCAGGGCACCAGATTCTATCCTGGTTGCCCCTCTTCCAGGCCAGCTCTCTGCTATGGCCCAGGAGGGCAGTGGAGGATGGCCCAAGTGCTTGGGCCCTGCACCCCATGGGAGACCAGGATAAGTACCTGGTTCCTGCCTTTGGATCAGTGCGGTGTGCCAGCTGCAGCGGCCATTGGAGGGTGAACCAATGGCAAAGGAAGACCTTTGTCTCTCTCTCTCTCACTATCCACTCTGCCTGTCAAAAAAAAAAAAAAACAAAGAGCATTTTTAATGCTAAAAAGTACTTAAATTTTTTATTCCTGTAAAATATATGTAATACACTTTACCATTTTATCCACTTTTAAATACTTATTTTTAATTGATACAAAAAACACTTTTGAGGACCATGTGATGTTTTGATATATGTACAGGGATGCTTGAAAAGATACATGAAAAACTTAATTAAAGGGTACACTTAGTACAACCTAAATTGAAATCTATATAATTCTTTCATAATACATTTTTCATGAACTTTTGAAGATCCCCTGTGTGCATGTGTTTCAAAAATTGCATCAAAAATAAACTTATTTTTCACTTCCAATTTCCATAAACTTTGAAGTACCCTCATATAGATAGTGTATTGTTCAAATCAGAATGAGCATATCCATCTCCTCAAGTGATTATAATTTCTTTGTGGTGGAAGCATTCAAAATCCTTTCTTCTCGCTTGTTTGAAATACACATTCCAGGACCCATTTCTAATTATACAATATTGATCATATTAAGTACAGTCACATGGCTGTGCAGCCATCACCACCATTGATTTCTAGAACTTTCTCATCTTCTCCAACTGAATTTTTGTAGGCTTATCTCCCCCTCCCCACTGCCCACTGCTGCACACCCCCATGCTACTTTCTAGCTCTATTTTACTCTTGTAGATTCTGCATATAAATGGAATCATTTGTCCTTTTGTAATTGGCTTATTGTAAACTAATCCTGTGAGGCCTACATTGTCAGGATGGTGGGACTACCACCTTCAACAAGAAGCTTAAGAGACAAGTTTTGGGTGAACATGTCTGCTTATTAACAGTCAGGCACAAGTTTTTAAAGGGCAGGCAAAGAGGAGTAGCTAGCTCAGGGTAGCAACACTAAAGCAGATACTGCCACCTCAATGCTCCTCCAATCAACTTGAAGGTCATGTAGTGCATGTAGCCTTCCAGGTGATCTTTAAGGATCAGGGCCACACCTGGGAGCTGTTTACCTAGTTGACAAGGCAAAGCCCTTCAGCAGGAAGTGAGGGTGGGAGAAATATGCCTGGGGTCCCTGCTGCCTGCCAGCAGTCAGGCCATTTATGGCTCTCTGTTAGGAAACTGGGGCAGTTTTAGCCAGGTGGCTGCATGGCCCAGCTACCTGAGCCAGGCTCCACCCCCATCCTAATGTGATTCGCTGCTCCTGCTTCCCTGCCCACCCTCAGGCAAAGTTTTAAAAGGGCCTGTTCCTGAACACGTGCTCTCTTGACTCCTCTCTTGGCCTCCCTTGGCTCCTCTCCTTCTCTACTCTCTCTTCTCCCTCCTCTCTGTCTCCCTGTCTTACAGTCTCCTTCTCTTTTCCTTCACCGCCCCTTCACTCCGGTCTGTTGGTTGTTCCCCAATAAACACTTTCCCTTACTCCGGTGTTCAGTGTGTTTTGCGATGGCTAACATTAATATATAACACTCTCAGTGTGCCTGAGCCCCTGACCAGGGTCTTTCCTGGGAGGCATGGTATGCCATGCTCTCTTAACCTCCTGCATGGGGTAGGCAGGCAGTCTCCCAGCCAGGTACAGGCTCACCCACAGCTTATTATACTTAATATAATGCCTTTAGGGTTTAGTGTATGTACGAATTTCCTCTCTTTTTCAGGCTGAATAATAGTACATTTTGTGTACACATCATGTTTTGTTTATTCATTCATCTATCTCTTCATGTATGGGTTGTGCCTTTTTGGTATAGTGGATAAGGCACGTAGGTTGCTTTTTTTTAATGCCATAAATAGGCACCACATAGAGTGCAAATCTATATATCAGTCTATGATAATTAAATGTATAATACCACTAATGTGGACATACTGATACTTTTACATTTAAAATTACCAGATGAGAATAATTTTTAAGTAAATTGTGTGCAAAATAACCCTAAGTACTCTGAAGTATCAGGTACCCTATTTCCCATAGTTGCAATGAAGTTTCTGAATTTTCTCTGATGAGTTACAATTAAATATATGCTTATAAGTTTATATAATGTAAACTTGTCAGAATTGGTATTTCCTTTCCAAACTCTACTTACTGCATTTTGCTAAATGAAATTTTGCCCCATTTGGCATTTTATTATGGTAACTGTTAAGAGTTATTAATTTATTGGATTCATGATTGAGTTTTTTTTTAGTTATATAGTACACACACTTGAAAAGATTCTCTCCTCCCATTTTAGTGTTAAGTAAATGTCATTTCCTTTTGATTAAAAATTCTTGCTTTCTCTTAAAAATTATCTGTGTTGTGACCCAGTTGGTTGAGAGAAAGAGAGAGAAAGACAGAGATCTGTAGGCTGGCTCACACCCCAAGAGCCTGTAACAGCCAGTTCTAATTAGGAAGTCATCATTCATTTGTTCATTTATAGGCAAATTTCAGCAGACTGGAAATGACCTTTATTAACATTCATACTTTTTTCACTCAGGGCAAATTCATATAAGATACAATTAAGCATTTTAAATCATACAATTCAGTAGCATTTTGTATATTCACAATGTGTATTTTTTACTAAGTACTAAATAATATTATCTATGACATTCTTGGAAACTTCTTTTGTCAAGATGAATACTTTTTTTAAAAATTGCAAAGTTTTCTTTTAATTTCTAACTAAATAGAAGTCAGGACATTGTTTCTCCTACATTTGCAAAACCAAAATAATGTTGGATGGGCTAAGCTTCAGTCTGCAGTGCCACCATGCCATATAGGTGCCAGTTTGAGTCTCAACTGCTTTACTTCCCATCCAATCCCTGCTGATATGCCTAAGGAAAACAGCAGAAGATGTCCTAACAGATGTGAATGAAGCTACTGGCTCCTGGCTTCAGCCTGGCCCAGGCCCAGCTGTTGAAGTCATCTGGGGAGGGAACAATTAAAAAAAAAAGGTTGGAAATATTAAACTAATAAATGAATTGAGAGTCTTTTTTTAAAGATTTATTTATTTGGTGGCTGGCGCTGTGGCTCAATAGGCTAATCCTCTGCCTGTGGCACAGCACACCGGGTTCTAGTCCCCGTCTGGGTGCCAGATTCTGTCCTGGTTGCCCCTCTTCCAGGCCAGCTCTCTGCTGTGGCCCGGGAGTGCAGTGGAGGATGGCCCAAGTCCTTCCTTGGGCCCTGCACCCACATGGGAAACCAGGAGAAGCACCTGGCTCCTGGCTTCGGATCAGCGTGGTGCACCGGCTGCAACACGCTGGCCACAGCAGCCATTAGGGGGTGAACCAACGGAAAAGGAAGACCTTTCTCTCTGTCTCTCTCACTGTCCACTCTGCCTGTCAAAAAAAAAAAAAAAGATTGATTTATTGGAAAGGCAGAGTTACAGAGAGAGAGAGAGAGAGAATGAGAGAGAGAAAATCTTCCACGTGCTGGTTCACTGTGCAAATGGCTGCATAGGCTAGAGCTGGGCCAGGCCAGTACCAGGAGCTTCATCCAGGTCTCCCACATCGGTGCAGGGCCCCAAAGACTTGGGCCATCCTCGGCTGCCTTCCTAGGCACTTTAGCAGAGAACTGGATCAGAGGTGGAGCAACCAGGGTGAGTCTTCTTTTTCAAACCTTTAGCCAATGAATCTAATCTCTTAGTAAACAGTTTCATAAGAAATTAAGATAATTTGGTGTGTAAATGACTTTACGATCTAAAATCATTCATAAGGCAAGTGCTACAGAACATACATGTGTATATAATATATTCCGATACTGAGATTTGTCATTAGACATAAAAGTCTCTTTGTTAAATTTGTCTCATAGAAAAAGCTGTTTTTCCTGTTCTAACTGTAGATGAAATTGTCTTGATTTTTTATAACTGCTGATTATGTTCATGATCATTATGTTCATGATAATTATTTTTGAAATTTGCTATTAAAATAAATTAGATAGCCACAAGAAAAGTTTCACACATCTTTGTTTCTCTCTTTTTTTTTTTTCCTCCACAGACTGAAGTGAACTTCTTACTATGTAACATCCCTGGAGTTTATTCAATGCATAAAGTCTCATTTTCTTGACAATCTAGATATTATGATTCTGATATTTAGTCATTTCAGAAGTACCCTTGGGAGGTATCACCTGATTAACTCTAGAGGAGAGAACTGCCAAAGACCTTAGAAACTTAAGAAACCTTAATAGAGGCTCTTTTTCAGAACCACAATGGAGCTGGGCAGCTTTTAGGGAATTTGAAAATTACAACAGACTGAGATTATTCACAGTATTTGGCCCATATGTGGCTTTACTTTCTGTATTTTCAAGTAATAACAACCAAATTGTTTGAAGTAGTTTAGATAAATTAGACAATAGTCTGCCTCTCTCTCACACAGACACACACACACATCATGTTCATATAAATTGATGTCTAGCAAGCTACCAATCCCAGAGAGTTTTACTAGGTATGAAAACCAGAAATGACCTCTTGATCATTTATGTCTGCTTGCTTGATCATCCAACTAATCCTGGAAAACAGGCAGCTTTACATACCTCACATCATTTCTTATACATACATTTTTAAACATCCGGTTTTAAAGTTACAGTTATTTAATCAAGAAGCTGCAAATAAAATAAATACAGGTAGCATCATGCCAGATATTATTTTATGATGACCTCAATTCAACATCCATATATATGTCTGATGTGCTGTCTTTTACTGACTCATTTATTAGCCATTCCTAACATACTGTCTTTATGGCTACCATCAGAACTGTGTATATTGCCAATGCCATAAGTTTTAGATTGTAAATTCCCAAGGGTAGAGATCACATTTTATTAGTGTTATTTAAAATCACCTCAGTGCACAGTATTGTCATGCACTTCAGTAGGTTCAATCAGGATTCATTGCTGAGCATTTAAAATAGTATAGCTTTCATGTGTCTCAATATTTAATAGGTAGAATTTAATATTACAAATCATTTAGTATTTTTCAACTTTTCTTAAGTGATGGCAAATGACCCAGTAGGAAATTGTTTCCAAAATGACTGTCTGTTGTCGATTGTGAAATGGAATCATGTTGACAATGAATTACAAACATTTATAGAATACTTACAATATGCAAGCACTTTGCTGTAAAAGAGTGCTATAACAATAAACAGCTCAGGGTGGTCATTTGGCATGGTCATTAAGATGCCCACATGCCATAAGTTGGAGTGCCTGGTTTGCAGCCTCAGCTCCATTCCCCATTTCAGGATTCTTTCTGCTAATGCAGACACTCTGGGATGTGGCAAGTAATGGCTCAAGTAGCTGGGTTCCAGTCATTAGTGACCTACCTCCATTTGCTCTGGTCCAGTCCTGGCTGTGGTAGGCCTTTTGGGAGTAAGCCAGAGGGCAGCTCTGTCTCTGTCTCAGCTCACAATTTAGGAGTGTATGTTGAAGTTGATACTGAGAATATCTTATAGAGGCATATAGAATAATAGAAGTAAAATATGTTGACTTAACTATTGTAGAGAAGCAACCAATCAATTTGGCCTATATGTTTCTGATAAAGAAATTCAGATATGCATGACAGAGAGGAGGGAGGAGGTAGATTAGAAGAAGATTCCCAAAAAGGTAGGAAACAGAAATGAAGACTAGAAACTTTAAGGAATGTTGGGCAGACTGGGATAGCCATACTCCGTGATGTAGGTATAGGAGGGGCAGCAGAGGAAACTGGCTAGAGGTTAAATCCACATATGGAATACAAGCTCTAGAGTGAGGGTAGTTATGAGGAGTCCATAGTGTTTGGAGCAAGCCTGATAGCAGGAATATAGGTGATCAGCTCCTAGAATAGAGTAGGGCAGTGTGAGTGGAAACCAGATATCTGACTCAGGACACATTGTGAATGGTGATAGATGAACATGCTTCCCTGGGCACCTGGTGGGATGGTACAATGGCTATTTCTATATGGACAAATATATTTGAGATTTTTTTTTTTTGCAAAGGAGGAGCAAGCTATTTTTTACATGCTAAGTAATACTTGTAATTAATTGCAAAGTATGTATAAATGAAATCCACCTCTTACTATTTTTCAATATTATTAAATCTTGTCTCAATCAAGTTAACTTTTCTTTAATCTGGAGGGGTGTGTGATTTAATTAAGAATTTAAATGGGCTGGCGCCGCGGCTCACTAGGCTAATCCTCCACCTTGCGGCGCTGGCACACCAGGTTCTAGTCCCAGTTGGAGTGCTGGATTCTGTCCCGGTTGCCCCTCTTCCAGACCAGCTCTGTGCTGTGGCCAGGGAGTGCAGTGGAGGATGGCCCAAGTCCTTGGGCCCTGCACCCTATGGGAGACCAGGAGAAGCACCTGGCTCCTGCCATCGGATCAGCGTGGTGCTGACCTTTCTCTCTGTCTCTCTCTCAGTGTCCACTCTGCCAGTCAAAAAATTAAAAAAAAAATTTTTTTTAATGTTCTAGCTTATTTGAACTGAAGCATTCTCACAGCAGAACAACTGATACTTTCTATGATGTGTGGGTACTTAAAATGCAATAAAAATTATTTTGGTACAAAAAATTTTGAAATCTATGGATATGAGGGGGTCCTCAACATTCATGGAAAATGAATGCTATTAAAAAACTGTGCATAGATTCAAATTTTTAACACTAAAATATTTTAATTATATATTTATGAACTTTTTGAAGTGTTTTCATGTTTATTTTCACTCTTTGTTTTCTTTCAAAACTATTTAGACTGAGAGGGAGCCCTATCCTAATAACTGGTCTAAAGACTGGTCTCTTCCAGACTCTTAATGCTGAGATTCTAACCCTCTGCCATCTCCTTCAGTAAAAACTCCTCTCAATCTGTGTGACCTTTTAAGTCATCCATTGACATAGGCAACACATGCTCATTTTACCATTGATTTTTAAAAATGAAAAGCCACATCCATTTTCAATGGATTACCACTATCAACCCAAAATAAGATTTATTTTTTAAAAAGACTAATGACAAATACTTTTTGAAAGTAATTACTTGAAAAGCAGTTCTTGGCTGGCGCTGCGGCTCACTAGGCTAATCCTCCGCCTAGCGGCGCCGGCACACCAGGTTCTAGTCCCGGTTGCCCCTCTTCCAGGCCAGCTCTCTGCTGTGGCCAGGGAGTGCAGTGGAGGATGGCCCAGGTGCTTGGGCCCTGCACCCCATGGGAGACCAGGAAAAGCACCTGGCTCCTGGCTCCTGGCTCCTGCCATCGGATCAGTGCGGTGCACCGGCCGCAGCGCGCCAGCCGCAGCGGCCATTGGAGGGTGAACCAATGGCAAAGGAAGACCTTTCTCTCTGTCTCTCTCTCTCACTGTCCACTCTGCCTGCCAAAAAATAAAAAAAAAGAAAGAAAAAAAAAAAAAAGAAAAGCAGTTAATTTTCCTGGCCACAGGTTCAGAAGAGGAAACAATTCCCCCAGGGGTCACCTGTAGGCTCTCAGTGAGAAAGTGAAGCCTCTTTTTCTTGTGCTAATGGTTCTTTGATGGGGAAGCTCAGTGCCTCAGGTTCTGTTTTCATTGGTGGAGGACTTCATAGATTTAGTGTTAATCTGTAAATGTGTTTGCAATTTAGAGGTTCTGCATCCAAATTCTGTTAATAATTGAGAATTTTAGATTGGAATAACAAGTTGAGATGCAAACTCAAGTTACACTTAAGAAAATGTAGGCAAGAAATGCTAATGTTGCCAAGGGCCTCTGAGTGCTGTTTATATTACCCCTTCTCTTGTCAGGCTCATACTACTAGAGAATACTGTGGTCCTTCCTAGGTTCACACAGTTTTCATTTTGGTTTTGCCTTCTTGGTGGTCCTTGCTCCAATTTTTGCATTAAGCACTTGTGTTAAGTGAAGACTTCAGAAAATTTATTTTAAAATGAAGTTAAAAGATAAGTTATTTTGGTAAAAATATTTGTCTTAGTGCATATTTTCTGTGACCTTTATAAAGGCCCCTTGTATGTATGGATTTCAGAATTTTTTTCATCAACACATGCAGACACACACATGTACATGCACACACACAAACACACAGAAACAGAGAGAGAGAGAGGTTTGGTCTGAAGATGCTTGCAGATTCCTGAAACACATTGACACAACAATCTTAAGCCCAGTAGTTAAGCAAGTGCAAAATTTGAAGGCCATTAATTAAAGTAAAATAATGGGAAATGAGCAACAGAAACCCCATCCTTCACAAGAGTAGAAACCCACTTCACTGTCTTTAAGGGAAATTGCTGCTGGGGTATATGGAATGCATCACCACTGCCTCTTGACATGTTCACCTTAGAGAGACACAAATTAAACCCTTTCAGTTGCTGTTTTGAAACTAAAATTGTTTGACCAGTTCAGTCCCTGAATGATGTTTAAGGAATAGAGAAAAAAGCAGGAAGCTCTAATTGGCAAATTACTCCTTGTTATTTAGCTTGACTTTCAAGTTGGAAATTCCAATAATGAGTAGCTTTGGTGGGACTTGCCCTTAAGCAGAACCAGGGATTTTTTTGTTCAAATGCTATTTAATGTGATGGTATTCAAGAAACATATTGTAGCATTTAAGCCATCACTTTCTATTAAATATTGTTGTATAATAATTTTTAAATCTGTCTCCATGGATGCTTTTATGATTCTGAACCATTTAAGGGAAGTGTAAATTGCAAATAAGATGTAAATGGATTTTTCTTGTTATATAGTCTTTATAGGAGTGCTGTTACTTAATGATAATTTCCTAGAATGTTAGAAGACATGCTTACTTACCAGTTATCTTAACATGCCCATGATGGGTATTCTAAACTTCATTAGGAAAAAACAACTCAAGATTTTTTAAACTCACCCCAAACAGAATTAGTGGTGAATATTTACTTTTGAATGTTAGTGATGAATTTATTTGATTGATTAATAAGTTGCAGAAGATGTTTTCTGACATTAATTTTTACTTACTTAAATTGGGGAAAATGAACTCCAATTTGCAAAACTATCTTGCAGACTAATATTACTGAAGGATGGAGGATTATTTCAAATTTGGTGATAGATCAAGGTGCTTAAAAAGTATTTTTCATTTTCTACCTTGATGGTTCCACTGAACCTCAGTATTTAACCTTATCAAAAGTTGTAAAAATAATGAAATAAAGAACTAGGGTTTTGCTCAATGAAAAGCAATTTTGGAAATAAATGATTATGTTTAACTTTTTTTCTTAAACTTCAAAGATTGGCTGTATCATTTAGATAAATAAAAGCTAAGGCTTTAGTTGAAATTTTCTGTTTACTTTCATTTCAGATAGGGTTATTGGGCTTCAGAGGAGAAAGACTTTTTACTTCATTTTTGTAACTTTGCATATTCACTTAAAAGTCTATTACTTGGATAACATATTTTACAACATGAATATTACTTGAAATAACCATGCAGTTGAAATGACTGTGAATTAACTACCAGTTTCCTATTTACATTGAAATGTCTCACAAAGAAACTATTGATATAGTGCTTTTGGAAATGATGATGGCTCCTGAGGTACTAATCTTGCCTTGTGTAAGGTGTCCCGTGCGTAACAGATCTTCCCAGGCAGATGAATCAATTAATTCACAGGCTTTTATTGGGGTTCCGCTCCCGGGCGAGGTTCCCC
Source organism: Oryctolagus cuniculus (assembly GCF_051225735.1). Taxonomy (NCBI): domain Eukaryota; kingdom Metazoa; phylum Chordata; class Mammalia; order Lagomorpha; family Leporidae; genus Oryctolagus; species Oryctolagus cuniculus. The sequence goes on from NC_142885.1 coordinate 32,192,607, forward strand.
GGTCCCAACAGAGCCACAGAGTGGGGGCCCGGGAAGTCGCGCATCAGAGATTGGGGGAGCTCCTTTTATATATTCAGGGCATGGGGGTTAAAGGTTGAGGCAGGTCTGATCCTCATTGGTTGACCTTTAGGCACCCGCAGGGACCTTGACAAGGACTTTGTTCCCCGGAAGTAGGCCTCTCCATTCTCAGAAGTATAGGCCTTCCCTCCTTGTGGATCCCAAAGCTACCACCTTGTTTCTGAACACTTAGAAGTCTGAGTGGGCCATGGGCTTACACTATGCTGTGAGGAGGTATTAAGCTGGTAAATGAATAGTTTTATGATGAGATATGAGTCTGAAGTTTTCCCCAAGGGTATTTAGCCTTCCTGATTAAAAAGAAGGAAATTGCTTTTTCCCCTCTAGTATTTTAATTTCTTTACATTGGAGTATGTATTTGAAAGTAGTGATTACAATCGGAAGTGTGTCAACACTGGCTCCTTCTTTGAGGTGCATTTTGGATCCCTTACTCATTGATTAATAGGTTCAGATTCTTTTACCTTGATGAAAATTATAGTAAGCACTCTACCACATGTTGTTTTGGAGGGAAGGATACTAAACTGGGAATACTGTACACAGTCCAAATTTGTGATTTGGGAAATGATGGAGAATAGTTTGAGACATGTCATTGAAGTATATGTATGACTTGAATAGCTGCTTAAATTGTTTCCTGTATGTATACTAAGTATGTAGCATACTTAGTTTTCTCTTTTATGACCAGATTCTCAATGAGGAAATGATTAGAAAGCTATCACCAGTGGTCCAGCTAAAGTATGACAAAGGCTGAATGAAGGCAATAAGCTAGTAGATCTATGGAAGAAAGGGGGGGAGTTTACAGTTTTTAAGAGGTTAAGCAGGTTGATTGTTGACTGTGGACTTAGGAATGGAGTGGGGACTGCAGAGGCCTAAGTCAGCCATGATAGTGTCCCATGCTATGAAGTCACCCTGCAGCTGATATCCAGGTAACATGACATTTCATTAAGACTCTAACTATTGACCAAGGAAATATCTATTGTACCTTAAGAATGAATAAGCTAACTGTGGGCCAAGGCAGGAGGAGGGATTAAGGACTCCCACTGTTTCCCCTCTCCCTCCATGGCTGCATGAAGGTAAGGCTGAGTGCAGGAATGAGCATGCAAATATACTTCCTTAATCAGTTATCAAGTCTGTTAGCTTTTAGTTCTTCAGTTTCAGTAAGCAATTCTCTGATTTTCAATGTGACTGATAACCACACATAAATCTGTATTGTTGAAACTTGATTCAGTACACATACCCACTCTGTAAGAAAAGTGCAAAAAGCTGTAACCAAACTCAGGCTTGTGGAACAGCTGACTCAGGCAACTGACTCTTTCCAGGTTTAAATTCTCAGTTTGACCAGCTGAGTAAACTTTCCCTTTGGTTTTCCATCCAGACTGATTGTTTCAGTTGCCACAGTTAATTAAAGGAGAAGTATTATATAGGATATTGAATTTTATAACTAGAATTTTGTAGCTGAAGTTGTTTACTTAAATGTTTACTGTGGGGAGCAACTCAGACTAGACTAAGTTACTGGAATTAAGACTTATTCTATGCATCTGCTCTCCCACAATATGGCGCTGAGAAGGGAGAACCAGCTTCTACACAGCTGCCTCCAGTTCAACCAATAAACAGCAGGACCTGCTCCTGATTGGAGGAGAGCAGCGTACTCGGTGTGTGGGTAGCAGAGTTGGGATTGGCGGAAGAGGACTATAAAGGAGGAGAGAGACAACATGCATCAGGAACATTTAAGGGGAACATCTGAAGGAACACCTGTGCAGCCCCTGAGAGAGCGGGCCGGCGGTGTGCCGCTCCCCCGCGGAAGTGGGGAATGTGGCAGGGGGAACCGCCCTTCCATGGAGGTGGAAGGGACGGTAGCCAACCCGGGAAGAACTAGCAGCAAACCCGGGGAGGGCCGAGCAGACGAAAGAACAGCGCAGGGTCCTGTGTCGTTCCTCCACGAAGACGGGGAGCGACAGTTTACTTTTATTGATAGTTCCAGATTATTTTTTCAACTTCATTGTGACAATTTTACTGTCTAAAATTGGAAATAGAAACATATTTAATGTCATTTGCAGCTTAAAATCCTTCAACAAATTCTCATTCCTTTAGGTTAGTGCTCAACCCAATTCTTGAATAGGGCATATAACTAAACGTTTGTGCTAACAAATTACCCACAAATGTAGGGACTGGAAACACAGATTTGTTTTGTCACAGTTTCTGTGGTCACATGTCCAGGAGCAGTTGGTTAGGATGCAGGGCCTCAACATTCCAGGTGTCAGCCAGGGCTGCACTCATTTCCAAGTGCAACTTAACAGGAATCTGCCTCCAAGCTCACTTAAGTGGCTCTCAGAGACTGCACAGGCTTTCAATGGAGCAATTCATGTCCACTGGAGTGACAGAACCATGGAAGAGTGAGAGAGCACCCAAGATAGAAGCCATAATCCTTAAATTTGACATGCCATCTCTCTTGCTGTATAATCCTTAGAGGGGAGGTAATAACCCAGTCCTTGTTCAAGGTCTGAGAACTACACAAACTGGGGATCACTGTGGCCTTCTCAGAGGGCTGCCTGCCACACCTGGCTCACATCAGCAGGGCTCTAACTACCTAGTGCTCTGGTTTTATCCCTTGCCAGTTTTTCATTCCAATTAGACACAGTCCAATCAGATTCTTTCAGTTTCTAAAATGCTTCATGTTCTCTTTTGTTCCCAGACATGGGGCAGTTGTCTGTCTTCTCTTTGCTTGGCTAATTCAAATATGTAGTGTAGATTTCAGCTTGATATTATCTGACCAGTCCCTCCCAATTCCCCACATTTGGGTAAGAACTCTTGTTCCTTTTCAATTGTACATGCATGAGACTTGAAGATTTTTGCTTTTTGGTGTGCCTTTTTTGCCCACTGTGAACTGTATCCTCAGTGCCTGGGTGTCTGGCACAATACCATGTACTTATTAAGTTTGTTTATGAAAGGCTAACTGAATACCAAGAGGCAGTAAGGATAGGATCAGTATGATAAGTAAGCTGATGGTCTCACACATGGATCTATCAGAGCCACCACATGTGACTTCCTTTGACTACATTTTGTTGTGTCAGATCTCATGTTTGTAGTTTTTTGGGGGGGAAAAGCCAGATGTCTGTTTTATATAACTTTGTCCTGTTTTGCCTTTTATTTTTTCCAATTCCTTAAGTAGATTTATGTTGCATATTGAATTTGGAGATTAAGAAAAAAAAGCTCTACTCAAATGAAGATTCAATTATTTGGTAGAAACAAGTCCCTGTTCTGATTTAAGATGTCCTTACCAGTTTTCAAAGTTGATAGTTTCAGAAGGACTAAGGGAATTTTTTTAACATGGGTATATTTGCTTTTCATCTTGCTGGTGTTCTAACATTAGAAATTTAGTATGAAAAAAATTTTTTTGCATTGAAAATGGAGGAATGACAGTCTGTGGGACAAGCTTGTGTGATTATATATTATTTTATGTTTCTTTTTGTTATTTATTTTCACATCAGATTGGGGGGTGGAGAACTGAGAGAGAGGGAAAGTGCATGAGAAAGTACACTCCCACCCACTGGTTCACTTTCCAAATGCCTTGCAGTGATGGGATCTTGGGCTGGGCTGAAGCCTGGATGCAGGAACTCAGTCCATATCTCACATGTGGGTGGCATGAGCTTAGCCAGAAGTTGGAGTCAGGAGGGGAACCAGGTATTAAACCCAGGTATTCTGATGTGGGGTATGGTGTCTTTTCCTTTTTTAAAGAGTTATTTTATTTATTTGAAAGTCAGAGTTTCAGAGAGGGAAGAGGCAAAGGCAGAGCTCAGTTTGGGCCAGGCTGAAGCCAGGAGCCAGGAGCCTCTTTCATGTCTCCAATGTGGGTGCAGGGGCCCAAGCACTTGGGCCATCTTCTGCTGCTTTCTTAGTCACACTAGCAGGGAGCTGGATCAGAAGTGGAGCAGCCAGGACTTGAACCAGTAGATGCTAACACTTCAGGAAGTGGCTTAACCTGCTACACCATAGCACCTGCCCCAGGACATGGTGTCTTAGCTAACTACTAGGTCAAATGTCTTCTCTATTTCTTTTTGAACTTAGAAAATGGTAAGGAAACTTTTTTTTTCAGCAAGTAAACAATAACAAAGCAACACAGAATTAATATAGTTTAACTTCTTCAAAGACTACTCTCTTTTCACTATAGTCATTTCCCCAATCTAACTTAGTCCTCAGTTCTAAATAGCCTGTTTTCCACTTCTGTGTCTTCCTGGAATGTCTTCTGGAAAAACTCATGACTGCCAGTTCACAGCCAAAGGTAAGGGGTGCCATATGCCAATCTTATTAGACTTCTCTACTGCACTTCATTCTTGATCACTGGATCTTTTTTGGAACACTTTTACTTGTGGATTTCAGGGGATCTCTTCTTGTGGTGGTAGTCATGGTTCTCCTTTTCTCTCCCCTACTCCTTCCCTCTTTCTCCTTGGCCTTTCTTCTCCTGCTCATCTTTATTTCTGAACAATTACTTCTCAACTCTCTTGATCTCCTCTTTGTCTAGTGCCTCTTGAGTATGCTACAGGTCCTATTTTGGCCTCCACATTTTGGGGTCTACAAGAGATTCCATCACTTGTGTATTATCTCTCCTCTACAGCCTGATAAATTCAAATCTCCAGCTCAGACTTTTTCTCTAAGTGTCAGGCTTACATTTGTAACCCCAGCTGACTGTTCCAGCTAGATGTTCACAAGCATTTCAGACTTCAAATGTGCCTTTTCCCCACATCTTTTTGCTCATCGCAGTTGATGGCTCCATTATCGATCTGGCTTACACAATAATCCTAGGCTCCTTATTTCTCCACCAGATTAATTACTCAGTCCAAGTGATTATATCTTCTGAATATGTGGCTCTCAACCTTTTTATTCCCCAAGAAAATGAGGACCAAAGCATATTTATAGACATGATAGTAAATCATAATGTTGGTGATCCTCATTGAAGGTAGAGGGCTGTACTCCTTAGGAGAAATCCTAAGAGAGAGTGTAGTGGTCAGAAATCCTAAGAGAGAGTGTAGAGAGCTTGAAACAGGCTCCCATGTGGTTCCAGTAGATTCCAGAGCTTGGGGACTGATGTCCTAAGCATTGTGTTAATCAGATGCTCTCTTCCTTGCAAATCCTACTGTTTTAGTTCAATCCCTTATCAGTTCTCTTCTTGGGGCCGGCACCGTGGCTCACTTGGTTAATCCTCTGCTTGCAGCACTGGCATCCCATATGGGCACTGGGTTCTAGTCCTGGTTGCTCCTCTTCCAGTCCAGTTCTCTGCTATGGCCCAGGAGGGCAGTGGAGGATGGCCCAAGTACTTGGGCCTCTGCTCCCATGTGGGAGACCAGGAAGAAGCACCTGGCTCCTGGCTTTGGATCAGCGCAGTGCTGGCCATAATGGCCATTTTAGAGGGTGAACCAATGGAAGGAAGACCTTTCTCTCTGTGTCTCTCTCACTGTCTACCTCTGTCAAATAAAAAAACTACTGGGCTAGCGCCGCGGCTCACTAGGCTAATCCTCCGGCTTGCAGCACCGGCACACTGGGTTCTAGTCCCAGTCGGGGTGCCGGATTCTGTCCCGGTTGCCCCTCTTCCAGGCCAGCTCTCTGCTGTGGCCAGGGAGTACAGTGGAGGATGGCCCAAGTGCTTGGGCCCTGCACCTGCATGGGACACCAGGATAAGTACCTGGCTCCTGCCATCAGATCAGCATGGTGCGCCGGCCACAGCAGGCTGGCCGTGGTGGCCATTGGAGGGTGAACCAATGGCAAAAGGTAGACCTTTCTCTCTGTCTCCCTCTCTCACTGTCCACTCTGCCTGTCAAAAAAAAAAAAAACTATTGGAACACAATTCCACCGCTGTCTAATCTATTTTCTACATAATGCCAGAGTAATTATCTAACATAGAAACCTATCATTTGTGACTTAAGACTCTTAAAGACTTCCTATTACCCATAAAAAAAACTAAACCAAAACAATAAAGTTTCTGTGATCTGCTCTCTGTCTTCCTTTCCAGTGCTCTGCCTTCCATTTAATCCACAGCCATGTGGAACTTGTCATTCTTGAGCACCCCTTCTTTTTCTCATCTTCTTGCTTCTCCTGTCTGAGGTGCTCTCTGCTTTGTTAGCTCTTTGGCAGACTATTGTTCATCACTGAGCAATCATTTTTTTGAAGAAACATTGCCCAATCTACATTCTTCTCCCCACAGTCCTCCAAAGATGGGTTCACATGGTATTTTATGAAAACTTCAGTTATTGCATTTTCTATTTTTCATGGTTTGTAATTTTTTTTATTTTTCATAATTGATTGACAGGTTTTTGGAGGTTGAAGATTGTGTTTTACTCCAGTGTTTGTTTCTGTATGTTCAGAAATATTATTGAAGGAAAGGGTGAATTGATTTAATAAATTAGTTCTTTAATTGAAAATATTTGCTGAATGCCTCTGTGTGACAGTCACCATTCTGCTCAAAGTCACAGGTAACAAATTCCTACTACTATAGATGTTATATTAAATTGCTAATATATCCTTATATAAATATCACTGGCATTTACAAGAATATTCTGATAAGGGGAGGAGACTTTTCTGATTCTAACTGAACAAATTGGGCCCTTTCCTGGTAAATAATGAGTCTCTGCTCATTATTTTCTTAATTTGTACCATGGATATTCCTTTCCTCAATGTTTCCTTGTGGGCAAGTACTTATCAGGTGGAATTTTGGGGAAAAAACTCCATTAATCATAATAGTAAATAATAGAAATATTGGATAATAGTAAAAATAAATATTAAGATAGGATCTGTTGGAGCAGCACCGTGGCTCATTTGGCTAATCTTTCACCTGCGGTGCCAGCACCCCGGGTTCTAGTCCCGGTTGGGGTACTGGGTACTAGTCCCAGTTGCTCCTCTTCCAGTCCAGCTCTCTGCTGTGGCCTGGGAGGGCAGTGGAGGATGGCCCAAGTGCTTGGGTCCCTGCACCTGCATGGGAGACTGGGAGGAAGCACACAGCTCCTGGCTTCAGGTTGGCGCAGCGCCAGCTGTAGTGGCCATTAGGGGAGTGAACTAACAGGAAAAAGACCTTTCTCTCTGTCTCTATAACTCTCTCTCTGTCTCTCTCACTGTCTAACTCTGCCTGTCAAAAAAAAAAAAATAGGATCTGTTGGTTCCATTAAATTTTTACTTCTATTACTTGGGTCACTTTCCTTCAGTATCATATTGCTACAAATTACACTGTTTCTTTAACACTTGTACAAATTAAAATTACAAAATCACTTCCTTACTGATATTTCATTCTAAATATTATGTTAAAGAAGAAAATTATATTTTTCTTTGTAAACATATAGAATAAACATGTTTTATAGATTCATAACTGTAGTCTTAACATAGTATATGCTGTTCTAGTTACTATAAATAGGTTCCATATTAAAAGTTTTTATTTCTCTCTAATAACAACGAATATAGTCAGTTTCAGGGGGAAGAAGTCAGATCTAAACATAAAATATCTAATTGTAAATGATTATGTAAAGTGACTATTCCTACTTTGGAGAGTATATTTATCATCATGAATTGTCACAGCTCCTCTACTACTAATGCTTTGACAATTCATTTCTAAGTGGGAAAATCAACAGAATATATGTCCACACTGTAATATCCAAACCCAGAAGATTGGTGGATTTATACTATTGGAAGAGGCTTTGAAAGTAGTTGTTCCCATTCCTCTGCCTTCTAAAAATGAATACTATGTTATCAATTCCTTATATTCAGAGAAGTATAATCCATAACTCCAGAAAAGATACTCAAATATGTCAGAATTCACATTGATTCAGTTCAGTTGATTTTCTTGATAGGGAATCAAAATTTCTCCTTTCACTTAAAAAAAAAAAAAAGAACTCTGTAATTAAGTCCATGTAATACAATGGATGTGGTGAAAGCAAATCTGAGATAAGACTCCTATTTCCAGTCTAACAACTATAACAAATATAGCAGTATTATGTTCCAATTTAAAGGATGTTGGAAGTATCATCTTTGAAAACTATTTTTGAGAAAATAAATATAAACATAAATACATAAATAACATATATATTTTTACATATTTAAGGTCTAAATGCCAGACTATTTCAAGTGTAATGGCTTCGTTCCACCAGACACTGCTTGGATGGGCACAAGCCTCCCCTTCCTCCTCCTTTTTTCTCACTCATTCTCACTCTGATACTCTTACTGATGTAGTTATGACTAACCATCCAACTGCTGCATCCTTTTTTCTTTTTAAAATCTAATTTTTTTAATATTTATTATTTGAATGGCAGAGAGAGAGAGAGAGAGGGATCTTCCATCTGTTGGTTCACTCCCCAAATAGCTGCAACAGCTAGGGCTGGGCCAGGCCAAGCCCAGGAGCCAGGAGCTTCTTCTGGGTCTCCCATGTGGGTGGCAGGGGCCCAAGCACTTGGGCCATCTTCCACTACTTTCCCAGGCATGTTAGCGGGGAGCCAGATAGGAAGTGGAGCAGCCGGGACTTGAACCATATGGGATGCTGGCACTGCAGATGGCAGCTTAAACCATTACTCCACAGCACTGGCCCCATCTAATATTTTTAATCTTACAAATTCATGTAAACTTTTCAGCACCAAGAATCTAGAAAGTCTGGGTGTGATGAAGTTAGGGACCTTACTGCAGGATAGTGAGATGTGTAAGAGGAAGGATTTTGCTGTCTTGGCTGGCAATATCTTGATCGCATATTTTTCATTGCTTTGTACCCTCTCAAGGACTTCTCCTACCTTTTTATACTTGTATATTGCCACCAAATATTTATAAATATGTGGCATTTAAAACATAGTATATTCCCTGCCAAGTGAGTATAGCAATATGTTTAAAGCTTCATGAAAAATAATCTAATCTTGCTTTCTATCATCTTTTACATTTCAGCTGTATCAGTATCTAGAAGAGTGCTGTACAGTGGAAAGAGCCACATATGCTATTTTAAATTTTCTAATAGCCATGTTTAAAAAAATAAAAATATGTGAAATTATTTTTTCTAACCCAGTATATCTTTTTCTTTTCTTTTAGGCACTTTTTATTTTCAAAAAAAAAGTCATTAATATATAAACATCTTGTTCTCTCAAAAAATTCTACAACTATACATCTGTTTACTCCATTATTTGCATAGAAAATTACCACAATACAAAAATAAGGGAAAAAGAAGCAAAACAGCAACCAATTTATGCTTTTTATGTAGGTAATGTTTCCATGTATTAGCATTTTGAAAGCTCTTACAAAATTATTTACACCATTCATCATCTATTTACATCTATTATTATCTATTTAAGAGCAACTTTTCTAACAAAATTATAATTTATCAAGTTGTGAAAATTATTTTCTAAAAAACATGTACTATATTACTACAAAATAAATAAAGATGAATGATATTTTTAAAACAAAATTAAATTTTAATTTCAATTAAGACCCCTTTTGTCATTTTGCTTATGGATTCTGCCCTTTGGTTAACAGCATCAGTATCACATTACTATTTTATATTGCACATATGTAGCACTTGCTGCCTTACATTTTCAACATAGCATTTCTATTTAAAGGCAGACACAGTATTAACAACAGATGAACTAAACTGCACTGTAATTTAGATTAAATTACTGTGTCTCACTGTATATTACATGCAAAACCCACATAAATTGTCATTTATCTGACAGTACTGAGTAAACATCTCAGTATATGAAAACATCATCATGAATACAACATTGCCATATGTGAAAACTACAGTCCTTCTTAAAAATGATACTGTGTTTAGCTTATTGTAAGAGGTTTAATTTTCATATATCTTGAAGCTCTTTGGTTTACAATTCATATAAGATGTCTTTTTTATTTAAAATAAACACTCCTATTTTAATCAGTGCATGAAATTTGCTTTTAAAGTTCATTGAATGATTATTATTCCTTCCCCTTAAAGAAATGAATTTGGTGATTTTGAAAGGTATCTTACCACAAATTCTGTGAACGTACTCATGGTTATCTTCAAAAAGATATATGATTTTTCCCCCAAAAGGATCCTAAAATCTTATAATAAACCTATAAAGCTGATTTGCATATTTACAAAATCTTGAATAGCAAATATAGGCAACTCATATATATATTAAAAAAACACATTTGTTCAATGGCTATTATTTGTGAATTGCCAGGTACTGCTGCGCACCTATCTGGAATCATCTATCCTCAAAAAATCCACTCAACGTCAAGTAAAATCTTGACATACAGTCCATCCATCCTTCTTCCAGTGCCTGCCAGCTGACTTGTTTACTGGTTACTACAGTAGCAATGATGTTATAATATCTGTTCTATCAAGTACTAGCCCTTTGCTGCCAATATTCATGGTTTTACAAATATTCGGATAAGTAATCTTATACAACAATGGAATGTTAACCGTTTTATGCTCTAGGGATACTTTAAGAAAATATTGATTACCTATTTTAGTCTAAATTTTTGAAAATTCATTCAGAGCTTGTTTAGACTGAGCATGAAATATACCACTTAAAAGAAATGGGTGTTCAGCATCTTGCCAGCTGTGCTTAGTAGACAGCTCCTGTAATATGGAAGTGGTACTTCCTCAGAAGTCTACTTTCTTTTTTTTAAGATTTATTTTATTTATCTGAAAGAATTACAGAGAGAGGTAGAGACAGAGAAAGAGGTCTTCCATCTGCTGGTTCACTCCCCAGATGACCGCAATGGCCAGAGCTGCACCAATCTGAAGCCAGAAGCCAGGAGCTTCTTCTGGGTCACCCATGTGGGTGCAGAGGCCCAAGGACTTTGGTCATCTTCTACTGTTATTCCAGGCCATAGCAGAGAGCTGGATTGGAAGAGGAGCAGCTGGGACTAGAACCAGTGTCCATATGGGATGCTGGTGCTTCAGGCCAGGGCATTAACCCACTGTGCCACAGTGCCAGCCCCTCAGAAGTCTATTTTCTGTGTCAGTGGGGATAGATACATCTGTGTATTGAATAGATACCTAGATTATAGCAATCTTGAAAAAATACTTGTAATCGTTAGTGATGTAATACCATCAGTGTTGTTTCCCTAAGGGATAGCAATCTGCTTCTGCCTTCCACATGCACATTGTGGGAATAGATGGAGTTTAATTTGTATATCCCTATGATAACTCTTAGGAAAACAGCTTCTCTCTGTAGATACAGATTCTACTGGAAAATAGAGTATTGTTAGGTGGAATTACATCTTGGGATATTTCTGCTTACTTTTGCTGTTGTTATTGCAGGGGAAAAATGGAGAGTAGGGGGTTCTTTGCTTTTTAAAAAAACCTCTGTGAGTATTCCTATCTAACTATATCTTAGTACCCCTACTTTTCCCATCTCTCCTTCCCATTTACTTTTCCCATTCTCTGGTAACCACTATTCCACTCCAGGCTTCCAGGAGATCAATTTTTTTTTTTTTGACAGGCAGAGTGGACAGTGAGAGAGAGACAGAGAGAAAGGCCTTCCTTTTGTCATTGGTTCACCCTCCAATGGCCACCGTGGCTGGTGCACTGCGGCTGGCACATTGTGCTGATCTGAAGCCAGGAGCCAGGTGCTTCTCCTGGTCTCCCATGCGGGTGCAGGGCCCAAAGACTTGGGCCATCCTCCACTGCACTCCACTGCATAGCAGAGAGCTGGCCTGGAAGAGGGGCAACCAGGACAGAATCTGGCACCCCGACTGGGACTAGAACCCGGTGTGCCGGCACACAGGCAGAGGATTAGTCTATTGAGTTGAGGTACCGGCCCCAGGAGATCAATTTTTATAATTTCCACATGAGTGAAATAATGTGGCACTTACTTTCTGTTTGTGCTTGGACAGTACATAATGTATACATGGATTGAAACATCACATGGTACCTCATAAACATGAAGAATTTTAATTTAACTTAATTTTTTATTTTTAAAATTCTATAAGTATTAAATATAATAAATAGGTTACCTCAAGCATTCAAGACAATCAGCTCAGTATTAAAAACAATTAAATATGTTCTTTGAGAAACTCAGTTACAGTAAAAGGGGAGATAAAATACATATATTTTATTATATTTTTGTACCCAAAGAAGAATGGTGCATATGTGATTACTTCTTAAACATAATGAGTTAATGGAACTACATTATTTGGCTATGATTCTGTGTTTTGTTTCTTTGATTTGGGGCAGAAAATCTTTCAAGGTATTAGGACAACTCAAGGAAAGAAGTGGATCATTTTGCACTTATTATTGGATATCAACTATATAGGGAAACTTTTCAAGTGTTAATACGTTATTTTTAATGATTTATTTTTATTTATTTGTATAGGGAGAATTAGAGACAGAGACAGAGATCAATCTTCTTTCCACTGATTCACTCTCCAAATGGCCACAATTGCTGGGGCTGGGTCAGGCCAAACCAGGAATCTGGAACTCCATCCAGGTTTCCCATGTGGGTAGCAGGGGTCTAAATGCTTGGGCCATCTTCTGTTGCTTTCTCAGGTGCATTGGCAGGGAGCAGGACTGGACTCAAACCTGCATTCATACAAGATGCTGGCATCATAAGCAGCAGCTTAACCTGCTGCACCACAATGCCACAATGCTGGCCCCAACACACTTTTTAAAGAAGTTATAATGACTATTTGTTCTCTGCTACCAGTCTGCCACCAATGAAAGATTAGAAGCTGGAAGGAAAATGAAATGTATTGGGGTTTTCTTTCCTTTTTCCTTTTTTTTTTATCTGTGTCAGCATGAATTTTTTCATGTGACATTCTTTGTCATTGTTTGAATAGAAAAATAGAAAAGTTGTTTATCATTAGAGGGAGATTGTATCCAGAATAAAAAATATCACACAATCATGTCTTTTAAACTTTTACTTTAGAGGGTTATTATAGTTAATAATATCTAACCTCCAGAGTACTTTGCCCACATAATTGTATGGTGTAACTTAGCATTGCATTTTAGGACACTATTTAAAACCTTGAATTCAGTATAAAATATTGAGAAATATATGGGGGGAGGGAGCTGAAAAACTGTTTTGCTGCATAAAATTAAATATTGATTAAAAAGGAGCAAAGATTGTAAAAAATACCATCTCACACAAAATGAAATGCCAACTTGATGTTTTAAAATAATTTTCAATACTTGAAACAGAGTGGTGAAAATAATCATACAAAGTGGAGATTTTTCCATGGAAAGTCTTTAGTGGAAAACTTGGGGCTCAGGAGAATGGTTTGAAGTAGCTCAGAGGCTTTATGTATCTATGCCTTGCTGCTTGCATTTATGTATCAGAGGCAACAAATCAAGATCGTGAGATACAGGGATCTCAAGATGAAGAGGGGTGTGGGTTTGGCACAGTGGTTAAGTTCCCACTTGGAACACCAGCATCCCATATTGGAGTGCCTGGGTGCTGCTTCTGATACCATCTTAACTGCTAATTCTCATGCTGGGAAGCAGCGATGATGGCCCATATGCTTGGGTCCTTATCACTCATATGGGAGCCCCAGAGTGGGCTCTAGCCTGACCCAATCTGGCTCTAGCCTGACCCAGTCTGGATTATTAAGGACATTTAGGGTATGGATCAGTGAATGGTAGATCTCTGTCAGTCTGTCTCTTAATCTTCCTTTCAAGTAAATAAATAGATAAATACAACTCCCCACAATTTAAAAAAGGGGGGACTCCTAGGGAGACAGGAGTAATTGTAATGGCTCTGGGACTTGACTTGGGCCCATGCCCAAGAGCAAAACCTGGGATCATAGAATGCTTTGAATAATTATAAATATGTCATGGTTCTTTACACAGATGTGGAAATAATTTTATTTTTCAATTCCATCAGTTATATATCTTTGTAATTGTGAAGTGCCTTATCAATCTCTGGTCCAAATTAGAACATATGGCTTATTCTTCCATATATTCATCAACTTATCTAAACCTTACTTTTGCCAAAATTTAATCATATGCATTTAATCATTTATTCATCATTTTAAAACATCTTATTTATATAAAAAGAACAAATTCTATTTCCCTTTCTCCTCCTCCCATACTTTTCTTTTAATTTTTACAATGACATATTTTCAATTTACTTATTCTTTTAAAAACATTATTAATATGATTTTGGAACTTATTTCCTGGTTTGACACAAACAATATTGTGAAAATAATAAAAATAAAACTTCATTTAGACATTTTTAATAGATTTGTATGATTTTGTTTTGTTCAGGAAATACCTGTAGATTTATACTTAAAAGAAGAAAAACTTCTCATTAAGGCAGTTGCTCTGGTATTACTAACCTTGAATTTAAGAGGCGGGAAGGCTTCCTTATTAAAGTTCTTGAGGACAAAGAAGGTTAAACATCCCACACTTCAGCTGTTTATGTAAATACTGGTTGTTATACTTGAAAAGTATTGGATATCTTCTAGAAGGAATTTCATATCCCTTAAATAGTGGGCTTAATTTGAAAAATATTTGATTCCTCTTGTGTAGCTTTTTTAGTGACTCCACAGTAGTTGAGCTTTTCATTACTGTTACTATTCATAAACTAATTGTGGGGTGGGCATTCGGTGTGGTGACTAAGTCACAGCTTCAGATGGCCACATCCCTAATCAGAGTGCCTGGCCCAAGTCTTGTTCCTGGCTCCTCTGATTTTGATTCAGCTTCCTGCAAATATTAGCTATGGGAGGCAATGGATGATGGCGCAAGTGCTTAGGTCATTGCCACTCATGTGTAGGACCAGGATGGAGTCCCTGGCTCCTGGCCTCAGCCTGGCCCAGCCCCTCTGTTGTGGGCATCTGGGGAGTGAGCCAGTAGTTGAAAAATGGATCTTTCTCTGTCTCTCTTTTTTTTTTTTTTTTGGACAGGCAGAGTAAGAGAGAGAGAGACAAAGAAAGGTTGGTTCTTTCTTTGTTGGTTCACCCCCCAAATGGCTGCTAAGGCCGGCACGCTGCCCTGATCCAAAGCCAGGAGCCAGGTGCTTCTTCTGGTCTCCCATGTGGGTGCAGGGCCCAAGGATTTGGGCCATCCTTCACTGCCTTCCTGGGCCACAGCAGAGAGCTGGACTGGAAGAGGGGCAACTGGGACAGAATCCGGTGCCCCGAATGGGACTAGAACCCAGGGTGCCGGTGCTGTAGGCGGAGGATTATCCTAGTGAGCCACAGTGCTGGCCTGGCCCCTGGATTTCAATTTTTGTAATAAAAACTTTTTAACACAAATTTTCACAAACTTTAGTATTTTTATTTATTTATGTTAATTTTATATGAAAGGCAGAGAGACAGATCTTCTATCTACTGGTTCACTTTCCCAATGCTCACAATAGCTGGGGCTTGCCCAGACTGAATCAAGGAGCTCAGAACTCCATCCTGGTCTCCTAAGCAATTGGCAAGCACCCAAGTACTTGAGCAATCACCTATTTCAAGATTGAGTTTTTTAATATTTGAACTTGAAATATAAATATGTAATGGAAACGCAAGTACTACACAAAGTAGCAATCCATTTATATACAGTTACATCTGTGCTTATTAATATTAATTGCCTCCTTTGGATAGAAACTTTTTAAAAAGATTTATTTTATTTATTTATTTATTTGAAAGAATAGAGAGGTGCAGTCAGAGAGAGAGAGGTTGTCCATCCACTGGTTCACTCCCCAAATGGCCACAACAGCCAAAGCTGAGCTGATCCAGAGCCAGGAGCTTCTTCCAGTTCTCCCACTTGGGTTTAGGGGCCGAAGGACTTGGACCATCTTCCACTGCTTTCCCAGGCCATAACAGAGAGCTGGATCAGAAGTGGAGCAGCCAGGACTTGAACCAGTGCCCATATGGAATGCCAGCACTGCAGGCCAAGGCTTTAACCCACAGTGCCACAGTGTCAGTCCCTTACAGAAACATTTTAATCTGCACACTGAAGATGTTTACCAAGTTGTTTGATGATAAACATCTTTCACAGTTTTACAGATGTTGTAAGTGAAGGAAACAAATGCTAAACCATGTTCCTAGGTTGTCACTTTCTTGTCTGTTTCATCCCAGTGTTTAAAAGCTTTAAGCTTTTGATAATTTTTGAAAAGTTACAGAAATCCCTATTCTATAGCCAAATTGCAAAGAAAAAAGTGTTTACTTTGTTGAATTACCTAAATTATATTTAAAAATTAACATGAATAGTGTATAAAAAGTGTATGTTTTAGAACAACAACAACAAAAGATTGATTTATTTGAAAAGCAGAATGACAAAGAGCTTCCATCGACTGATTCACTTCCCAAAAAGCTGCAGCACCCAGGTCTGGGCCAGGAGGAAGGCATGAGCCTGGAATCTCATGCTGCTCTCCCACACAGATGGCAGGGGCCCAAGTACCTGGGCCATCATCTCTGAAATGGGAAGATTAGATATTACATATTAGATACTCTCCGATCCATTAGCAAGAAGAAGAATAAACTTGAACTGGTGTTCTGGTATGGAATGCAGGCATTGCAAGCAGAGGTCTAACCCTCTGTGCCAGAATAGGCACCCCTACTCCAGAAGCATCATCTTAACTGCTGCACTGAACACCTGCCCCATTTCTATAGCCTCTCTGCAGTATTCTAGGTATATATGATAGAAAGATTAAAGCAAACTAACATATCTATCACCTTATAAAGTTCATCATATTTTTGTGTTGGGAATGCTAAAAATATGGTTTTTTAGAAATTTTGAAATATGTGATATGTTACTTTTAACTGTGGTCACCATGCAGATCATTAGAATTTATTTCTTCAGACTAACTTTGTAGTCATTGATGAATGTCTTGCCTTTCCTTTTAGATAGTATAAAGATGGGTTTCTTTTTTTTTTTTTTGAAAAAAAGAAAAATGGGATTTGTTGATTTTCTTTAACCTGCAAATAGTTGTTATAAAAAGTTTTGTTTTTCTTTTAAATAAATTCACACAAAGAAAGAGAAATAGAAAGCAATGGTGATGGCCAGCCAAAGGAGTAATTACATTCATCTTTGTATGTGTGCACACCAGTTCTGTTTACATCAACATCGGAAAACTCCACACCTGGAATCCAGAACCTTAGCTCTGCCAGCGGAATGTCCGGACGGGCGTGTAGAAGTTAAAGGGTTTCTCTCGCTTAGCTCCCTTTCAGAAGGTACCCTGACAAGCTGGTTCCCTTCTGCACTGTCACAGAACTTCTGCATACATTCTCAGTCCTAGTCGTGAGAGGCTGAAAGAAACTGAATTTGCAGTCCAATACAAAGGGGGGAATTTCTAAACTAAACAATCCAACAGTTTTTTGCATTTTTAAATTAATTTTTCATTTATTTAAAATAAAATAACCAAAAAAGTGTAAAGTTACAAAAAACGTTAAGAATAATATATTAAAACTGTGGAAATAAAAAGGGAAGACACGTCACAAAATTTTAAGATTAATATGAAGATTATAATTTAACATAAAAAATATATTCTATGGATTTGTCATCCTGATAAATAAGAACAAAATTAACAAAAAAGGCATAGTTTGGCAACAAATACGTTTTGATAAGTTAAATAAGCTTTTTTATATTGATGTGCAGTGACAAGCAAAATTTTTGCTCTGCAATTTCTAAAAGTTACATGAAGTTTAAATCCCAGGAGAAAAAAGCACAGTGTGGATGCTCTAAGGAGAAATCTACGGTATTCTAGAGCAAAAAATCATTAATGCTACTTCTACAGGAAATCGCCTTACACAGATACTGTATGTGGAATGAATACCATTAACTGCTCACCCCTTACATGTTTTTTTTTTTTTTTTAGCTTTTCTCTCATATATTTTTTTTTTGTTACTTTGTTTCTGTAAAAGATGTCACATACGAACTGGGGAACTTTAGCACCAAAATCAGGTCTCTCATAGTCCACCTAGCGTCCCCTTCCTCCCCACTTAAAAAAAAAAAAAAAGAAAAAAGTTAAATCACAAAGTCCCACGGATGTCAAAATCTTCGTGTCCGCTTTTCCTGCAGCATTAGCAAACCTGGGCAAGATTAGTCAACAGGGGCTCGGGATGGAAGGAAAAAGACTTTCCGGCATCAAAACCCAAGTTTGCCAAGAACAACTCTCCTGAGGCGGGGCGAGGGGTCCCGGGTGGGCAGGGAGGAAGAAATGTGTAGGAAGCTGAGGCAAGCACAGGCGCAGCTCTGTTACCAGAGTGGGGAGCTGCTAGTTCTGGGTCACCTCCCCCTCCCCCTGGGCAGAGGCTCCGGGAGGCCCAAGTGCGCCCCCTGGCGCTGAAGAAGCAATATAGTCACAATGACAAAGTTTGATTACAAGGCACTAAGTTGCTTCTATACACTGATACTGCTTTTTCTTTTGTGATTTAGCACTTAAGGCTTAAGTTGGAAACAGGCGTCCACTGACGAATATGTGACTTGTCTTATGCGCATTAAGTAGGCTATGAAAACCTAGGGAGGGGGGCTTTCAAGCCAGAAGAAGCTACCGGGCGGAGCCAAGATGGCGGAATAGTGAGGGCGCGCACCGATAGTCCGGGAAAATTTAGTTTAATAAAAGGGGAGTTACGGTAGCCGCGGAAAAAAGAACCAGGAAAAAAATTGCACGGGAATCATGAATCGGAGGACCTACTGGGAGAACAAGGTCACCCACCGCCCGGAAGCCAAGTCGCAGGACCGAGCCACAGAAGCCCCAGGGTCTGCGCGCCAGTGCTCCAAGGGGAGTGCATGTCACACAGACAACAGCGGGGAGACTTGAGACGCTCAGGGCTCCGAGTCCACACATCGGCGCTGGAAGGGGAGGTGAGCTCAATAACCCGAGACATTGGTGGGGAAACGGGGGTCAGAATCTAGAGGGGGGCCGGAAAGTGCAGCAAACTCACTACGGGAAAGAAGGAAAAAAAAAAGCTTCGGGGTTTCTCTTCCCCCTAACCTTGCAAAGGTTACAAGGCTGCAAGGCTTGAAGAATTCCCAAGAGACAAAGAGCAGGCCTCCTCTCTGGATTTACATATCAATGGGGGAGAGCTAAGGAACTGAGTCACTACAATTCAGTAGCCTAGGCAACCCAGTGGGAGTCCAGAGGAGCCAAAGACTGGAAGCTAAATACCATCAATTCTGAACAGCCGTGCCCTGTGGTGTTACTTACCCCCTGAATAAATAAAATAAATAAATAAATAAAAAGAGAGATTTACCACGCAT
The DNA here is from genome assembly GCF_051225735.1 of Oryctolagus cuniculus. Classification (NCBI taxonomy): domain Eukaryota; kingdom Metazoa; phylum Chordata; class Mammalia; order Lagomorpha; family Leporidae; genus Oryctolagus; species Oryctolagus cuniculus. Next base: position 32,211,802 of record NC_142885.1, read on the forward strand.
AACCTGAGGGTGTCACCTTTGCACACCCTTAACCAGGAAGAACCAGGCAGAGCTCTCAGGCCGCACCCATCTCAAGCCTCCAAGGCTCCTCCAGCAGCAGGCAGTCCACTTAACACGGACACAGTATAAAAAAAAAAAAAAGAAAAGAAAAAAAAAACGCACAGTGACGCAAGAAGAATTAACTATGCCGAGTAACAAACACAGAAACAGAGGGAGCAAGATCAACGATGACACTATGATGCCTCCAAATAAGCAAAACACCCCAAGCCAAGAGTATGAAGATGATGAGATAGAAGAAATGCAAGATACGGATTTCAAAAAATTTATGATAAGAACATTTAGAAGTTTTCAAAAGCAAATCCTTGAACTACAGAAATCCTTAATGGACAAGATTGAAAATCTCTCTCGTGAAAACGAAATTTTAAGGAAGAGTCAAAATGAAACTCAGAAACTAGTAGAACAGGAAAGTGTTATAGTGAAGAGAAATCAAAATGAAATGAAGAGCTCAATAGATCAAATGACAAACACATTAGAAAGCCTTAAAAACAGAATGGGTGAAGCAGAAGAGAGAATATCGGACTTAGAAGATAGAGCACAGGAAAACATACAGTCAAACCAAAGAAAAGAAGAGGAAATTAGAAACCTAAAAAATATTGTTGGGAATCTACAGGATACTATTAAAAAAACCAACATTCGAGTTCTAGGAGTTCCTGAAGGCATGGAGAGAGAGAAAGGATTGGAAGGCCTTTTTAGTGAGATACTAGCAGAGAACTTTCCAGGTTTGGAGAAGGACAGAGATATCCTAGTACAGGAAGCTCATAGAACCCCCAATAAACTTGACCAAAAGAGATCCTCACCACGACACGTGGTAATTAAACTTACCACAGTGAAACATAAAGAAAAGATCCTAAAATGTGCAAGAGAGAAACGTCAGATTACTCTCAGAGGATCTCCAATCAGACTCACAGCAGACTTCTCATCAGAAACCCTACAAGCTAGGAGGGAATGGCGAGACATAGCACAGGTACTAAGAAAGAAAAATTACCAGCCCAGAATATTATATCCTGCTAAGCTCTCATTTGTGAATGAAGGTGAAATAAAGACCTTTCATAGCAAACAGAAATTGAAAGACTTTGTGGCCACTCGTCCGGCCCTGCAAAAGATACTTAAAGATGTGCTACACTCAGAAACACAGAAACACGGCCATCAATATGAAAGAAGGGAAAGGAAGAACACCTACCAGTAAAAGAGCAAGGGAAGCTCAAAGCATATACTAGAAAATATTTCCGGGAAAATGGCAGGGCAAAGTCACTACGTATCAATAGTCACATTGAACATTAATGGTCTGAATTCTTCAGTTAAAAGACACCGTTTGGCTGACTGGCTCACAGAACACAAGCCAACTATTTGTTGCCTACAAGAAACACATCTCTCTAACAAAGAGGCATGCAGACTGAAAGTGAAAGGTTGGAAAAAGATATTCCATGCCAACAGAAACCAAAAAAAAGCAGGTGTAGCCATATTAATATCAGACAAAATAAACTTTAATACAAAAACTGTTAAGAGAGACAAAGAGGGACACTATATAATGATTAAGGGTTCAATTCAACAGGAAGATGTAACTATTATAAATGTATATGCACCTAATTACAGGGCACCGGTCTATTTAAAAGAGATGTTAAGGGACTTAAAGGGAGATTTAGATTCCAATACAATAGTACTGGGGGACTTCAATACTCCACTCTCAGAAATAGACAGATCATCCGGACAGAAGATCAACAAGGAAACAGCAGATTTAATTGACACTATTGCCCAAATGGATCTAACAGATATCTACAGAACTTTCAACCCTACATCTACAGACTTCACATTCTTCTCAGCAGCGCATGGAACCTTCTCTAGGATTGATCACATACTAGGCCATAAAGCAAGTCTCAGCAAATTCAAAAGAATTATAATCATACCATGCAGCTTCTCAGACCACAGCGGAATGAAGCTGGAAATTAGCAACTCAGGAAACCCCAGAAAGTATGCAAACACATGGAGACTGAACAACATGCTCCTGAATGAACACTGGGTCATTCAAGAAATCAAAAGAGAAATCAAAAACTTTCTGTAAGTAAATGAAGACAACAACACAACATATCAAAACTTATGGGATACAGCAAAAGCAGTATTGAGAGGCAAATTTATAGCAATAGGTGCCTATATCAAGAAATTGGAAAGGTACCAAATAAATGAGCTTTCAGTGCACCTCAAGGACCTAGAAAAACTGCAGCAAACCAAACCCAAATCTAGTAGGAGAAGAGAAATAATTAAAACCAGAGAAGAAATTAACAGGATTGAATCCAAAAAAAAATTACAAAAAATCAGCCAAACGAGGAGCTGGTTTTTTGAAAAAATAAACAAAATTGACACCCCATTGGCCCAACTAACTAAAAAAAGAAGGGAAAAGACCCAAATCAATAAAATCAGAGATGAAAAAGGAAACGTAACAACAGACACCACAGAAATAAAAAGAATCATCAGAAATTACTACAAGGACCTGTATGCCAGCAAACAGGAAAACCTATCAGAAATGGATAGATTCCTGGACACATGCAATCTACCAAAATTGAACCATGAAGACATCGAAAACCTAAATAGACCCATAACTGAAACAGAAATTGAAACAGTAATAAAGCCCCTCCCAACAAAGAAAAGCCCCGGACCAGATGGATTCACTGCTGAATTCTACCAGACATTTAAAGAAGAACTAATCCCATTTCTTCTCAAACTATTCAGAACAATCGAAAAAGAGGGAATCCTCCCAAATTCTTTCTATGAAGCCAGCATCACCTTAATCCCTAAGCCAGAGAAAGATGCAGCACTGAAAGAAAATTACAGACCAATATCCCTGATGAACATAGACGCAAAAATCCTCAATAAAATTCTGGCCAATAGAGTACAACAACACATCAGGAAAATCATCCACCCAGACCAAGTGGGATTCATCCCTGGTATGCAGGGATGGTTCAACATTCGCAAATCAATCAATGTGATTCACCACATTAACAGACTGCAGAACAAAAACCATATGATTATCTCAATAGATGCAGAGAAAGCATTTGATAAAATTCAACACCCTTTCATGATGAAAACTCTAAGCAAATTGGGTATAGAAGGAACATTCCTCAATATAATCAAAGCAATTTATAAAAAACCCACAGCCAGCATCCTATTGAATGGGGAAAAGTTGGAAGCATTTCCACTGAAATCTGGCACCAGGCAGGGATGCCCACCCTCACCACTGCTATTTAACATAGTTCTGGAAGTTTTAGCCAGAGCCATCAGACAAGAAAAAGAAATCAAAGGAATACAAATCAAGAAGGAAGAAGTCAAACTATCCCTCTTTGCAGACGATATGATTCTGTACTTAGAGGATCCAAAGAACTCTACTAAGAGACTATTGGAACTCATAGAGGAGTTTGGCAAAGTGGCAGGATATAAAATCAATGCACAAAAATCAACAGCCTTTGTATACACAAGCAATGCCATGACTGAGAAAGAACTGCTAAGATCAATCCCATTCACAATAGCTACAAAAACAATCAAATACCTTGGAATAAACTTAACCAAGGACGTTAAAGATCTCTACGATGAAAATTACAAAACCTTAAAGAAAGAATAGAAGAGGATACCAACAAATGGAAAAATCTTCCATGCTCATGGATTGGAAGAATCAACATCATCAAAATGTCCATTCTCCCAAAAGCAATTTATAGGTTCAATGCAATCCCAATCAAGATACCAAAGACATTCTTCGCAGATCTAGAAAAAATGATGCTGAAATTCATATGGAGGCACAAGAGACCTCGAATAGCTAAAGCAATCTTGTACAACAAAAACAAAGCCGGAGGCATCACAATACCAGACTTCAGGACATACTACAGGGCAGTTGTAATCAAAACAGCATGGTACTGGTACAGAAACAGATGGATAGACCAATGGAACAGAATTGAAACACCAGAAATCAATCCAAACATCTACAGCCAACTTATATTTGATCAAGGATCTAAAACTAATTCCTGGAGCAAGGACAGTCTATTCAATAAATGGTGCTGGGAAAACTGGATTTCCACGTGCAGAAGCATGAAGCAAGACCCCTACCTTACACCTTACACAAAAATCCACTCAACGTGGATTAAAGACCTAAATCTACGTCCTGACACCATGAAGTTATTAGAGAACATTGGAGAAACCCTTCAAGATATTGGCACAGGCAAAGAATTTCTGGAAAAGACCCGGGAGGCACAGACAGTCAAAGCCAAAATCAACTATTGGGATTGCATCAAATTGAGAAGTTTCTGTACTGCAAAAGAAACAGTCAGGAGAGTGGAGAGACAACTGACAGAATGGGAAAAAATACTTGCAAACTATGCAACAGATAAAGGGTTAATAACCAGAATCTACAAAGAGATCAAGAAACTCCACAAAAACAAAACCAACAACCCACTTAAGAGATGGGCCAAGGACTTCAACAGACATTTTTCAAAAGAGGAAATCCAAATGGCCAACAGGCACATGAAAAAATGTTCAAGGTCACTAGCAATCAGGGAAATGCAAATCAAAACCACAATGAGGTTTCACCTCACCCCGGTTAGAATGGCTCACATACAGAAATCTACCAACAACAGATGCTGGCGAGGATGTGGGGAAAAAGGGACACTAACCCACTGTTGGTGGGAATGCAAACTGGTCAAGCCACTATGGAAATCAGTCTCGAGATTCCTCAGAAACCTGAAGATAACCCTACCGTTCGACCCAGCCATCCCACTCCTTGGAATTTACCCAAAGGAGTTTAAATTGATAAACAAAAAAGCGGTCTGCACCCTAATGTTTATTGCAGCACAATTCACAATAGCCAAGACCTGGAACCAACCTAAATGCCCATCAATGGTAGACTGGATAAAGAAATTATGGGATATGTATTCTTAAGAATACTATACCGCAGTAAGAAACAATGAAATCCAGTCATTTGCAACAAAATGGAGGAATCTGGAACACATCATGCTGAGTGAAGTAAGCCAGTCCCAAAGGGACAAATACCATATGTTCTCCCTGATCGGTGACAACTGACTGAACACCAAAAAGGAAACCTCCTGAAGTGAAATGGACACTATGAGAAATGGTGACTTGATCAGCATAGTCCTGACTGCTAATGGACAACTTAATACATTATCCCTCATAGTATTTTTTTTGTCTGTTCTACTTAATATGACTGGTTTAATTCTGTAATTATCACACAGTTATTCTTAAGTGTTGAAAAGTAACTGAAATGTGATCCCTGTTAAACATAAGAGTGGGAATAAGAGAGGGAAGAGATGTATAATTTGGGGCATGCTCGGGCTGACTTGCCCCAATTGGTAGAGTTGGAAACATACCAGGGGATTCCAATTCAATCCCATCAAGGTGGCATGTGCCAATGCCATCTCACTAGTCCAAGTGATCAATTTCAGTTCACAATTGATCATAATGAAAGGACTAAGAGTCAAAGGGAGCACATAAACAAGTCTAGTATCTGCTAACACTAACCGATAGAATAAATAAAGGGGAGAGTGATCCAACATGGGAAGTGAGATACTCAGCAGACTCATAGAATGGCGGATGTCCTAAATAGCACTCTGGCCTCAGAATCAGCCCTAAAGGCACTCGGATCTGGCTGAAAAGCCCATGAGAGTATTTCAGGCATGGAAAGCCAAGACACTCTGGCAAAAAGATCTCTGTGAGTGAGATCCCAGTGGAAAGAACGGGTCTTCAAAGAGGGAGGTGCCTTTCTCTGAAGGGAGGAGAGAACCTCCACTTTGACTATGACCGTGTCTAAACAAGATAAGTGTCGGAGAACTCAAGGGGCTTCCATAGCCTTGGAAACTCATGACTGGTGCATGGGGAGATTACTGATGCCATAAACAGGAGTGTCAATTTGTGAAGTCAACAACAGGAGTCACTGTGCGCTTACTCCTCATGTGGGATCTCTGTCCTTAATGTGCTGTACACTGAGGCTTAATGCTGTGACGAGTACTCAAACAGTATATTTCACTTTGTGTTTCTATGGGGGTGCAAACGATTGAAATCTTTACTTAATGTACACTAAACTGATCTTCTGTAAGAAAAAAAAAAAGAAATTATCAATTCCCAACTTGACTCTCACTGGGATTAAACATGACAATAGGTCTGATCTGATTTCATCATCATTTAAAAAAAATCATCTATTATTTTTCACTTTATGTTTCTGTGTGGGAGCAAACTGTTGAAATCCTTGCTTAAGGTATACTAAGCTGATCTTCTGTATGTTAGGATAATCGAGAATGAGTCTTGATGTGGATGGAGGGGGAGAGGGAGTGGGGGGGGTTGTGGGTGGGAGGGACGGTATGGGGGGGAAGCCATTGTAACCCATGAGTCGTACTTTGGAAATTTATATTCATTAAATAAAAGATAAAAATAAATAAATAAATAAATAAATGTTGCTTCTTTCTCCCTCACCCATTGCATAAACCTCTATTTTAGCTTCATAGATCTCCTGAAAGCTAAAAAGCACATTTGTATTACTCTCACATTAAAATGCCCACATAAATAAACATATAAAGATATATTTGTAGGCTAGGTTCTATAAAAGAACATTTACCAATATGACAACTTATAGATCATGGGATATATAAACTGAGGTATAATATTTAACCTGAGTATATGTAGACTATAATAAAGAGTACTAAAAAGGGTACTATAATTTTTAACTGCTTATAGTAGTGATTTCTTATTTCTGCCATTTTCTGTACTTCTTATATTTTGGCAATAAAATTTGAGGAAAGTTCTAATGATTGAAACTACTTTCAAAATAGTTGAAATAGGAGCTGGTGTTGTGGTGTAGCAGTTTACACCATCACCCGTGATGTCAGCATCCCATATGAGCACCAGTTTGTGTCCTCGCTGCTCCACTTCCAATTAGTTCCCTGCTAATGCACCTGGGAAAGCAGTGGGAGATGTGCCAAGTACTTGGGCCTGTGCTCCCATGTGGGAGACCCAAATGGAGTTCCAGCTCCTGTCCTTGGCCTGGCCTAACTCCAACCCCAGCTACTGTGGCCATTTGGGAAGTGAACCAATGGATGAAAGATATCTATCTCTGTCTTCCCAACCTGTCTTTCAAATAAATAAATGTTTTTAAAATAGTTGAAATAAAGCTAGGCATCTTTAAAAATATCATTCACTTAAGATAGTTCAATTCTGGTTGTCATCAAGGAATCATAACCAAGTGACTACTAAAGTACTATAAATACTGTTACAACACAAATACCATCCATCTTCAATAGCGCTAAATACATCTGCTCTAAAACTTTTTCACTTGACTTCCAAGACATTGCATTAATGCTTTTCAACTCTTTCCTTCACCAAACCTTCTTAATTTCTTTTGCCAATCTGTCAGTGTTTGCTTATATTCACCAATCTCTTCCCTGATTCTGTTTCACATAAATACAAAAATCAAAACAAAATAATACCTTGGATACATTTTTCAATATACACAAATATTTCACTTATAAATGAGCTTTTTTTATATTGCTTCTATTAGTTCCACCTAAGACTTAGGTTGATTAAAAAACCTAAAATGAAGGATGGGTTGGGATGGGAGAAGTACAATTATCTGCATGCCCAAATGACTACACTTTGTGTTTGTAGGGACTTTCTAAATTATTCATCTAGTTGTTCCAGCCATGTCTGTACTCACCTAACTGGCTGGTTGTCCGGGCCCACATCAGTGAAACCCATTGACTGAAGTTTGAAGTACCTGAAACGTTCTGGTTTCAGGTGGACTCTGAGTGTGCGTCTGTTCTTTCAGGTCTTCCATATTGGTAGAAAGAAGCATATACCAGAGCTGAACAAAGTCACAGTGATTTTCATTTTCCACTGGTCAGAAAAACAACACATCTACAACATTCACTGTCAACACCTGGTACTCAGTAAGCTTTCTCAAAAGAATGCAAGAATGGAAACCACATTTAAAGGAAAGCCAACATTATCATCTGAATAACAGCAATAATTCTTTTAACAACATAACTGTGTTCCTACTAATACATACCAACTATATGAAGTTTATTTCTAGATTAACAAATTTTCTTTAAATTCAATACATAAATAAAAAATAAAAAATAGTAAAACAATGTGTCTCATTAGCATCCACTATAGGTTTTCATGGTTAGTGTGTTAGTACTTTACAAACTATCCTGAAGGTATTTCACAGACTTCTAACAAAGTATGTATTATAACATCACTGAAGGAAATACTTTTATTAAGTAAAATTCTACTAACAAAAATATAATATGCAAAAGATAGATTATGCATGCTTTAGTTATAAAATCCCATTTATATTCCATACATGTGTTTCACTAACCAGTATACTGAAATAAACCAAAAATGCAGAAGCAGCTATAGTTCTATCAGATAAAGTAGGCTTTGAGGCAAAAACTGCAAACCAAGAATTAGAAGGTCATTATATAAAAACAGAGGAGTCATTTAATCAAAAGGATATAGCAGGACTGGCATTTAGTCTAGTAGTTAAGATGCCAATTAAGACACCTGCTTCACATATTGGAGTACCTGGATTCAGTACTGACAGTCAGCTCCTGGCTCTGGCTTCCTGCTAAGGCAGCTCTGGGAGGCAGAAGTGATGGCTTCTGCATCCACAAGGGCGGCCTGGACTGATCTTCCAGCTCCTGACTTTAGCCCCAGCCCAGTCCCAGTGACTGTGATCATCTAGGGAGTGGACTGGTAGGAGGACACTCTTTCTGTATAACTGTCTCTCTGCCTCTCAATTCAATAAATATATTCAAAATGACATAGCACTTATAAATATAGTTGCATCTAAATATATATTTTCACCTAAATATAAATATATACTTATATATAAATATATTTGTACCTAAATATATAAATCAAATATTAATAAATCTTTAAGAACAATATAGACTGTAATATCATAGTAACATACTTAGAAATCCCTTTCAGAAACTGGCTGATTGGGGCTGGCATTGTGGCACAGTGAACTAAGCTGCTGCCTGCAATGGCAATATTCCATATGTGAGCACAAGTCCTGGTTGCTTTGCTTCCAAAATAACAATACATCACCATCTTTTAAAAATAAATAAATAGGCCGGCACCACGGCTCAACAGGCTAATCCTCCGCTTAGCGGCGCTGGCACACTGGGTTCTAGCCCCAGTCAGGGCACCGGATTCTGTTCCGGTTGCCCCTCTTCCAGGCCAGCTCTCTGCTGTGGCCAGGGAGTGCAGTGGAGGATGGCCCAAGTGCTTGGGCCCTGCACCCCATGGGAGACCAGGAGAAGCACCTGGCTCCTGCCTTCAGATCAGCACAGTGCGCTGGCTGCAGTGCACCAGCCATGGCAGCCATTGGAGGGTGAACCAACGGCAAAGGAAGACCTTTCTCTCTGTCTCTCTCTCACTATCCACTCTGCCTGTCAAAATAAATAAATAAAATAAATAAATAAAAATTAAAACAAAAATAGTCAGGATATGAAATCAACCCAAGAGTCCACCACTCAATGAGTGGATAAATAAAATGTAGCAAATAAACACAATGGAATACCATTCAGGCTTAAAATGAAGGAAATTCTGTCATTTATAACAAAAACCTGGAGGCCATTTAACTACGAAATAAGCCAGGCACATGGGCAAATATGGCATGCTTTCAGTTATTTAAGGAATATTAAAAAGTTTAATTTACATAAATAGTGAATAAAATAGTGGTTATCAGGAACTGGATAGAGTAGTGGATAAGGGAGATTTTGGTCAAAATATAAAATATTTTGTTAGATGAAAGTGAAAGTTCAAGACATCTACTGTACATCATGGTTACTATTGTTAACATACTGCATTCTTAAAAATTTCAATACTGAGTATATATTAATATTCTCACCACAAAGCTTATGTATATGGTGATTAGCTCAATTTAGCCTTTCAACAACAGACACATAGTTCTAAGTGTCACGTTGCATATGAAAAGCACATACAATTTTGTCAATTAAAAATTCTTTGTTAAAAAACCAACTCACATGTCTTTCTTTCTCTTGTGTTGCCATTTCCAAAAGTCTCAGGATGACTTATTATTTATAGCACATGATAATTTTATATTTTATTTATATTCATTATATTTATATTTATTTTATATGATAATTTTACTATAGCTTGTTTTACTTATATTTATTTATATTATACCTACATAATATTACATGTAGTATAACATATAGCAATATAGTAAAATTTGAATATTTCATAACTTTGAAACTCTAAAAATCCTACAGGTGACAGACATGGAATGTTTAACTCCGTATTTCCAGAAGCTGCACTCTTTCATCACATTTACCTTGCAAAACTCCCCAGGGGTAGTCACGGCCTCTGACCATCCTTTTCCCAACTTTCACCTCATCCATGCTCCCTGCCACAGCGAAGGCCTAGAAAATAAGAGTGATATTAATTGAATTCTTTCATACTAATGCGGTTGATGCTGTACAAAAATAAGAGATGAGAATGTCACAATACATCTAATTAAACAAAGGATATATACTGCATCAGATCTCAATACTTGACAGCATATATGTGCTAACAAATTTTTTGCTAACATTGATCTCAGATTATGCACATAACTGAAAATTATCTACTGAGCAGAGCCTACAGCAGGGTATCATGCTGTGGGGAATAAAAAGAAAAAAGATTTTAGTGGACATATAATTCTTCCCCATATTTACCTGAAACACAGAGACATTGTTGAGAAAATGACATTCATACCACTTTTAATTCTAGTATAAAAATTAAAAGAAAATGGTACAGCCAGCGGTGCGGCTCAACAGGCTAATCCTCCGCCTAGCGGCGCCAGCACACCGGGTTCTAGTCCTGGTCAGGGCACCGGATTCTGTCCCGGTTGCCCCTCATCCAGGCCAGCTCTCTGCTATGGCCCGGGAGTGCAGTGGAGGATGGCCCAAGTGCTTGGGCCCTGCACCCCATGGGAGACCAGGAAAAGCACCTGGCTCCTGCCTTCGGATCAGTGCGGTGCGCCGGCCACAGCGCACCGTCTGTGGCGGCCACTGGAGGGTGAACCAATGGCAAAAGGAAGACCTTTCTCTCTGTCTCTCTCTCTCACTGTCCACTCTGCCTGTCAGAAAGAAAAAAAAAGAAAATGGTACTAAAAATAACTAAAACAATGTTACTGGATAAACATAGCATTTGCTTATAAGGAATACTATATGCATCCCAGTGAATTCGAAGTGCAATTTAGAGCAAAATGGGGTCTCTATGGCTCATGACAGAGAGGTTCTCCAGGCCAAGGATGTCTGAAAAATGATAACCAAAAAACCAGTACACAGGATTTTTTTTTAGATTAGGCATTGATAAACTTATAAGCATTGTTTCTTAGATACATACTAAGTAATGCATACATTATGCCAAGAATTCAAAGAAAAATATGGAGAATAATATAATGAAAACTGTGATCAGATTTTTAAAAAGCAAAAGAATTTAAATAAATCACTTTAAATAGGCATCATACTAATTTGAAATAAGGAATATTTTGTTTACCTATGTAGTTATACATACATCTATACATCTAAGAAAACATGTATGGTTTATTTTTTCATCACACTGTCAATAAGAATCTTTGCTTGTTTACAAACATTAGAAAAATGTGCTATTTAAATCAAGCTACAGTTCAACATTTCAAAGCACACTAAAACCATAAGATTACTCAAAAACCATAAGATTACTCAATTTCATTATGGTAACATCTCAGCTGTTACAACAGTGGGGGTAAGAAGCATTCAAGAGGTTAAGTAGCAGGATTGGAGTTATTGAATTCCACATACCAGCTGCACCAAGAACCCAAGAGCATACTGACTACAGAAATGAACATGCGTCCGCCAGTAACTTCAAAGTTCTGGCATAGCTATGTTAATCCCTTTTGATGTGTGAAAGTTTAGTATATGACAAACATTTCACTTTACCCCCCAAAGAACCCAGTCATACCCGACACACACACACACACACACACACACACAAATCACTTTCCAGTTACACTTCTGCATGTCTTTAACAAAACAATAAGGGATACAATCATAGCAAACCACGGGATACCTTATCAGCACGCTATCTAAAATGCCTCATTTAAAAACACTTGGTAAAAACATATTCACTGCAGCTGCTGTGAATGGCTACGGTAATTTTATAATAGAAAAACCCTGCTCCAGCAGTGCTTTCCCCAGCAGATGTCTGAAATCACAGCATATCATCACCCTGCTCACTTCCTATTATACTGTAATACACACAAAGCCCAAAAAAAAAGCACCTTTTAACATCATATCACGATTTTGAAATGTGGGAAAAAATACAAACAAAATCCACTGTGTGGATAAAATGGTCTCCATGATATCTGGGCAGAGTGACTTTTAAGTTTTTTATATTATTGCACAGACATTTGTTCTCACATGTTTTTCAGTTTTTATGTCTTTTCTTAAATGTGAATAAGTGCTATGGATAAAATACAAATGTACAAAATAACAACAGCATGATTTGTCAAAGTTAATCTCTAATTTAGTAAGGAAAATAGGATTTCTAAACTGTACTAAATGTTTAAAAACATTGTTCTAATGCAGTGTTAAGTCCTCAAAAGCCGATTCAAAGTCACGTCCACCCTCCCTGCGCAGCAAGCGGAACTGAGAAAAGCAGCTCAGCTGGAAAGAGTCCCTTCAGCTTCTGTGTCGGGCGTTCCCAGTGAAGAAGTCTCGAGAGAAGTAGCCCACCTGGGCTGCTCCCCCGGTGACTGACACCTCATGGCCCCTGGCTGCACGGGCTACACATAGACCGGCTGGCACCCTCGGTCGGATCCACCAGATTGGAGTTTTCCAATCTGAGTTCTCAGACTGTGAAGCTTCTGCTCCTGAAGGCTTGTGGCATCTAAAGGGGAAGCCACTGTCATCACAGCACCTTCGGAAAGTGAATTCACAGAAGGCGAGCTCTGGTGCCTGTTTCCAGGGCAGGCGAGCGTGTCCCAGGCCTTGGTACTCACTTCGCTGGCCTCATTCCACAGGCTTTCTTTATCTATGGGGTCAAAATTTGAGGTGTCCCATGGGGTGGCTGCTGGTGGCACGTAGGGGGCTGGCTGCTTCCAGATGTCACTGGAGAAGTCTATGGTGTGAAGAAAGGGTGGGCCTTCAAGTCATTGGCCTGTCCCTCCCCCAGGCAGATTAGAGCAGCTCAGCTTGGTGATAAGGTTGACCTGGCCTCGGGCTCAGCTTGACCTGGGCGGGAATGTGGAGGTGTTCTCCCAGTTGACCACCTTCAGCTGGGTTTCTGTGAGTGTGGGCACCAGCCCGACTGGCATCTTGAAGAGAATCACGCTGACGCTCCACAAGGGTGTACCTTTGCAGAGGAGTGATGTAATGTGGTGACCCAACCAGGGGGTGCACCAGACACCGCTGGTGCTGCTTGCCACCTGCTGTTCCAGGGTCTTCAGCCTGTCCTCACACCGACAGTTAGACACATCGTCCCAGAGGTCACTGAGCTCCATGCTGTCCTGTCAGATGTGGTTTCCTTTCTGGTAGTATTAGGAATTGTAAGTTCCACCTGCCACTCCATGAAGAGGCTGAAATCTGTCCCTTTGATGTGACCATCCAGCTCTATCCAAATGTTGTCAGGCATGATGTCCCAGTGGATAAAGCCTATCTTGTGGACACTCTCAATGGCCAACATCAACTCTATGATGAGAACCAGGCCAGGTGCTCAGGGAAGACCTCCATGTGGATCAGCAGACTCATCACATCCCCACCAGGGACCAGTCCCTTACAAAGTACAGGCTGTCTTTGTCTTGGAAGGAGTAGTAGAGTTTCACCACGCACTCGTTGTCGGCCTCAGCCAGGATGTCCCTCTAGGCAATGACACGGGCCACCTGATTCCGGCTCAACACATCCTCCTTCCTCAGGGTCTTCATGGTGTACAGAGAGTGAGTGTCCACCTTACAAGTAAAGTGCACTTCTCCAAAGGCACCGACCCCCAGGGTTTTGATTTTCACAAACATGGGCTTGTTCACTTTGGCCCTCTTCAGCCTGCTGTAATTAGACTCCTCCTGGTAGAGGATCTCCCTCTGTTCCTGCTCAGCTTCGCACAGTCCCGCTTTGGCCATCCCTTGCTCCAGCTGCATCCTCCGGTTCACCTTCTGCTGGTAGGTTTTTATGACATTTTCCACGTGTTGCTCCATGAATTACTTAAAGTGTGACTCGCTTCTCCTCCTCCTTGCTGTTTTTGCAGCCAAGGACTTAGGAAAAAGTCTGGATCTGCTTTTTGTCCTTCCCGCATCTGTGCCCCTTGGCGCTCTGGTGGCTCTTGTCTGCCCTTTTGGCGGGCTTGGCCGCTGCACCCCCTCGGAGGCTCTGCTCCATGCCCACATACAGGCCGTCCAGGTCGTACTGCTCCGACTTGCTGGGCAGCAGCAGGTGATTCGGGTAGGGTGGGGGCAGGCACCTGCAGTGTGGGCTGCCCAACTCCAGGTCCAGCGGGTAGGGACTGCCGAGGGTGTTGGGAGCCAGCAGGGAGGGCTCGGCCTGGACGGGCACGCCGACCTGCAGTTGCTGGCTGTTGAAGGAGTAGGTCCTTCTGGGCGCGGGGCCGTCGGGCTGGCCCTTGGCTGTCAGGCCCCAGTAGACCCCAGCCTCAGGCAGCGCCTTGCTCTGGAACAAGAGGCTGTGCCGCACGCCTTAGGCCAGAGGCTCCCAGGGCACCAGCAAGAGCGTGGCCTTAGGTCGCGCCAAGTAGCGGCAGCGAGGGGCCCGCAGTGCGGGAGCCCCCGGGAAGTGCGCCCCCCACCCCCTCCACGCCCGCTGTCCCGTAGCCTTAGGAGGGGTGCACCGTCCAGGGGAAGGCTTGGCACCTCCTCCAGCGCCGCCCAGCAGGTGGTAGGGTGGGAAGGCTTCGCCCTGGAAACTGGGCCTCCGCGACATTGTCACTGGGGTTGCACCAGGCCCTTTCCTGGGGAGTCTGCTTAACGACTCGCACTGTCTGTTCGTTCCTGGGGCCCAGGCAGCCTCTTACTGATGTATTCCGGGGCCGTTTCTATACTCCTGCTGCCAGTCGGCTTGAGCGCTCTGCCGCCACCTCCTGGTCACACCCTGCATTCACCAGCCTCTGCCGCATCTGCTGGTTCCCAGCTGTGCAGGTGCCGGATTCCTTAGCATCTGATTTTCCGCAGCACTTTCTGATAAAAGCGGTGGCCTTCTGCCGTCCAGGGAGGCATCACTGCTCTGTCCCTCGGGCAACCCCTGAGTGGAAGGCCTGGGCGGCTGTCACAGCCCCTCGCGGGTCTCTTGCAGTCGCTGCCAGCTATTTCCAGAGTAAGTCATGGCAGGAAAAGTTTTTGGCCTCGTTGTTAGTCCAGTTTCCTTTCACCATAAATCTTATTAAAGTCTTAAATTATTTAAAAATATAAAAAGCTGTCAATATTGTAAATATATTTTCAAGACAACTTCCTTTTGAAAATTTGCCTTCCTTCGACTTTTGTAGTCCCTAGAGAATCTAGATGTCGCAGAGCCTCCATGGTGAAGTCCTCACTCTCCTGCAGCGTGGTCTACGCCCTCCAAGGTGTCCTGGCCCAGGGCTCTGGGCCACAGACCTGATGACAGTGGCTGGAGCTGCTGCGGGCCCCCCAGGGACAGGGGCTGCCCCGGAGGCAGCTGCTCCATCTTCCCGGGCTCTCACGCTGCGGTTCCAAAGCGCACATCTCCATAGGTTTCACAATTACAACTTTAGGATCTTGCTAATTCTTCCCACTGTGAACGCCCCCCCTTGCTCTTCCCTTTCTTATTCTCACTCTTATTCTTTACTAAGATCTATTTTAAATTAACTTTATATATATAATTAACTGTTAAGTATAGAATTCAATGAATTGTATGAAAGAGAAAAAATAAGGAAAATATTATAAAGGAAAAGATAAAAGATATAGAATAAAAAGCAACAGTCAAGAGAAGGGCTCCTGAAAATCATTGCTTCTCAAAGTGAATTTCATTTCTACATGTTGTCTTTTGGGTGCTTTATTAGTTATCACAAGTCAGGGAGAACATACAGTTTGTCCCTTTGGAACTGGCTTATTTCACTAAGTATGGTGTTTTCCAGTTTCATCCATTTTGTTGCAAATGACCATTCTTTGTTTTCTTTTCATTTTTTTTTTTTTACTGCCTGCTGTGTTGTATTCCATGGTGTACATATCCCATAATTTCTTTATCCAATCTTCAGCTGATGAGCATTTGGGTTGATTCCATGTCTTTGCTATTGTGAATTGCGCTACAATAAATATGTGGTACAGACAGCTCTTTCATATGCTCCATCCTCCAGTTATAAGGTCAAAAAGGAGAAATGTTGATTACCTTTTTTTGACCAGTATACACTTTATACATCTATTGAAATGTCACAATGTATCACATAAATATGCACAATTGTTAATTTTTACATAAAAAGAACTAAAGGAAATTCTTCATACTGAAAGCAAGAAACTTCTGTAGATAATTCAAATAAATATTTTTAAATAGTAATTGTAATTATATAATTATAAAATAATGGCTTAAATGTATATCCTGCTTATCCTTTTAATTTTTAAATAATATATAAAATATTTATATAATGTTTCTGTAACCTAGAACACATAGAAAGGTATTACATTTGTAACACATTTGCTAATAACCATGCAAAGACTATAGGCAGCACCAAAGCTGAACTGGAATGAGGAAATTACTAATGTATTACTAAGTTTGAAATATAAAAATATGTGTATAACAATAATGCCACAGAAAATATGAAAATAGAATACAGCTATATAATAGTAAAGTTTCTATACTATTTAAATCAAAAGTGGAATATATGTGAAGTCAGTTCTGGTAAGCTAAGCTGTATGTATATGGTGAATCTTGAGCAACTACTATAATCAAAGCTAAAATTTCAGTGAAGAGGCATTAGACAAATTAAAAATCTACATACACATTTGCTTAATGGCAGAAAAAGAGAATAATAGAATAAATATAGCATGAGAAATTTAGAGAACAAAATGTAAGATGGCAGTCACAAATCAAATTATAGAAGTAAGAATATTACTTGTGAATGGATTAAACAAGTGAATAAAAGCACAAATTGCCAGACTGAACAATTAAGCATGTCTCAGCTCTATCTTTTCTACAGGAGACACAATTTGGTTCAAAGACACAAATATTTTGAAAGTAAAAGGATTGAAAATGAGCATCATGATAACAGCAACTACAAGAAAGCTGTGGTGGCTCTTCTAATATTAGATAAAATATTTTAAACTTTTCTACTAAAGTTATAAAGACTGTCTTACTTATAATTTTACATGAAAGGGCCCACCCAATCCTTGATTTATGAATCCATATGCACCGATTCACAAAGCACCAAAATCACACACAAGAAATGAAAACAGAAATGAGGAGGTAAACAGGCAATTTAATAACACAGACTTCAATACCTCACCATGAAAAGTGGACAGAGCAAAGTAAAGTTCAACAAACAGAGATTCAGACACCACTATAAACTAGAGTTAACACTCCAATGGATAATAGAATATACATTCTTTTTAAGTGTACATGGACAATTCTCTAGGATAAACCACATGATAGGCCACAAAAGCAAATATCAATACGTATTAAAAAATAGAAATAAGAAAAAATGTCTCTGGCTATTTAAAACTAATGATAATGTATCTAATGGGAGACACAGGCTCCAAAACAATAATAATAGGAGACTTAAACATCCCACTTTCATCAATGGACAGATCAACTAGGCTAAAAATCAACACAGAAACAACAGAGCTAATCTACACTATGGACTAAATGGACCTAACTGACACCTATAGAACATCTCATCCTAAAGCTGCAGAACACGCATTCTTTTCATCAGTGCTTGAACTTTCTCTAGTACAGACCATGTGCTAGGCCATAAAGCAAGATTCAACAAATTCAAACAGCTGAAATCATACCATGTATCTCTTTGTCCACAATGGAATGAAGTTGGAAATTAACAACTTAACAGACTCTAGAAAATATGCAAAGTATGAACACTAACAAGACATTCTTGAATGAACAGTGTGCCAGGAAATAAAAAAACTCCAGGAAACAAATAAAGATGACAACACAACATATCAAAACTTGTAGTATATAGCAAAAGCAGTTTTAAGAGAGAAGTTTATAGCAATTAGTACATCAAAAAATTGCAAACACATCAAATAAATGACTAAAATTGCATTTCAAATACTAGAAAAATAAGAACAAACCAAACCAAATAGGAGGGAAAAATAATTAAAAGTGGAAAACATTTTTCAAGGTCAAGAAAATGTCTCCTCGCACTGGATTTTGGGGAAAACACATTATTAATCTTCTTTTTGTCAGATACAAATGAAACATATGACTAATACTGCTACTTATAAATGGTATCTTCATTCTCACATGTAAAACAATTAAACAGAAGCTTACATTCATGGAGGAGTTCACCTGACACATAGTTTCATCATCTGTTGGGAAGCGGTATATTTGGATGCCATTGCTGCTCAACTCACTCATAATTCTACTCTTAAGCTTCGGTAAATTACTCCTAGAAATTGTATCTGCTTTGGCAATGAATGGTATAATGTTCACCTATTAAGAAGAAAGACAAACAAATTTCACCTTCTAATGATTTGTTGTTTGTCTTGTAGTTTTCAAAAAGCCTCACAACCTCTGAGAATAAATTTGTGTAACTAGATGATCTCTGGTTATCATATCTTCCTTCCAAATATTTTTCAAAAATCATTAGTACCTTTTAATATTCATCTTTTATAATTCATCAATGTTGTTTTTCTCCTAAAAGTCTTTCACTTCCAGCACATTTTGAGTTAGTAAAATGTAAGCTATTCTATGAAACAGACCATCTATTTCATTATCAATTTTATTTCTTATTAGACTGAGTGAAAAAAGTCAGAATTAGAAACCTTTCAACACAGTTGTGGAAGAGGATTTTGATATCATAGCTCTCAGTCATGTACAGCACCTTCTCCATAAAGACATCCTAATCAGGGTCTCATCTTCACCTATCTGTGCCCAACCTAAATGTCCTTGCAGACAGAGGCCAGCACTGTGGTACAATGGGTTAAGCTGATGCAGACATCCCATACTGGAGCACTGGTACAGGCTGCTCTGCTTCCCATCCAGCTCCCAGAGAGTCTGCCTGGGGAAGCAGCAGAGAACAGTCCAAGTACTTGGGCCCCTGCCACCCATGTGAGAGACCTGGAAGAAATTCCAGGTTCCTGGCTTCTGCCTGGCTCAGCCCTGGTCGTTGCAGCCATTTGGGGAGCGAACCAGTGGATAGAAGTGTTCTCTTTCTTCCTGTCAAATAAATATAAATGTCCTTAAAGAGAGGCCAGCACTGTGGTGTAGCAGGTAGCCTCCACCTGTGGGGCCAGCATCCCATACAGGTGCTGGTGCTTGTCCTGGCTGCTCTACTTCTGATCCAGCTCCCTGCTAATATGCCTGGGAAAGCAGCAGAAGATGGTCCAAATCCTTGGGCCCCTGCACCCACATGGAAGACTTGGAAGAAGCTCCTGGCTCCTAGACTTGGACTGGCCCAGATCTGGCAATTTGGAGAGTGAACCAGGAAATGGAAGATCTGTGTGTGTGTGTGTGTGTGTGTGTGTGTGTCTGTAACTCTGCCTTGCAAATAAATAAATAAATCTTTTTGGAAAATGTTCTTGAAGATGGATTTGCTTGTTTCCCAGAGACCACATAAATGTAATAGACTTTTTTGGTTACCATAGTTTAATGACTGAGTGTGAATGTGCGTGTGTATCTGTGTGTGTGTGTGTATGTGTGTGTGAATGTACATGCGTGTGTATGTAGGTGTATGAGTATGTATGTGTATATGTATGTGTGTGTGTGTGTGTGAAGGGCACCTTTCTAACAAGTATGTTAACTGGAATTTGCAAAAATGAATTATTTTCACATTTAAAGTTGAATATTTACATATTTTAGGTTGAAGTTTTACAAATAAGCTTTTTTCCAGTTCTACTATATGATCATTCTCACATCTGTGAATTTATACTGAAATAGCTAAACTTGTAGAAAGTAAAAATGTCCAAAATTCTAAAATATGCTTTACTACTGTTATATTAAAATCATAGCTTCACAATATCAAAATGTGGCAAACAGACATCAGTGTTATTGGATAATTTTTGTTTTAGATTTCTCAAATCACTTTTTAAAAAACACTGAGCAAATACAAGGCTTCAAAATTAAAACATAGTTGTTCAAAATTTTGTCAGAATGGGCCATCAAAGAAGGTACCTTTCTCTGAAGGGAGGAGAGAACTTTCACTTTGATTATGGCCTTGTCTAAATAAGGTTGGAGTTTGTGAACTCAAGAGGCTTCCATAGCCTTGCCAGCTCATGACAAGAGCCTCAAATGATTACTGACTCATAAATAAAAGTGTCAATTATTGCTGGTGCCGCAGCTCACTAGGCTAATCCTCCACCTGCGGTGCCGGCACCCCAGGTTCTAGTCCCAGGTGGGGCACCGGATTCTGTCCCAGTTGCTCCTCTTCCAGTCCAGCTCTCTTCTGTGGCCCGGGAGGGCAGTGGAGGATGGTCCAAGTGCTTGGGCCCTGCACCCACATGGGAGACCAGGAGGAAGCACCTGGCTCCTGGCTTCAGATTGGTGCAGTGTGCCAGCCATAGGGGCCATTTTGGGGGTGAACCAACAGAAGGAAGACCTTTCTCTCTGTATCTCTCTCTCTCACTGTCTAACTGCCTGTCAAGAAAAAAAAGTGTCAATTATTAAATCAACAACAGGCATCACTGTGTACTTACACCCCATGTACCATCTCTGTCCTTAATGTGTTGTACTATGCGAATTAACAGTAAAACTGGTCTTCAAACAGTACTTTATACTTTGTGTGTCTATGTGGGTGCAACTGTTGAAATCTTTACTTAGTATATACTGAGTTGATCTTCTGTATATAAAGATAATTAAAAATGACTCTTAATGGTAATTTCCGGATCCAAGATGGCTTAATAGGGAAAAGATGTGCTGACTTTGACCATAGGAATATAATAGAAGAAAAGGGTGGAACTGCATTCTGCAGGGGACAGTTGGAGAGAGGTGTGCAGTGGAAATTCTACAGAAAGCAGAGAGACACCATGGAGCAGCGAGGATGATACAATCACACAGCAGTGGCAGGGCATCACCAGCAACTCACACAGCTGCTGGCTGGAGGGGACACCATCTATCTGCATCCAGGTGCCCAGTGACCAGCAGGGAAGAGGAGACACCTCAGCAAAGCAGGTAGAGACTGCTGCAGCCTGCACATGACAGGGAGTTTACAGAGGGATAGATCCATGGTCCACACTGACTTTGAGTCTGGCATGAACAATTGGCAGGGAGCAGGGCACCCACTTAGGCCTGTGAAGTGCTCCCCTCCCATCACTCTACCAAGGCACCCAGACTCATTTTGCCGAGGCAGGGCAGCACCATCTTCTATCCAGCAGACATCTGGCTCTGGGAAAGCAGCCGCTCCCTCCACAGCCGGGGGAGGCTCACACTGCTAAGAGTGGACCCCCCACGCCCTGTGACTGTGGGAGCTATGTGGGCTGTGACTGGGAATTCTGTGACTGTTGGATAGGGCTTGGGTGTGGTTGTGTAATCATGTGTCTGGCTTCAGAGGCTCAGAGTTCCCTGAGTGTCTTGGGTGGGTCATTGCAGAGGGTTCTTCATGCACCTGAGTGGGTGAGGTGCATACCAACTGTGGGCTCACATTGAACAAATGGTTCACTTGGTAGAGAGAAGCTGAGGCTGTGATCATGACAGCCAAAGTGATCATACCCACCCTCTGCTGACAACAGAGATCTACCATGCCCAACAGGGGTGTCACCCCAGACTCTTACTCCACACTAGAGTGTTAACCAGGGCTCCATGGCCACACCCAGCACATGCTTCTGGATATCCACTGATGGCATAGACACTCCACTAAGCCACAGTGGTATATTTCAAAGACAAAAGCCCTCAGAGGAGAAAACCAAGTGTTTCCACAAATGTCTAAAAATAAACAGAGAAATACAACAAACATGAACATTTATCACCTCACCACAGTTAGCACAGCTATCATCCAAAAATCAAAAAATAGGCCAGCGCCACAGCTTACTTGGCTAATCCTCTGCCTGCAGCACCAGCACCCTGGGTTCTAGTCCTGGTTGGGGCATCGGATTCTGTCCCCAGTTGCTCCTCTTCCAGTCCAGCTCTCTGCTGTGGCCCGGGAAGGCAGTGGAGGATGGCCCAAGTGCACCTGGCTCCTGGCTTTGGATCAGTGTGGTGCACCAGCTGTAGCAGCCATTGGGGGATAAACCAATGGAAGGAAGACCTTTCTCTCTGTCTCTCTCTCTCTCTCACTGTCGAACTCTGCCTGTCAAAAAAAAAAAAATGCTAGTGATGATATAGAGGAAAAGGTAACCTAATCCAATATTGGTGGGAATGTGAACTAGTACAAACATTATGGAAGACAGTATGGAGATTCCTCAGAAATCTGAAAATAGATCTACAATACAACCCAGCCATTCCACTTCTGGGAATTTACCGAAAGGAAATGAAATCATCATACAAAAGAGTTATCTTTACTCCTATGATTCTAGCAGTTCAACTGACAATAGCTAAGGTATGGAATCAACCCTAGACTGAAGAATGGATAAAAAACTTTGGTATATATATATATATATATATATATATATGATGGAATACCACTCACCCATAAAACAGTATGAAATTCTGTCTTTTGCAACAAAATGGATGCAACTGGAGAACACTATGCTTACTGAAATACACAAAAACTCAAAATATTATATATTTTCCCTGACTTGTGGTAACTAATATATACAGTACAAAAAAATAATGTTTTGAGTGAAACTGACATTTTAAAATTTGATTATTATTTACAGCCCTTGTCCATATTCCTAAGGAACAGTGGTTTTCTACTTACTACTTGTCTTCACTACAAAGCAACAATAATAGCATGTGTATTCATTCATTTCACTTGTAAATGATCAAACTGGGAGAATCCTGTGGCAACTGGTGAAAAGTACTGGTGGGAATACCTAATTCCAACGATCACTCTAGAATTACTGGATGAACTGACACATGAGTTTCCACAAATACAGGGGGAAATGCAGGGCAAGCTGAAAAGGATTGAGACTGGAGTGTTAATAAGGCAGATAAGAAGCCAAAAGTAAGATGGACAAGTATTAGAGGCACTGCTTCTGGGTTCATCTTTGGTCCAGAATTCCATTTTAATACATGGCATCACTCATGTGCCTACAAACTGAAATTTTAGAAAAGCACCTACATCATCCTTCCCTAAACAACACCTCTAAAACAAGGAAATACTTTCGATCAAAACAGCTACATACCTATTTCTTAATGTTTGTTTGTTTATTTTTATCTACCTGAAAAACAGGGAAAGAGGTGGTGTAAAAATCATCCATCTGTTGGTTCACCCCCCAAATTCCAGCAACAGCTGGAGTTGGGCCATTTGAACCCAAAACCCCACCTGAGTCTCCCATATGGATGGTAGGGGCCCAAGCACTTGAACCATCATTTGCTGCCTCCCAGGATGCATTAGTAAGAAGTTAGGTAAGAAGCAGATTACCTGGAATTTGAACCAGCATCTGATATGGGCTGCAGGGGTTCAAGTGGCAGTTTAGCTTGCTGTGTCACAATACCTACCGGTGGTCATACATCTAATATCTTGTCAATGTTAGCAACAGGAAGACTAAGTGCCTCATATGATTTGTCACCACAATGAGAATGTCATCAACAAGAGTCAGCATGGGTAGAACAGACATATTCACCTACACAAGAGAAATCTTTGTCTGCAGCAAGTGTAACATTGACTTCCAACAGGGATCTGATAAAACATCACAGACCTGGAACATTTTCTGACCATCTTCTGTTAAGCAAAATACACTCATGCAGCAGACAGCAGCAAACACCATGGCTCAATTTCTGCTATTTCTGGGATAATAAGTGTCTTTAGGTAAATACAGAGAAAAACAAGGTTTGGGCCAGCACTGTGGCGCAGTGGGTTAACACCCTGGTCTGAAGTGCCGGCATCGCATATGGGTGCCAGTTCGAGACCCAGCTGCTCTACTTCCAATCCAGCTCTCTGCTATGGCCTGGGAAAGCAGTAGAAGATGGTCCAAGTCCTTGGGCCCCTGCACCCATCGGGAGACCTGGAAGAACCTCCTGGCTCCTGCCTTCGGATCGGTGCAGCTCCAGCCATTGTGGCCAACTGGGGAGTGAACCATCAGATGGAAGACCTCTCTCTGTATCTGCTTCTTCTCCCTCTGTGTAACTCTGACTTTTGAATAAATAAATCAATCTTTTTTTTTTTTAAAGGTAGGCATTCTAGGCCTTGACATGTGGGAACATTATATCACCACAAAGTAGAAGAGCAAGACAGACACATATACAGTCACGGGCAGCCAGTCAGTAGCAATTCTGCAACTTCTCCTATTGAAATGAAAATTCCCATCACAAATACAGAAAAATACATGACATATAAATGGAAGAGTGGATCACTGAAATTATTCCAAGTTCTGAAAGGAAAGTACTGCCAACCAAGGATAGTTTGTTAAGTCAAACTATCTTTCATAAGTGAAGGAGAAACAAAAGCATGCAAAGACAGGAAAAATTTAAGGAATTCATCACCACCATGCCAGGCTTCCAGAAGATGCTTAAGGGACTCCTTCATACAAAAACAATGAAATAAACCTACCATTTAGAAGGACAATGCCCACAAAAAAGAACAAAGGGTAATCAAAATAAGCAGAAGCAACTTTTAAATTATAGGACTAAGTCATTACTTATTAACAAGAACTGTATATGTAAATGATCTAAATTCCCCAATTAAAAGAACCAGACAGGCTGAATGAATAAAAGAAAAAGGATCAACAATATGCTGCCAACAAAAATTTGCTTCTCCAGAAAAGACACAAAGAGACTGAAAGTAAAAAGATGAAAAAATACACTCCATACAGGCAGAAACCAAAAGCTTTTTGAACAGGGGTGGCTATAAATATCCCAGACAAATTAGACTTCAATGTAAAAACAGACACAACTGGTGACCATATAATGATCAATAGGTCAACTCAACAAGAAAATACAATGGTTTTAGATGAACATATACTTAAAGCTAGATTGTCCAAACATTAATAGATCAAAAGGGACAAATAAGCTCCAGTACAACAATGGTAGTGGAATTACACATTCCACTTTCATCTATGAACAGAACATCCAGACAAACATATCAACAAAAACATATTAGAGTTTAGCTATGGCCGGAGCCGTGGCTCACTAGGCTAATCCTCCGCCTAGCGGTGCCGGCACACCGGGTTCTAGTCCCGGTCGGGGCGCCCGATTCTGTCCCGGTTGCCCCTCTTCCAGGCCAGCTCTCTGCTGTGGCCAGGGAGTGCAGTGGAGGATGGCCCAAGTACTTGGGCCCTGCACCCCATGGGAAACCAGGATAAGTACCTGGCTCCTGCCATCGGATCAGCGCGGTACACCGGCCACAGCGCGCTGGCCGCGGCGGCCATTGGAGGGTGAACCAACGGCAAAGGAAGACCTTTCTCTCTGTCTCTCTCTCTCACTGTCCACTCTGCCTGTCAAAAAAAAATTTTAAAAAGATTAAAAATTAGAGTTTAGCTATATAATGATACAGGACCAATGAACACATCAGATACTTAGAGAACGTCCCATCAAACAGGTACAAAATGCACAATCTTTTCATCAGTACATGGAACATTCTGTAGTACAGACATATATTATCGCACAAAGCCAGCCTCATCAGATTAAAAAAAGGCAAAATAATATCATGCATCATTTCTTACCATAACGGATTAAAACTAGGAATCAGCAACAAAAGAAACTCTAGTAATTTCACAAATATGTGGAAACTGACAGTATGCTTCTCAATGAACAGCAGGGTCACTGAAGAAACCAAAAGGAACATTTTAAATTCCTTGAAACAACTAAAAATAGAAACACAACATACCAAAACTTCTGGGATACAGAAAAAGAATACAAGAAGGGACATTTTTAACAAGAAGTATATACATAAAAAATAGAATACCAATTAAACACACTAACTATGCATCTCAAACATCTAGAAAAACAGTAACAAAAATGAGAAGGAAAGAAATAAAAAAGCAGAATAAATGAAGTAGAAACTTAAAATGCAGTACAAAAGATTGATAAAATAAAGAGTTGCTTTTTTTTTTTTTTTTTTGACAGGTAGAGTTATAGACTGTGAGAGAGAGGGAGAGAGACAGAGAGAGAAAGGTCTTCCTTTCGTTGGTTCACTCCCCAAATGGACGCTACAGCCAGTGCTGTGCTGATCTGAAGCCAGGAGCCAGGTGCTTCCTCTGGTCTCCCATGCAGGTGCAGGGCCCAAGCACTTGGGCCATCCTCCACTGCCCTCCTGGGCCACAGCAGAGAGCTGGACTGGAAGAAGGGCAACCGGGACTAGAACCCGGTGCTCATATGGGGTGCCAGCGCCGCAGGCAGAAAATTAACCAAGTGAGCCACGGCGTCAGCACCAAGAGTTGGTTCTTTGACATAAGTAAAACTGACAAACTTTAGCTGCGGTAAACTAAGGAAAAAAGAAGGTACAAATAAGTAAAACCAGATGTGAAAAAGTAGATGGGACAACTGTTAGAACAGAAATACAAGCATCATTAGAGATTACTATAACAATATACCAACAAACTGGAAAACATACAAGAAATGCACATATCTCTGGATACAAACAACCTACCAATATTTAACCATGAAAACATAGAAAACACAGACAAATGAGTAATTAAATCAATTCAGTAATTAAAAGTCTCTAATCTAAGGAAAGCCAAGGACCCATGGGTTTCTTCACTGTTGAATTCTACCAAATTTTTAGGGAAAACTAACACCAATTCTTCTCATACCAGCCCTCAAAACTGAATCAGATGAAACTCTCCAAACTCAGTCTATGAATTCAGCATTACCTTGATTCCCCAAACAGAAAAGAACACAAC
Source organism: Oryctolagus cuniculus (assembly GCF_051225735.1). Taxonomy (NCBI): domain Eukaryota; kingdom Metazoa; phylum Chordata; class Mammalia; order Lagomorpha; family Leporidae; genus Oryctolagus; species Oryctolagus cuniculus. The sequence goes on from NC_142885.1 coordinate 32,238,962, forward strand.
AAATAAAATAGATAACAATATGCCCTATGAGCATACATGCAAAAGCTTTCAACAAAATGCCAGCAAGTCAAATCCAACAAAACATCAAAAAGATCATACATCATAATCAACTGGGATTTATCCCACGAAAACTGGGATGGTTCACATTCCAGAGTCAGTAAATATATATTATAATGGCTCTAATCAGAAAGACAGAAAATAACAAATGCTAGTAAGGGTGTGGCCAACATGATGCTTTCTTCTTGTTAATGGTCATTAACAGTTGAAGTTTTCTGTATTAAAAATAGGGCCGGTGTCAAGGCTCAATAGGCTAATCCTTCCCCTGCGGCGCACCTGGCGTTCTAGTCCTGGTCAGGGCACCAGATTCTGTCCTGGTTGCCCCTCTTCCAGGCCAGCTCTCTGCTGTGGCCCAGGAGTGCAGTGGAGGATGGCCCAAGTGCTTGGGCCCTGCACCCCATGGGAGACCAGGAGAAGCACCTGGCTCCTGGCTTCGGATAAACGCAAAGCGCCAGCCGCGGTGGCCATTTGAGGGTGAACCAATGGCTAAAGGAAGACCTTTCTCTCTGTCCACTCTGCCTGTCCAAAAAAAAAAAAAAAAAAAAATCCCATCCTACTTCAAGCCACGTTTATGTTAATACAGTGAAGAGAAAGATTACAAGTGATTAACCATCCTAGACACCAGATAGTAGTATTTTAATAAAACAAAACTTCACAAAGGCGCAGTAGAACTACGGAATTCATTTTATCCAGTGATTTGCATTGGAAACTGGGTCGGGTCGGACACACTTCTAATGAATTCTGTGAATTTATGATTTCATGCGTAGTGTAAGACTTCCAGCCCTACAGGAATCACAGGCCTGGGTTAGGCCACTGTTCTGACTCGGCCATCAGGCAACTACGCCCACTTCTTTCTGCATCAGCAACGCTAGCACCCATCATCTGCTTGACACCAAAAAAAAAAAAAAAGACAATTTCAGCAACTAATTTTAAAAGAGCAAGCTAAAAGTCTCAAAAGTACTTTCATCCTTCAAAGAAGACTCTGGCATAACCCTATTTCTTTCAGCCCCTCGATTTTTTTTTACTTTTTAATAATTGCATTTTTTACATTCCACAGGGGATTTTCTATATTTCTGATGGACACGCAATAATTTTACATATTTATGGGCTACACTGATAATTCAGAATATTGATCCTGCAAGGACGGATCTCTTTTCTCTTTATCATTACCTTATGTTGGATCCTGCGAGCTCCTGTCTTGTAGTTGTCTGGCCTCCGCTTCGGCGCCCAGCGACTTGGGGGCGGCCTCCCGTGCCCCTCATTGCCGCCGCCTGCTCCAGCCCTGCAGGTCGCCCCGGGCCCGCCGCCAGAACTGCCCCTGCTGTGGCTTCGCGACTTCGGGGCGCCTCGAGTCGGAGCAGGAGCCCGGGAGCACCCGGCGCCCCGCTTCCCGGCACCAAGAGCGAGCACCCCGCGGGGAGAGGGCGCGGACGCCACCTGGAACGCCAGTGAGCCAAGGCGGGCGCCGCCTGCCACGGTCCTCACTCGGGGGATGCGCTGTGCCGCAGCCTCCCGGCCCAGGCTCCACCTTCCGCGTCCTTGGTCCTTGACCTTTCTGCCTGGGCCGCTGGCCATGCCCCGGGGGTCCCGTGGCACTGCGGCCTGGTTCTCTCTGCAAGCCAGGACACCACGTGCCCAAGCGTTCCCAACTGCGGACTCGGAGCCGCGGGGCGCAGGCGGTTGGCGCGCGGGGTGCGGGCCCCGTGCGGGCATCCCCCGAGAGGAGGGATGAGCCGCCTTCTCCACGGGCCGCCGCCGCCGCCCTCCAGCTGCGGGACCCCGCGGAAACCGTTTCCGGTCCGGCTGCGCCTGGCTGTGGGGCTCCTGCGGGAGAAATTTCTGTCCATGAGGGAGCGGGAGCTCCGGGAACCCCTTGGCTCTGAGGCAAAGCCTGGCCTCACTCTCAGCCACCAACACAAGTCCACCAGCAGCCAGGATGCGGTCACCACAAACAGACCTGCCCTGGGACTCACGCAGAGACACCCTGGGGCTCACAGGGGCCTCTGGCCCCTCACCCTCATCCTCAGCCACCTACCCGCACCGCGTCCTGCAAGTACATTCCCATGCCATGGGTGGTGCGCGTGCACATTCCAGCCCCAACACAGGCCTTAACCTCAACCTCATTCTGTTAGGTAGGAAGTCAGTTATGAGCTTATGTGTGTGTGACATAAAGGCCTAAAGAGAAGACATCTATGTCCAGCATATGCATCTGCATCTCAAAGTCATCCTGACAATGTTTCAGGGGCAGCCCGGTATTCGCATCCTGCCCTGCCCCCTTCTACCTGATAACCTGCCAGGTGGAGGTCCCAGCCCCTCCTGCCTGACAAATCTTCCACAATCTCCCAGGTGCAGCCCAGTGTCTGCACTTCAAACACCCTGCTCCAGATCCCCATTCTCTAGGGGTCCTGCTCACCCTTCCTCTAAACTCAGGATGGTGCCAGCTAGGCTTCCTCCTGTCAGATACCTTCAGGGGAAAACTCAGATAGAAGTTTTTCTATTTACATCCAAAAAGCCCTTTGTTCCAAGAAGAGCAGAGGTGGGGAAGCAAGACCCATCTCCTTAAACCCCCACCCCTACCCCCACCCCCCACCCCTGCCCGGTCTCAACGGGACTGTGCGCTCAGCCCTCTGCCTCTCTGATGAGCTGCCCCACCTGGCCTTGTCAGGTATAATCTCTCCACTCAACCAAGTAACCTCTCTCCTTCCCCCCCACCCCAGTCTCTCAGGTCCTGTCTGGAGAGGTGCCCATCCGTTCTTACTGATGTCCCTTCCCTAATAAACCTTGCTATTTTACCTCCCACTACTCTCTGTCTCATGCCTGAATTCTTTCTTGTGCAAAGATAATTTCTCCGGTAACATTTTCTCTCTGGGATCCCAGCATTTCTACAAAGCAGTGGGCAGCCCCTCCAGGGCCACTCCTAGCTTCCTCCTTTGTTTCCTAACCCCATGGGACAGCCCACGAAAGTGGGGGTAAGTGGGCTGTTGTGTGTCTTTTCCTTAAATGGGAGAGAAAAGATTGTTGCACTGAGCACCCAGAGAGATTTGTTGCTGTAGACAGAAAACTAATACAAGACGCACTACCTATTGTAGATCTTATCCATAATATAATCAAATGTGTACAAAGTATTAATATTTTTTAAAACTTCCTTATTTGAAAGGGAAAGAGAGAATCTTCCATTGCTGGTTCACTCCCTCAATATGGCTAGAATATCCACGGCTGGCCAGGCTGAAGCCAGGAGCCCAGAACTCCCACCTGAATCCCCATGTGCCTGGAAGAGACTAACATATTTAAACTATCATCTGTTGCTTCCCAGGCAGGGCAGCAGAGAGATGGATCAGAAACAGAGTGGCCAGGGCTCCAACCTGCACTCAGGTATGAGATGCAGGTATCTTAAGCCTCGACTTAACCCACTGTGACACAATGCCCACCCTTATTAAGCCTATTGCCCCAGTCCTAACCCTGTATTTCAAAAACATTTTCCAACAAAGTGACTAAAGTACTAAGGTGATATTCATTTTCTTTTCCTAATAACTATTTAAAGCAATGCACCACTTGCGCCTGCCTTTGCTTCAAGCCTTTTTCTACTATATGCCTATTCCTGTCATAAGTTTCACACAAATCGTTTCTATATTTAAGTTATAATGAATATTTTTAAACACTTGGCTAACTGGTGAGGTTAACACTGGCCTGTTGTTGATTTCAAGTCACCTGCATAATGCCCTGGACTGCAGAGCTCTCACTAAGTGCCAAGTGCTAAGTGCCAGCCAGCTTAGGAGCACCACTGGAGCTAGGTCATCCCCCACAAAGCAATATGTGAACCACATTTTGATTCACTCTGCCTTCCAAATAATTTTTTTTTTTTGACAAGCAGAGTAGACAGTGAGAGAGAGAGACAGAGAGAAAGGTCTTCCCTTACCGTTTGTTCACCCTCCAATGGCTGCCATGGCACTGGCCCAAATAATTTTTTTGAAAACATATTATAACAAATGAGAAAACTAGGTGAAATACAAAAGAATTAAACATAACATGTTGCATATATATACTGTAGCTTAATGACAAATTAAATCTAATAAAAGCATAAAGGGAGGAGGCAAGAAACTAAAATGACTTCAAGTGCAAGAAAGAGTTAATGGTGTAATATAATTTCAAAAAAAAACTATGATAGTCCATGTAACAAGATAAAAGGTTGCAGCCAGCTGAACTTGTCTCTGCTGGTCAAAATTTTAGGAAATTCAGGTTCAACTCTAAGGGGCACACTGGAACACTGCATGTCATCCCATGATTTGCAGAGTTCCTGATACAGTGTTTTTTATTAAATAACCAGGAATAAAAGCATCAAGGGAGGAAGAAAGGAAAAGGAGAGGAAGAGGGAGGAGGGATAGGAAAATGATGGAAAGAACCCAAAGTGGAGTGCTTAGCTGCATAACAGAACCTTGTGTATGCAAAATGAAGACTTGGAGAGGGAATAAAACAAGCATTTTAGAGGAATAAAGCCTGAAAATGCATGAAGATCATCATATGGAAAAGGTATTACATTTATTGTGGGATGCCCAAAAGAATGGCAAAAGGAGAGCAAGTTCCAAAGAACTAATTTTCTATGACATATGAAAGGGACTTTATCATAAAATCATTCAGTAATTGAATAGTGGTGGAGGAATGAGCATTTAGCCTAGTGGTTATCCCACATTGGAGTGCCTACATTTGATGCTCAGTTTTGGCTCCCAGCTCCAGCTTCCTAGAATCCAGACCCTAGAAGTCAGCTCTGATGGCTCAAATGATTGGGCTCCTGCCACTCAGCTGGAAGACCTGGATTATATCCCTGGCTCCTAGCTCCAGTCCTGGCCACTGCAGGCATTTGGAGAATGAACCAGCAGATAGAGTGCTCTCTCTCTCTCTCTCTCTCTCCCCTTCTCAAATTCATAATTTAAAAAATCCTAAATTTATAAATTGTGTCCACTTAAGCCTTAAATTCACATAGGAAAGGCATGAAAAATGGGCATTGTCACTAATGATGAGAGTGTATCTTGGCATAGTATCTACAATGATTACCCAATTTTAAAACTTTGAACACTTTCTGACCCAACAATTCCATTTATAAGAAAATAGCACAAAATATGCATGAAAAGATAGGTCTGTTCAGTGCTGCAGCATTATAAGAAATAGAGAAAATATCACCTTTCAACTACCCAGAGGGGACTGGCTACTGAAGAACAAGACATCTATGCACTGAGAAAGTACAGAACTTAAAAGGAATAGGTTGACCTGTGTTTGCTGATACAAAAAGTCAGCCAAAGATTAGTTATTGCTGAGTTGAAAAGATGTTTTCTCTCTCCTATTCTTTAAATTCTTTAATAATGTGAGAATGGTATTTTGTAATACTTAAAACTATGTTGTCCAGTTGTAAAAGCATTCAACAAAAGGTTGGAAGATTACTCACTGCTGTGGTCTGAAATATTGGGTTCCCCTAGAAATTTGTATGTTGAGCCCCAATCACCAAAGTAAGATGTCAAGGGGTAGGCCACTGGGAGGTGATTAGACTGTGAGAGTTCTGCCCTCATGAAAAAGGCTTGATAGAAACTGTTTCTTCTGCCATGTAAGGATACACTGAGGGGCTGGCATTGTGGCACAGCAGGTTAACACCCAGGCCTGAAGCACTGGCATCCCATATGGCCACCGGTTCAAGACCTGGCTGCTCCACTTCTGACCTAGCTCTCTGCTGTGGCCTGAGAAAGCAGTGGAAGATGGCTCAAGTCCTTGGGCCCCTGTATCCACTTGGGAGACCCAGAGGAAGCTCCTGGCTCCTGCCTTCGGATTGGTGCAGTTCCGGCCATTGCGGCCAATTGGGGAGTGAACCAATGGAAGATCTCTCTCTCTCTCTCTCTCTCTCTCTCTCTCTCTCTGTGTGTGTGTGTGTAACTCTGACTTGAAAATAAATAAATCTTTTTTTAAAAAAAGAAAAAGTGTGGATGATTGAAAAAAAAAGGTGAAACAGACCATTCTTTCATTGAGAAGGAAAAGGGGAAAAAATTGGTGGTTTGGCAGCTCAAACTTAGATATAGAATTTTGAAAAAAAGAGAAAACACCGCAGGAATGCCATTAGTAATTAAGACATAAACAAACACTATTTAACCTAACTGAATATCCATGTATAAATTTGATGTTCTCCATCATAAAGAGTTCTGAAACTCAAGTTTCACTCTTTAGGACATTTTACTTTTTGGACATACTACTTTTTTAATGTAAATTTTAATATACATTAATTTAATAATTTTTTATTTAATAAAAATATTTTAAGATGAGTCCCTAGTACAGAGATTCATCTTAAAATGGAACTTGATACATGGCCGGCGCCGCGGCTCACTAGGCTAATCCTCCATCTTGCAGCACCGGCACACCAGGTTCTAGTCCTGGTTGGGGCACCGGATTCTGTCCTGGTTGCCCCTCTTCCAGGCCAGCTCTCTGCTGTGGCCAGGGAGTGCAGTGGAGGATGGACCAAGTGCTTGGGCCCTGCACCCCACGGGAGACCGGGAAAAGTGCCTGGCTCCTGCCATCGGGGCTGCGCCAGCCATTGGAGGGTGAACCAACGGCAAAAGGAAGACCTTTCTCTCTGTCTCTCTCTCACTGTCCACCCTGCCGGTCAAAAAGAAAAATTAAAAATTAAAAAAAAAAGACATTATTTGAAAAAAAAATTGAACTTGATTCAAACTGACACTCAATAAAGCAATCAGCAAGCATCAACCCAACCACTTCCTAAAATAACTTCATTTAAAAAGTTCTCATTGCCATGGGCATGGCACAGTGAGTTAAGCTGCTGGTTAGGGTGCTCACATCTTATATGGAAATGCCAGTTCTAGTCCCTACAGCACTTTTTCAGATCCAGATTCCTGCTAATGCACCTGGTAAGGCATCAGGTAGTGGCTTAAGTCCCTGGGTCCCTGCCACCCAAGTGGGGAGATGGAATTCCCAGCTCCTGATTTTGGCCTAGACCAGCTCTGGCTGTTGTGGTCATTTGGGGAGTGAACCAGCTATGAGCAAAATCTCTCTCTCTCTTTTCTCTCACTTCCTCTTTTTCTCTTTCTGCCATTCTTTCAGATAAATAAAATAAAACTATAAAAATAAAAGGTATTCATTTTTGGTGCATAAACTGTACAAATATCCTCATCATGATAGCATTTTTCTTCTCACCTATTGGTAAGTTCTGGAATTTTAATACGTTTTCCTTTGCTGTTAAATAGGAATAGTCTTCTGAATTACCAACAAAGTCAGGAGACTCAAAAAATGTAATCATGATTTAAACTGTCATTGATATTTAACTGCAAGGAATATAAAAGTTAAGAAAAGTTAATTCATGTGCAACCATAAAAAGCAAGCCTTTAACATCTGGGTCTACACCAGTGTACTCAGTCAATAGTTTCCAATCTTACTGAAACCCAGAGAGTTCTATTGGGAAGATATACTTAACTGTTTCTTCATCATTAGGTTTCTTTGTAGGCATACATGTTGGTTTTTCTGCCATGTCAAGTTGAAAGAACTGAAAATGAAGAAATAAAGTCTTAAAAATGTTCTTACAAAGGTTACATTCTTATTTTATATCACCACAGACCTGTTTTGAGTTGTAGCTGTCTTGCTACAGAGGCTTCTACACAATAAATAATATACATTCAAGATACGTGGTAATGCATGTAACCATAACACAAAAGCATTCTAGGAAAGGTAACTTCCTTTTTGAAATCAAGAGGACAAAGAGCACTCACTCTTCATTAAAGGACTCTACAGTCATGAGAAACTAGACTTTTGTTTTAATCCATGCTAAACCAACCAAGAAGCCTCCATAATTGCTTATCTTTCCAGAACAGCTTACCAGGGGAGTCTGGGCATTAGAGTACAACAACTAAAGGAGAATTAGAAAGACAGAGCTTATAGAATATAAAGGAGTCCCTTGGACGCTGAACTAACATAATGATAATTCTCACAAAGCACCTACTATGCATCCAGCATTGTGCCCAGGGCCTTGTGCTTTACCTCGTTTAATGCTCCTAGGAGCCCTGAGGTGGACAGATTTTCATTGCCATCTGCCAGGTGGAAAAAAGACACAGAAAGCCAAAGGAACTTACTTGCCCAGAGGTCCAGCAGGTCTGAATTGGTCCCAAAGCTGGTGTTCTTCCTACTGGCCACACTAGTGGACCAAATCACCATTTCCTATGTTTGCAACAGTTGCAAAAAAGGAGGGGAGGATACAAGGGAGTCCTGTGTGCTGATTTCCCAGGACCGCCTGGGATGGCCCTGCTACCTTACTTTTGAGAACAATAGCACAAAGATATGAAGAATAGGAGGCTTATTTTAAGAGGAAATATTATATATGGGTAATGTAAAAAAAGAAAAATTAACCAAATCAAAAAACGACTCTTTGTGGTGGTCTCTTCCCTGGATCTACTCTGAAAATTGCTACCCCTTAGAATATATAAATTCTCTCATTTTCCCTAACATTAGTTGAGTTCTCTTCTATAGATAACATTCTGTTCTATGGCATGGTTTACTCTAGCATAGATTATACAAAGACGCTATATTTGTTTATGTTGGGCATCACAGTAACTTCTAGTCATTTAATTACAATTGGTAATAAACATTTAAATTACTGGGAAAATGTTGCTCCCTAACTTCTTATTCACTAAGAATGCAAATAAGTTACTACAAATTCAAGAGTATCTGTTTCTGTATAACTGCTGATATATTGGCACATCTGCCCAAGTCTAGTTTGAAAACCAGACATTGGTTGGTGTGCATTTCAAAACCCAGTTATAAATGAATTGCAGGAGACCAGCATTGGGGCATAGCAGGAAAAGCCGCCACCTGCAATGCCAGCATCCCAGCCCCTGCCTATGTGATCATCTGGGGAGTGAAGCAGCAGACAAAATATCTCTCTCTATCTCTCCGTCTCTCTCGGTAACTCTGACCTTTTGGCCTTGCAGTTAAGAGACTGGTTGGGGAGCCAGCGCTGTGCCAGAATAGGTAAAGCTGAGGCCTGTGGCACCAGCATCCCACATGGGCGCTGGTTCAAGTCCCAGCTGCTCCACTTCTGATCCAGCTCTCTGTTATGGCCTGGGAAAGCAGTAGAAAATGGCCTGAGTTCTTGGGCCACTGTACCCATATAGGAGACTCTGAAGAAGCTCCTGGCTCCTGGCATCAGATATGCCCAGCTCCAGCTATTACAGCCACTTGGGGAGTGAACCAGCAGATGGAAGACCTTTCTCTTTGTCACTCCATCTCTCTGTAACTCTGTCTCAAGTAAATAAATAAATCTTAAAAAAAAAAAAAAGACTAGAACAAAAGTTCTCAAAATATGGTCTCTGAGCCCCTGAGAATCCCTGAGACTTTTTGATGGGGTCCAGGATGCTCTCTTTTCTTTCTTTCTTTCTTTCTTTCTTTCTTTCTTTCTTTCTTTCTTTCTTTCTTTCTTTCTTTCTTTCTTTCTTTCTTTCTTTCTTTCTTTCTTTCTTTCTTTCTTTCACAATACCAAGGTGTAATTTGCCTATCCCACTGTGTTAACACTTACAGTGATGGTTCAAAAGCAATGGTGGATAAAAATACCTGCTGATCTTCAGCTCGGCAGTGCCACAAAATTGTATTATTGCTCATTATGCTATTTCCCACACACGTTCACAATAACAACAGAAAATAATGTAGAACGAGCCCTCATAAAGCACTTACGTTGTACATAGACGTGTTGGTTGTCTTGAGAATAACAGGTTCTGTGAGTGGCAAGAGATAGTTATTTCTTTTTTATGAAACACTGTCAATTGTAAGAAAAATTGACGAACACTGGTATTTGGGCTTCGATATCTCAAGACAATTTCTGGGAAATAAATGAAGTGTGATATAAAACATCAAGAAAAATAACCAAGGGGTCGACTTTTGGCCCAGTGGTTAAGATGCCAGTTAAGATACCCATATGCCATGTCGGAGTACCTGAGTTCTATACCCGCTCTGGCTCCTGTCTCCAGCTTCCTGCTAATGAGGATTCTGAAAGACAGCGGAGGTGACTGAAATAATTAGCTTCCTGCCATCCACATGAGGGACTCAGATCTGAGTTCCTGGCTTGTGGCTTTGGACCAGTCTAGCTTCAGCCTACTCTCTTTCTCTCTCCAAATCTCTCTCTGACCCTCTGACCCTCTGACCCTCTGACCCTCAAGTAATTTTTTTTAACAGGCAGAGTGGACAGTGAGAGAGTGAGACAGAAAGAAAGGTCTTCTTTTGCCGTTGGTTCACCCTCCAATGACCGCCGTAGTCGGTGCGCTGCGGCCGGCGCACTGCGCTGATCCGAAGGCAGGAGCCAGGTGCTTCTCCTGGTCTCCCATGGGGTGCAGGGCCCAAGCACTTGGACCATCCTCCATTGCACTCCCGGGCCATAGCAGAGAGCTGGCCTGGAAGAGGGGCAACCAGGACAGAATCCGGCGCCCCAACCGGGACTAGAACCTGGTGTGCCGGCGCCGCTAGGCGGAGGATTAGCCTATTGAGCCGTGGCGCCAGCCTCCTCAAATAAAGTTTTAATATGTAATACAATAACTGAAAATATATTCTGTAACTGATTAAATTTGAGCTTTAAAGCTAAAGTTTGAGTTTTTGGAAAAATTTTATTCATCTTTTTTTAAAATTTATTTGACAGGTAGAGTTATAGACAGTGAGAGAGAGACAGAGAGAAAGGTCTTCCTTCTGTTGGTTCACTCCCCAAATGGCTGCTAGGACCAGCACTGTGCGGATCTGAAGCCAGGAGCCAGGTGCTTCCTCCTGGTCCTCCCAAGCACTTGGGCCATCCTCCACTGCCCTCCCTGGCTACAGCAGAGAGCTGGACTGGAAGAGGAGCAACCAGGACTAGAACCTGGTGCCCATATGGGATGCAGGCACTGCAGATGGAAGATTAACCAAGTGAGCCATGGCGCCAGCCCCTATCCATCATTATAATCTTGACAGCTTCCCAATACTTAAAAACTTTTCCAAAGATATTGGTGACTATGACAAATATAAACTTTTTTAAAGGTTTATCTATTTAATGAGATAACAAGAGAGGGAGGGAGGGATAGAGAGAGAGGGGTCCTCTACCAGCTGGGTCACTCCCCAGATGGCCACCATGGCCGGGGCGGGGCCAGGCTGCACCTAGGAGCCAGGAGCTCCATCCAGGTCCCCCATGCGGGCGCAGGGCCCAGGTGAGCAGAGCTGGGATGCAGGCGAAGCCCTCCCGGAGAGGAGAATTTCTAGCCGGTGTCCTGGTCACTGGGGAAGGGGGAACTGAGAATAAAGGCTCAGGAAGCTCCAGCGAGAAACACATGAGGGAGGGGGCGTTGGTCCCGGCCCCCTGGCCATCCCACCCAGGCCTCCAGGACCCTAGCCTTGCTCCCCCAGCAGTTCCAGGAAAGTTCAGAGGAGCCATTTCCTGCCACTCCCCTTGGTCAACTCTGAGGACCTCAGGCTTGCTCCCTTCCGCGCCCCCCCGCCCCGCCCTCCTCGCCCCCACCCCCCAGCTGCCCCCAGCCCTGGTCCGGCCCCATGGGTTCCTGGCGTTGCTTCCACTCGGGGGAACTCTGCTGGGAGAGCCTGTGAGCGAGCGTCTGCACACATACATGCACACGCACGCACACGGGTACACACACATGCACAGGTGCACATGCATACAAGGGTGAACACACACGGATGCACACGGGTGCACACAAGTACACGCACGCACACACGGATGCACACACAGGTGCACGCGCGCAGTCTGCAGGGCCAGCCCAGCTTCCTCTCCCCTAGGTTCCCCCCCCCCCAGGGAACCCCAGAACCCCGGGCGGTGGCACCTGGTGGGCCTTGGGACCCCCGAGAATGGCTCAGCCCTTAGCCCCGGGGCCTGGGCCCCGGAGACGTCCCAGTGACGCCCCTCCCAGCGGAGGGCGGTGTGGGGGGCGGCGGGCCGGCCCCTGCCTGGGGAGGGGGAGGCGGCCAAGCACGGAAGGGACTATGCAGGACGGGCTTGGGGCACAGACCCTGGGGCCCCACAGGGCAGGTCCGGGGCGGTTTCCGGCTGGAGTTGCCGCGCCCTCGGGGAGACCCGCGGGGGGCGGAGCTCCCAGCTGAGGCCGGCTGCTGGGGAGTGAGCAGCGGACGCGCGAGGGTGCGTTCACGCCGGCCGGGGCTTGGGGCTCCTCGCGGCTCAGCAGCGTCCCCGTCCCGCGCAGGCATCTCCTCGCCCTTGAAAAAGACAGAGATGGACAAGTCGCCATTCAACAGCCCCTCGCCGCAGGACTCGCCGCGCCTGCCCAGATTCACGCAGCACCACTGGCCCCTGATCGCCACGCACAACGGTGAGCGCGGGGCGGGGCGGGGGCCAGGGGCAGAGCGCGCACACACAGGCGGGGATCCCGGGCCAGGGGCTTGGAGAGAGCGCACACACAGGCGCGGGGCGCTGGGCCCAAGCCCCACGCTGACCGCCCCGCCGCATAGGCATCGTCCGGAGTCCGCACCCGTCCTCCGCCCTGCACTTCCCCACCACATCCATTCTGCAGCAGAGGGCGTCCACCTACTTCCCGCACACAGCCGTCTGCTACCCGCCTTATCTCAACCCTCAGGACCCGCTCAAAGATCTCATGTCACTGGCCTGCGACCCGGCCAGCCGGCAGCCTGGTCTGGTGAGTGAGGGGTGGCCAACGGGCGGAGGAGGGGGCGCGGCGACGCGGGCAGGGGTCCGCGGGTGGAGGAGGGGGCGCGGCGCCGCGGACAGGGTTCCGCGGGCAGCCGCAGATTCCTCCTCCTGGGCTCCTGCCAGGCCCCCGCAGCGATGCGCGTCCTGCCCTGGGGTTTCGCATTTGGGAGCGGCGGGCGAGGTGGCACCTTATGAACAGAGAGGCGGGGTGCAGGGGTCCCAGCCCCCTGGACCTCCAGCCGGTCTCGGGCCTGCCCAACCCCCGTAGCCCTGCCGGCGCCTTGGTCCCTCCGCGGCCGCCCCCCACCCCCGCTCAGCCTGGGCACCCAGTGCTCTTCCCTTCCCCGAAGGCTCTGGCCCCAGTCTAGCGGAAGGGGCGGCGCGCGTGTCCACTCCTTCCTCCCCCTCCCCCCGCACATACCGAGCTCCTTCCCGGTCCCCCCCCCGCTCCCCCCCCCGCTCCCCCCCCCCGCTAGGGGGAGCCGCCTCCCAGGAAGCCGGTGGGAATCAGGGCTCCCCTGCAGGACCCGCGGTTTGCCCTCCAGAGAGCCCGGGGCCACGTGGTCAGGGCCAGAGGGGCGGGGGGGGGGGGGCAGCACCGGGGTCTCAGGGGTCTCAGGCCCCAGGTGTCCGCGGGCTTCGGGAACAAGGATCCGGACTTCACAGCTCTGGGGACTCGGGGGCGGAGCCCCAGGCTGGCCCACTCCATTCTGGGTGTTTTTAGAATACATTTATGATTTATCTGAAAGGCAGAGTTGGGGGCGGGGTGGGGGGGAGAAGAGAGAGAGAGAGAGAGGTAGAGGTGTTCCGTCCACTGGGTCACTCCCAGAATGGCTGGGGCAGGGCCAGGCCAGAGCCAGGAGCTCCATCCGTGGCTCCCACGCAGGTGCAGGGGCCCAGGCACCTGGGCCATCAGCCAGGGACCCGGATGGGAAGTGGAGCGGCCGGGACTCGAACCAGCACTCCGTGGGTGCTGGCATTGTGCACAGCCCGCCATGGGCCACATCTCGCCATGCAAGGGAGGGTTCCGCCTGGCCCTGGAAGCCCCCTACCCCCTTCTATACTTTTCCAGCTGAGAACCCTGGATCACAGCTTGGTGACCTCTGTCAGCCCCGCCCCGCCCCCTCTCACACCCAGGCCAGGAACCAGCTTCCCTTGAACTGCCAGGAAGCTGGCCCCAGATTCAAATCTTGCCTCAGCCAGCTTGAAGGCCCAGGCTTACCCCGCCCACTCACCTGTGAGGTGGGGGAGGGCAACTGTGTCCTGAGCAGACTCCTCTGGGGGTGAACTGGGCCATGCCCAGGGACTGGCATGCAGTAGGCACTTAATAGATGTGGACAGCACGTAGATCCCCTCCCTGGAAGCCACACGGGGCTCTGACCACAAACCCAGGCTCCTGCCCCCAGGCCTGGCCAGGCCCCTGCTCCCCTCCCCCTCTGCAGCCCCTGACCAAGTGCCCTGGGCATGATTAGAGTGAGGGAGTGAGGCCTGCAGACCTGCTGCTGTCCTGCCTTGCCCCACACAGCAGTTTGGAAGTTACCAAATGCCCTCGGAGACAGGCGGCCCCCAGGACCGCGGGGTGCGGGGTGCTGCGGGAGTGCGTGCAGAGGGCCGGCTGTGTGACCCCAGGCAGCGGACACCCTCTCTGGGCCTGGCCGGCCCCTCGCTAATGGGCTCTTGGTCTCTCTCCTCCCTGCAGCCTACTCTGCAACCAACACATTCCCTGCAAACCGTTCCTTTGGGATTAGGACCAAGGGATCCTGTGGGCAGCTTTTAGGTACAGGTAGGGGCCGAGAGGCCGCCGGAGGGGGGCTGGGAGCCAGGCAGAGGGGCTGGCCTGGCCTGGGGGCACACGGAGAGGAGAGGGGAGCCTGCCCGCCTCTGCTGCCAGCCACAGCCCGGGCTCCGGGGTCCTCCAGCGAGCCTGGGCTGCCTTCTCCTGGGCTCCCCCTCCTGCCTCCTGCCCAACATCTGTCCAGATGGGGAGAGGCCCAGAGAGTCCGGGGACCTGCCCAGGGTCACACAGCCATCGACTGGAACTTGCCTCACCCCCACCCCGTGCCCCAGGCCCAGTGGCCTGGGGGGAGACCCTGCTCCGGGGAGGGGCTCAGAGCAGGGAGGTGAGTGACCCCGGGGCCCACGTGTCCCCCAACCTGCCCACCTTCGGGGACCCTGGGCCTGAGACAATAGGAGGGGCCCCAGAGCCCCAGCCCCTCACCGTGATATTGGGGAGGGAGTCTCAGATGCACAGAAAAGCCAGCCCAGAAGCTCCAGGTCATGTGGGGGAGGTCCCCAAGGCCGTGGCTGGACCCTGCTGCACCCCTCTGGGCCTCGGGCACAGGGCAGGGGCCAGCAGCTCCCACACCCAGGTCACTGGGAGCCAGGGCGGCACTGACCGGGCCCAGACCCCCTCCAGTGGGGGCTTTGAGCTCCTAATTGATTCAGAAACCAAAGCTAATAGGGCTCAGGCCTGGCCCTAACTCTTCCCCCGCCACCTGCCTGAGAGCAGAGGGAAACCAAGCCAAGCAAGGCCCCAGCGAGGATGGGGTGGGGGGCCAGGGTGCAGGGAGAGGTGGGGAGGGGCCTCCCTGCAGGGCTCACAGGGAGGGGCGTCCACAGTGGGTCAGGGCGCTGGGACAGGTTGTGACTGTTGGGAGGGGGGTGTGAGGGCAGGTGCCGCCCGCTCCCTGCAGCCAGGGAGGGGGCAGGAAGCCAGAGCCCCGCTCTGGGCCCCATCAGGGCTGATTCCAGCTCTGTCCGCACTTCCTCCCCCATTGGTGTTATTCCTGGCAGTGTGCCACTCAGCCCCCAGCCCGCCTCCAAGCCTCCTCCTCTGTAGCCCCTCCCCCAATCAATACCCATTGATCTCCACCCCCACCCCCAGCACTTGCCTAGCCCTCTGAGCTGGGCTCACCTGGGCACCCCAGCCCCCAGCTGCCCGCCGGCCCCGGGATCACCCCAAGGAAGGCCAGGGTCACATGCCAAAAGCCACGTGGGCAGCCGCGGCCAGGCCCCAGGAGGCAGAGGCTGTCCACTGGAGAGGGTCATGCCCAGAGCCTGGCTGGTTGCCAACGGAAACCAGACATGAGGTAGTTGCCAAGATTAATTTGAACACGGCTGGAGGTGGGCAGGTGCGAGCTCAGGTGCCACTTCCTTGGGATGGCCCAGTGGCTGCTGCATTGCTGGTTCCCGGGGACACCAGTGATAAGTGACAGGGGTGGGTGACAGCCCAAGCACCCGGCAGACCTGGGGTCTAGGGAGAGGGACCCAAGATGTCCCCAGCTGGCCCTGGAGTCAGGAGATAGGCCCGAGCAAACACCTGCAAGTCCTGGTGTCTAGGGAGATGGGCCCTAGCTACCTGCCACCACCCGGCCCTGGAGAGAGGGAGACAGGCCCAAGCTGCCCCTGGCCGGGCCTGGCGTCTAGGGAGACGGGCCCGAGCCACCCCACCCCCCCCAGCCCTGGAGAAGAAGGAGACAGGCCCAAGCTCCATGGCCGGCCCTGGGGTCTAGGGAGACAGGCCCGAGCTGATGTCGGACAGCCCTGGGGTCAAGAGACAGGCCTATGGCACCGTGGCTCAATAGGCTAATCCTCTGCCTGCGGTGCCTGCACCCTGGGTTCTAGTCCCGGTCGGGATGCCGGATTCTGTCCCAGTAGCTCCTCTTCCAGTCCAGCTCCCTGCTGTGGCCCGGGAGTGCAGTGGAGGATGGCCTAAGTCCTTGGGCCCTGTACCTGCAAGGGAGACCAGGAGAAACACCTGACTCCTGGCTGCGGATCAGCATCATGGTGTGCCGGCAGCAGTGCGCTGGCCACAGTGGCCACTGGGAGGTGAACCAACAGAAAAAGGAAGACCTTTCTCTCTGTCTGTCTTTCACTGTCCACTCTGCCTGTCAAAAAAAAAAAAAAAAAAAAAAAAAAGAGAGAGAGAGAGAGAGAGAGGCCTAAGACCCCACTGGCCAACCCTGGAGTCTAGGGAGATGGGCCCTGGAGTAGAGACACGGGCCCAGGCTGCCCCTAGCCAGCCCTGGGATCTAGAGTGATGGGCCCAAGCTGCCCCCAAGCGGCCCTGGGATCTAGAGAGTCAGGCTCGGACTGCCCCCCCAAGCCCTGGAGAAGGGGGAGACAGGCCCAAGCTGCCCCCAGCCAGCCTGGGAGTCCAACACTGGCCTGAGTTGCCACCTGGCAGGCTCTGGAGTGTAGGGAGAAGGCCTGGGCTGCCCCCAGCTGTCCTAGAGTCAGGAGAAGGGCCTGAGCCACCCCCGGCCAGCCCTGGGATCTAGAGAGATGAGCCCGGGCCGTCCCCCCCACCCCCCGAGCCCTGGAGAAGAGGGAGACAGGCCCAATCTGCCCCTGGCCAGCCCTGCGGTCTAGGGAGATGGCCCAGGCTGTCCCCCACCCCAGCCCTGGAGAAGAGGGGGACAGTCCCAAGCTGCCCCCTGCTGGCCCTGGGCTCTAGGGAAATGGGCCCAAGCTGCCCCCAGCCAGCCCTGGGGTCTAGGGAGACGGGCCCGGGCTGCCCCCCCCCAGCCCTGGAGAAGAGGGAGACAGGCGCAAGCTGCCCCTGGCCAGCCCTGGAGTTGAGACATGAGCCTGAGCTGCCCCTGGCCAGCCCTGCGGTCTAGGGAGATGGCCCAGGCTGTCCCCCACCCCAGCCCTGGAGAAGAGGGAGACATTCCCAAGCTGCCCCCTGCTGGCCCTGGGGTCTAGGGAGACTGGCCCAAGCTGCCCCCGGCCAGACCTGGGGATGAGACATGAGCCCAAGCTGCCCCCGGCCAGGCCCTGGGGTCAAAGGAGACAGGCCTGAGCCACCCCTGGCCAACCCTATGGTCTAGGGAGACGGGCCTGAGCTGCCCCCAGCCATCCCTGGGGTCAAGACACGGGTCCGAGCTGCCCCTGGCCTGCCCTGGAGTCAGGATATGGACCCGTGCCACTCCCGGCCATCCCTGGGTTCAAGACACAGGTCTGAGCTGCCCCGGGCAGCCCTGGGGTCTAGGGAGATGGGTCAGGGCCGCCCACCCCCTGGCCCTGGAGAAGAGGGCAACAGGCTGAAGCTGCCCATGGCTGGCCTTGGGGTCTAGGGAGACTGGCCTGAGCATCCCCCAGCCAGCCCTGGGGTCGAGGGAGATGGGCCCAGGCCACCCCCTCCACCCTGCTAGCCCTGGGGTCATGACAGACATGAGTTGCCCCCGGCCAGCCCTGCGGTCTAGGGAGCCGGGTCTGGGCCAACCCCCTGGCCCTGGAGAAGAGGGAGACAGGCCCAACCTGCCCCTAGCAGGCACTGGGCTCTAGGGAGACTGGCCCAAGCAGTCCCCAGCCAGCCCTGGAGTCGAGACCCGGGCCCAAGCTGCCCCTGGCTGGCCCTGGGGTCTAGGGATATGGGCCTGAACTGCCCCCAGCCAGCCCTTGGGTCTATGGAGTCAGGCCTGAGCCACCACCCCCCCCCCCTGCCCTGGAGTAGAGGGAGACAGCCCCAAGCTCCCTGGCTGGCCCTGGGGTCAGGAGAAAGGCCTAAGCCCCCCACAGGCCAGCCCAGGGGTCTAGGGAGATGGGCCCGGGCCAACCCCCCCCAGCCCTGGAGAAGAGGGAGACAGGCCCAGGCTCCCTGGCCAGCTCTGTGGTCTAGGGAGTCGGGCCCGAGCTGCCCCCGGCCAGCCCTGGGGTCAGGAGACAAGCCTAAGCCCCCCAGCGTCCAGTCCTGGAGTGTAGGGATTTTGGACTGAGCTGCCCCCGGCTGGTCCTGGGGTCTAGGGAGACAGGCCTGGGCTGCTTCCCCGCCCCAGCCCTGTAGAAGAGGGAGACAGGCCCGAGCTTCCCCTGGCTAGCCCTGGGGTCAGGAGACAGGCCTACGTCCCCCACTTGCCAGCCCATGAGTCTAGGGAGACAGGCCAGAGCTGACTCTGGCTCAGCCCTGGGGTCTAGGGAGAGGGGCCTGAGCTTCCCCCAGGTCTCCTGTGCCCCTGCTGGGCAGCCCCAGGCTCATCAGCTCCTCTGTGATACCAGGCTAAGGGTCCGCCCTCCTCAGGGCTTGTTACTAACTATTGTGAACTGTAAACAGGATATATTCAATGAAAACCACATCTCATTATGAGCTACAACAAGTATTGATAACTGAAATCTAAGAGATCCTCTTAATACCAGCGAAAAGCTCAACTCATGTTGCTTTCTGAAGTACAGCAGTGAGACTGAGAGTCAGCTTCTCAGAGACAAAAAAACCATGGAGCAACAGACTGAAGATGAAGAAAGCACTAGAGGAACCTAGAAGTGTACAAGCAAGAGTAAACTTTACCAAGGAAGGCAAAATAGCAGTGAACTTCAAAAATTTTGTGTAGAACTGGTAATAAAAATAGTTATTTTGCTGTAGCTTTGGAATTCATGTACATTTTTCAAAATATGCATTTTCCATCAATTTTGTGAAGACCTCTCTTGTACATAGGTTTATGTACCAAATAAAGTGCAGTGAGGCAAGGTGTTGGGTCTCCCAGTTAAACAGGCCAGTAAAGATGCCCACATTCCACACCAGAGTATGTGGATTCAATACCCACCTACAGCTTTTGATTCTTGCTTCCTAGTAATGCAGACCCTGTGAGGCACAGGTTATGGTTCAAGTAATTGAGTTCCTGCAACACATATGGGGACTTGGACTAGGCTTTCAGATCCTGGCTTTGGCTTGGCACAACCCCAATCACTGTAGTCATTTAAAGTGCTTACCAGATTGGGAGCTCTCTCTCTTTCTCTCTTTCTCTATCTCTATTGGATGATCTGCCATCTATCTATATATCTATCTACATATCTATCTATCTATCAAATCTATATCTGTTTCATTGTCTTGCTTACTCTCAGACAATAAATGAATCTTAAAAAAATACATTGGCAAGAAATTTGTATGAAAATGATTCTTAAAAGAGTTTTGCTTTTGGCAGAAGAAAAACAATCTAAGATAAAAGCAAAGCAATATAAGCAGGAATGATAAACAACAGAAGGATTAAATGTAAGGGTAAATTTAAGTTATTGACTTTAGAAAGCAATCACATGGATACCTTACTTGTTCAAAATGTGTATAATTTAAATTCTGATAATGGAAAAAAGATGAAAGTGAAACAATTACAGTAAATATGATTCTAGTGTTGTGAAAAGTAGTAAATTTGAAATACTGATGATAAGTCAGCAGTAAATCTGACAATTGCTAGGGTAACCACAAAAATAATTAAGGAATACATAACCAACAAACCAATGGAGAGGAAATTAAGTAACAAACTATATAGATTCAAAATGAGGGAGAAGAGGAAACTACTAAAACAGGAAACAAAGTAAGATGCTAAATTCAGGTAAAACATATCACAAAATTTTAAATGTAAATTAACTAAGTGATCCAGCTAGAAATCAAAATTTTCTTATTTAATGGAAAAACAGTTAATTATTTGCTATTTAGGATACAACCCTTAAATGTTTAAGAGTAAAAATGTTGAAAATATACCTACACATTTTGAATAGAAGACTCTCTTGACATCTGACAAGACAGACTTTCATGCAGGAACTATTACTAGATATATTCAGAGAGATTTCATAATGATATAGTTATCAATTCAGTGGGAAGATATAGAATTCTAAATTCTTATGTAGGTTAATGTGGGAAGAGTTTTAGCACTTGTCCTTTTTTTTCTTAAAATTTTAAGCTTTTTATTTAGTGAGAGAAAGAACTTATCTTCAGAAACAGTAAAGATTCAGGTGAAAACAACAAAGAAAATTAAGAACATGCTCATAATTCATATTCATATGAATTGAACATGAGTTTTGCTGCGTACAGAATCTTTCATCAAATAAACTTTATTAGGGTGAGCGTAGTGGCACAGTAGGTTAAGTCAACACTTACAGTGCCCATGTCCCGTATCAAATGCTTAGTTTGGGTCCCTGCTACTCTTCTTTTCCAGCTTTTATGAGTGTGCCCAGGAGACACAGAAAATGGTCCAAGTCTTTGGGTTCCTGCCACCCTTGTGGAGTGAGTTCTTGGATCCTGACTTTGGCCTAGCCTAGTCCCAGCTGTTGCAGGTATTTGGAGTGTGAACCAGCAGTTGGAAAATCTCTGTCTCCCTTTTTCTCTCAATGTTGCTTTTGATCTGCAATACAAAGAAATAAATTCAATTTTAAAAAGATACACTTGATCAGCAGCCACTTCCCCTCCCAGGTGTAGGTTAGGCTTGACTAACTTGTGTTGACTAAGGAGAGCCATGTGAGGAAGAAGTTGAAAGGGATAGGTTTTGTGTTACCGTGTTCCCTTTTCCTTGTGCTATCATGGGACAGGATTCTACTATTCTTGCTTGGCACGCCTGAGTAACAAAGATAATATGACTTCTGTGAGCAGAGTCCCCTGCCCAAATGATGGACCTGTACAGTGAGTAAACCAGCAATCTGTTACTATAAAACCCTGCGAGTCACAGTGTTAACCTAGCCTTCCCACCTTGACCTCGTCAACTCTCCCTCCATCCCCTACCCCATGGCCACTGTCCAGCTTATGTTTTATTCACATTCACATTTTATTCAGATTCATGATAGAAGGAGGAAACCATATTAGATGATTTATATTTTCAAGATTTATTTATTTACTTAAAAGTCAGAGTTACAGAGAGGCAGAAGCAGAGGCAGAAGCAGAGGCAGAGGCAGCGGCAGAGAAAGAGAAAGAGAAAGAGAAAGAGAAAGAGAAAGAGAAAGAGAAAGAGAAAGAGAAAGAGAAAGAGAAAGAGAAAGAGAAAGAGAAAGAGAAAGAGAAAGAGAAAGAGAAAGAGAAAGAGAAAGAGAAAGAGAAAGAGAAAGAGAAAAAGAGAAAGAGAAAGAGAAAGAGAGGTCTTCCATCTTCTGGTTCACTCCCCAGGTGAACACAATAGCTGGAGCTGAGCTGATCCAAAGCCAGAAACCAGGAGCTTCTTCTGGGAGTTCAGGAGCCCAAGGACTTGGGCCATCTTCTACTTCTTTCCCAGGCAATAGCAGAGATCTGGATCAGAAGTGGAGCATCCAGGACTCAAACCAGCACCCGTATGGGATGCCAGTACTGCAGGTGATGTGTTTACCTGCTACATCACAGTGCTGGCCACAAGATTATATACTTTTATGAATGCTATAAGCAACTAGCACTGAAAGAAATTATAAAAAGGAGATTTAATAGGTAACACTTGTATAGAAACTACTTAGTGAATCTGTTTCCAAATAATTCAGGAGCATATTGTTATGATCTGTTTTCATAGGTTAATATTAAATAGAAATTTATTTTTAGATACATCCATCAGGAATGTCATATGTGCATACATCTGTATGTTCTCTGAATGGTTGAGAGCGAAATAAAATAATTGCTTACATCTGAATCGATAGATTTCGTGAATAGTGATAGGTTTTAAGAGGGATATAATTCAGCCGGCGCCGCGGCTCACTAGGCTAATCCTCCACCTTGCGGCGCCGGCACACTGGGTTCTAGTCCCGGTTGGGGCGCTGGATTCTGTCCCGGTTGCCCCTCTTCCAGGCCAGCTCTCTGCTGTGGCCAGGGAGTACAGTGGAGGATGGCCCAGGTGCTTGGGCCCTGCACCCCATGGGAGACCAGGAGAAGCACCTGGCTCCTGCCATTGGATCAGCGCGGTGCGCCGGCCGCAGCGTGCCGGCCACGGCGGCCATTGGAGGGTAAACCAACGGCAAAAGGAAGACCTTTCTCTCTGTCTCTCTCTCTCACTGTCCACTCTGCCTGTCAAAAAAAAAAAAAAGAGGGATATAATTTTTTCTAGTTGAAAATTGCTCTTCTCACACCTGGTAGGAAGACAGGATGTGAATGGCTGGCAGTGAGGCAAGATTGTTGCAGATTCTCTATCTTAGGAGAGTAGTGGGCTGGAGGGCTGGGGGGAAGAGGGTAGAGCTCATTAATGAGGTAGAGTGGGAGGAAATTAAAATCAGCTGTGGGTCAGAACAACTTTAAGAAGCAGGAGAATTGTGGCAGTGACTGCATGGAGTTCCTGATGAACAGATTGCAGAGTGAAGCAGTGCAGCCTGAACAGGCTGTATTTGCATGGGCGTTCATTGAGGCCTTCAGTATGGGGGGTCAGAGCAGGTAAAATGAAAAAGGGCAAGGAGGGGAGCAAGGCCCAGGACTTGGAGGGCGAGGAGGGGAGCGGGCTTCGGACCTGGAGGTCATGAGTAGAGCAGGGCCCAGGCCCTGGAAGGCCAGAGGGGAGCAGAGTCTGCCCCTGGATTGCAAGGAGGGGAGTGGGGCCCAGGCCCTGGAGGGCCAGAGGGGAGCAGGGCCAGGTCCTGGAGGGCAAGGAGGGGAGTGGGCCCAGGCTCTAGAGGGCCAGAGGGGAGCGGGGTTTTGCCCGGAGAATGAGGAGCAGAGCTGAGTCCGGCTCTGGAGGGGGAGGATGGGAGCTGGGCCCAGTGCCTGGAGGGCAAGGAGGGCAGCGGGGTCTGGCCCTGGAAGGCGATGAAGGGAGCTGGACCCAGACCCTGGAGGGTGAGGAGGGGAGCGGGGCCAGGCCCTGAAGGGCGAGTAGTGCAGCAGAGCTTGGCAAGAAGGCGAGGAGTGGAGCAGGGCCCAGGCCCTGGAGGGCCAGGAGTGGAGCAGGGCCCAGGCCCTGGAGAGTTAGGAGGGGAGCAGGGTCTGATCCTGGAGGGCTGCAAGGGGAGCAGGGCCCACTCCCAGGAGGGTGATGGGGGAGCAGGGACCAGGCCCTTGAGGGCCAGGAGGGGAGTGGGGTCTCTCCCAGAAGGGAGAGAAGTGGGGCAGGGCCCAGGCCCTGCAGGGCGAGGATGGAGTGGGGTCTGGCCATGGAGGGCAGTGAGTGGCGCCTGGTATAGCCCTGGAGGGTGGCTAGGGGAGCAGGGCACAGGCCCTGGAGTGCAAGGTGGGGAGTGGCACCCATCCCTGGAGAGCGAGGAGGGGAGCAGGGTCCGGCACTGGAGGGTGGCAAGGGGAGCGGGGCCCAGTCCCTGGAAGGCTAGAGGAGGAACAGAGTTTGGCCCTGGAGGGTGAGGAGGGGAGCGGGGTCCAGTCTCTGGAGGGCGATGAAGGGAGTGGGGCCCATTTCCTGGAGGGTGAGGAGGGGAGCAGGGTATGGCCCTGGAGGGCGAGGAGGGAACAGGGCCCAGGCCTTGGAGGGTGAGGAGGAAATAGGGCCCAGGCCCTGGAGGGTGAGGAGGGGATCCCGGCTGGGCTCTGGAGGGCAAGGAGGGGAGCAGGACCCATGTGGGGAGCAACTGGGAGCAACTCGGACTAGACTAAGTTACTGGAATTAAGACTTATTCTATGCATCTGCTCTCCCACAATATGGCGCTGGGAGAGGAGCAAACAGCTTCTACCCAGCTGCCTTTCACCAACTTGACAAGCTGCAGGAGCTGCTCCTGATTGGAGGAGAGCAGAATACTCGGCGTGTGGGTAGCAGAGTTGGGATTGGTGGAAGAGGACTATAAAGGAGGAGAGAGACAACATGCACCAGGAACATCTATCTGAAGGAACACCTGTGCAGCCCCCGAGAGAGCCGGCCGGCGGTGTGCCACTCCCCCGCAGAAGTGGGGAAAGCGGCAGGGGGAACCGCCCTTCCACGGAGGTGGAAGGGATGGTAGCCAACCCGGGAAGAACCAGCAGCAAACCTGGGGAGGGCCGAGCAGACGAAAGAACAATGCAGGGTCCTGTGTCGTTCCTCCACGAAGAGGGGGAGCGACAGACCCAGTGCCTGGAGGGCAAGCAAAGGACCATGGCACAGGCCCTGGAGGGCTAGAAAGGAAGCGGGGCCCACTCCCTGGAGGGCAAAGAGGGGAGAAGGGCCCAGCCCTGGAGGGCGGTGAGGGGAGCACAGCACCGGCCCTGGAGTGTGAGGTGGGAGTGGTGCCGTCCCTGGAGAGTGAGGAGGGGAGCGGGGCCCAGGATCTGGATAGCGAGGAAGGGAGCGGGGTCCAGCCCTGGAGGGTGATGACATGAGCGGGGCCCATTCCCTGGATGGCAAGAAGGGGAGTGGGGCCAAGCCCCTTGAGAGCGAGCAGAGGAGCAAGGCCCAGGCCCTGGAGTGTGAGGAGGGGAGCGGGGTCCGGACCTGGAGGGCTGTGAGGGGAGCATCCTCCAGCCCTGGAAGGCAGCAAGCTGAGCTGGGCCCGGGCCCTGGAGGGCGAGGAGGTCTGCACCTTAGGAGAGCATTTTCTGGCCCTGGAAGGCAAGGAGGGGAGCAGGGCCCAGTCCCTTTAGGGCAAGCAGAGGAGCAGGCCAAGGCCCTTTAGGGCAAGGAGGGGAGCTGGGTTTGGCCCTGGAAGGCGCTGAGGGGAGCAGGGCCCAGGCCCTGGTGAGTGAGGAGGGGAGTGGTGTCTGGCCTGGAGGGTGGCTATCAGGCCCAAATAACAAGATGGAGGCCCAGTCTAAAATAGGTGAACCATGATCCAGGCTCAGATCTCTCACCTCCAGGGCCGGGCCCAGCTCACCTGTTGCCTTCCAGGACCTGGGCCCCGTTCCCCACGCTGCCCTCCAGTGCAGGACCCGGATCCCCTCCTTGCCCTCCAGGGCCCGGCCCTGCTCACCTCCTCGCTCTCTAGGGCCTGGGCCCTGCTCCCCTCCTTGCCCTTGAAGGCCTGGCCCAGCTCACCACCGCAGCCTCCAGGGCCTGGGCCCCGTACCCTCCTCACCTCCTCGGCCCTGCCCTGCTCCCCTCCTTGCCCTCCAGGGCCTAGTCCCCGATCCCCTACTCGCTGTCCAGGGCCCTGCCTTGCTCCCCTCTTCACCCTCCAGGGCCCTGCCCTGCTTTCCTTGCCGCCCTCCAGGACCTGACCTGCTCCCCTCCTCGCCCTCCAGTGCAGGACCCTGCTCCCCTCCTTGCCCACCAGGACCTGACCCGCTCCCCTCCTCGCCCTCCAGGGCCTGGGCCCAGTTTCCCTCCTTGCCCTCCAGGGCATGGGCCCCGCTCCAATCCTCACCCTCCAGGCCCAGGCCCCGCTCCCTTCCTTGACCTCCAGGGCTGGGCCAGCTCCCCTCATCACCCTACAGGGTCAGGGCTTGCTCCCATCCTCGCCCTCCAGGTCCTGGAACCTGCTCCCCTCCTTGTGCTACAGGACCTGAACCCGCTTCCCTCCTTACCCTCCAAGGCATGGGTCCTGCTCCCATCACTGCCTTACGGGGCCTGACCCCGCTCCCCTCCTCACCCTCCAGGACCTGACCGGTTCCTCTCCTCGCCCTCCAGGGCCTGGGCCCTGCTCCCCTCCTTTCCTCTAGGGCCGGATCCGCTCTCCTTGCTGCCCTCCAGTGCAGGATGCTGCTTCCCTCTATGCCTTCCATTGCCCCGCCCTGATACCCTTGCTGTGCTCCAGGGGCTTACCCTGCTCACTTCCTTGCCCACCAGGGCCTGGGCTGTGCTCCTCTTGCTGCCCACCAGGGCCATGCCCTGCTCCCCTCCTTGCCCTCCCGGACTAGACCCTACTCCCCTCCTCACCATCCTGGGCCAGGCCCTCCTCCCCACCTCCGCCTACAGGGCCTAGGACCTGATCCCCTCCCAGCCCTCCAGGGCCAGGCCCTGCCCCCTCTTTGCCCTCCAGGGCCGGCCCCCCTCCTCTAATTGCCCTCAAGGACCAGACCCAGCTCCCCTCCTCACAGTCCTGGGCCAGGCCCCCATCCTCTCCTTGCCCTCACGGGCCACTGAGTTCCCTTCGTCACCCTCCAGGTCCTGGTCCCCATCCCCACCTTGCCCTAAAAAGCCAGGTCATGCTCCTCTCAACACCCTCAAGGGCTGGGCCCAGCAGCACCCTCCTCAGCCCACAGGGTCAGGCCTTGCTCCTATCCTTGCCCTCCAGGGCCTAGGCACACCACCCGCATCGCCCTCCAAGGCCTGACACTGCTCACCTCCATGCATTCCAGGTCTGGGCCCCGATACCTTCACTGCCTTCCAGGGCCTAGAACCGTTCCCCTTGCCAACGTCCAGGGCCTGGCCCCATTCCCCTCCTCACCCTCCAGGACCTGACCCCACTCCCCTCCTCACCCTCCAGGACCTGACCCCACTCCCCTCCTCACCATCCAGGAACTGTCCCCGCTCCCCTCCTTGCCCTCCACATCCACGCCCTCCATGGCCTGGCCCCCATTCCTTCCTAGCCCTCCAGAGCCTGGGCCAAGTTCCCTCCTTGCCCTCCAAGTCTGGGCCCAGCTCCCCTCCTCACCTTCCAGGCCCTAACCCAGGTCCCCTCCATGCCTTCCAAACCAGGCCCCGCTCACCTCCTCACCCTCAAAGACCAGACACTCTTCCCCTCCTCACCTCCAGGGCCTAGGCCCTGCTGCCTTCCTCACCCTCCACGGCCAGGACCTTCTCCCCTCAGGAACAGCCAACACTGCCCTCCAGGGCATGGTCCCACTCCCCTCCTCACCTCCAGGGGCAGGCCTGCTCCTCCTGCTGCCCTCCAGGGCAGGGCCCTACTCCCCCGCCCCACTCCAGTGCAAGATCCCACTCCCCTTCTTGCCCAAAAGGGTCAGCTCTGCTCCCCTCCTCACCCTCTAGCTCCTGGACCCCGTTCCTCTCCCCGCCCTCCAGGGTCAGGCCCTGCTCCCAACCTCACCCTCCAGGGCCAGACTCCACTCCCCTAATTTCCCTCCAGGGCGGGACCCTGCTTCCCTCTATGCCCTCCATGGCCCTGCCCTGCTCCCCTCGCGGCCCTCCAGAGCCTGACCCTGCTCACTTCCTTGCCCTCCAGAGCCTGGGCCCTGCTCCTTTTCTGCCCACCAGGGCAGACCCTGCTCCCACCACTGCCCTCCAGTGCAGGACCCAGCTTCCCTCCTTGCCCTCCAGGGCCGGGCCCTGATCCCTTCCTCACCTTCTAGGTCCTGGACCCTTCTCCCCTCCTTGCTTTCGAGGGCCAGGCCCCGCTTCCCTAGCCACCCTCCAGAGCTGGACACCGCTCCCCTCCTGGCCCTCCAGCGCCGGGCACTGCTCCCCTGCTTGCCCTCCAGGACCTGAGCCCTGCTCCCCTCCTTGCCAAACAGGGCCTGGGCCCCGCTCCAATCCGTGCCCTCCAAGGCCTGGCCCTGCTCAACCCCATGCCCTCCACGGACTGGGCCTCGATCCCCTCACTGCCTTCCAGGGCCTGGCTCCGTTCCCCTCACCACCCTCCAGTGCTGGACACTGCTCCCCACCTAGCCCTCCAGGGCCTTGGCTATGGTCCCTTCCTGGCCCTCCAGGTCCAGGCCCAACTCCCCTCCTCATCCTAGAGGGTCGGGCCCTGCTACCATCCTCGCCCTCCAGGGCCTGGGCCCTGTTCCCCTTGTTGCCCTCCAGTGCGGGACCCTGCTTCCCTCTATGCTGTCCATGGCCCTGTCCTGCTCCCCTCGCCGCACTCCAGGGGCTTACTCTTCTCACTTCCTTGCCCACCAGGCCTGGGCCGTGCTCCCTTTGCTGCCCACCAAGGCCATGCCCTCCTTACCGTCCTGGGCCAGGCCCTCCTTCCCACTTCCCCCTCCAGGGCCTGGGACCTGATCCCCTCGTGGCCCTCAAGGGCCAGGCACTGCCCCCTCCTCATGCTCCAGGGCCTGACCCTGCTCCTCTCCTCACCCTCCAGGGCCAGGCCCGCTCCTCTTTCTGCAGCCAAGACAGGGCCCTACTCTCCCTGCTGCCCTCCAGTGCAGGCCTACTCCCCTTGTTGTGCTCCAGGGCCTTACCCTTCTCACTTCCTTGCCCACCAGGGCCTGGGCTGTGTTCCCCTTGCTGCCCACCAGGGCCATGCTTCGCTCCCTCCTTGCCCCCCAGGGCTAGACCCTACTCCTCTCCTCACCATGCTGGGCCAGGCCCTCCTCCCCACCTCCGCCTCCAGGGCCTGGGACCTGATCTCCTCGCGGCCCGCAAGGGCCAGTCCCTGCCCCCTCCTCACCCTACAGGACTGGGACCTTCTCCCCTCCTCACCTCCAGGCCTAGGCCCTTCTGCCCTCCTCACCCTCCAGGGCCAGGCACTTCTCCCCTCAGGAACAGCCATCACCACCCTCCAGGGCCAGGCCTGCTCCTCTTGGCCCACCAGGGCAGGGCCCTACTTCCCCCGCTGCCCTCCAGTCAGGACCCCACTCCCCTCTTTGGCCAAGAGGTCCAGGCACTGCTCCCCTCCTCATCCTCTAGGGCCTGGACCCTGCTACCCTCCCTGCCTTCCAGGGAAGGGCCTTGCTCCCCTCCTAGCCCTCCAGTGCTGGGCCCTGCTCGCTTCCTTGCCTTCAGGGCCTGGGTCCTGCTCCCCATGCTGCATACCAGGGCCAGGCCAGCCTCCCCTCCTCACCCTCCAGGGCCTGGGCCTCATCCCTTCCTTGCTCTGAAGGGCCGGGCCACGCTCCCCTCAATACCCTCTAGGGCTGGGCCCAGCACCCCTCCTCACCCTACAGGGTCAGGCCCTGCTCCCCTCCTCGCCCTACAGGGTTTCACCCAACTCCCCTCCACGCCCTCCAAACCAGGACCCACTCCTCTCAACCTCCATGGCCTGGGCCCAACACCCCTCCTAGCCCTTCAGGGCTGGGCCCTGCTCCCCTCCTCACAGTCCAGCGCCAGGCCCCACGCCCCTCAGGAACGGCCATCACTGCCCTCCAGGTCATGGGCCCCACTCCCCTCCTCGCCCTCCAGGGCCAGGCCCCAATCTCCTTGACCTCCAGGGCCGGGTGAACTCATCACCCTACAGGGTCAAGCCTTTCTCCAATCCTCACCCTCCAGGGCCTGACCCCACTCCCCTCCTCACCCTCCAGGACCTGGGTTCCCCTCCCCTCACTGCCTTCCAGGGCTTGGCCCCATTCCCCTAGCCACCCTCCAGGGCCTGACCCTGCTCCCCTCCTTGCCCTCCAGGACCTGGGTCCTGCTCCCCAACTCTCCCTTCAGGTCCAGGCCCAGCTCCCTTCCTTGACCTCCTGGGCCAGGCCAGCTCCCCTCATCACCCCACAGGGTCAGGCCTTTCTCCCATCCTTGCCCTCCAGGGCCTGGGACCCGCTCCCCTCCTTGCCCTCTTGGGACTGGGCCCTGCTCCCC
This sequence comes from Oryctolagus cuniculus, assembly GCF_051225735.1. Taxonomy (NCBI): domain Eukaryota; kingdom Metazoa; phylum Chordata; class Mammalia; order Lagomorpha; family Leporidae; genus Oryctolagus; species Oryctolagus cuniculus. Next base: position 32,268,671 of record NC_142885.1, read on the forward strand.
TTCTCACCCTCCAGGACCTCGGTCTCACTCCCCGCACTGTCTTCCAGGGCTAGGGCCCACTCCCCTCAGGAAGGGCATCACTGACCTTAAGGGCCTGGGCCCTGATCCCCACCTCACCCTCCATGGCCAGGCTCCACTCCTTTTGCCACTTTCAAGTGCCGGACCCTGCTCCCCACGCCGCCCTCAAGTATAGGACACTGCTCCCCTCCTTGCCCTCCAGGACCTGGGTCCCGCTCCCCTCACTGCCTTCCAGGGCCTGGCCCTGTTCCCCTCGCCACCCTTCAGGACCTGACCCCTCTCCTCTCCTCGCCCTCCAGAACCTGAACCCGCTCCCCTCCTCGGCCTCCAGGACCTGGGACCCCGCTTCCCTCCTCACCCTCCAGGACCTGACCCCACTCCCTTCCTTGCCCTCCAGGGCTGGCCCTGCTCACCTCCATGCCCTCATTGGACTGGGCCCTGATCCCCTCACTGCCTTCCAGGGCCTATCCCCGTTCCCCTCACCACCCTCCAGGGCCTGACCCCGCTCCCCTCCTCACAGGACCTGGGTCCTGCTCCCCAGACTTCCTTCCAGGGCTAGGTACCACTCCCCTCAGGAATGGCATCACTGCCCTTCAGGGCATGGGCACCACTCCCCACCTCACCCTCCAGGGCCTGGCTCTGCTCCTCTAGCAGCTTTCCAGGGCTGGACCCTTCTGACCCTGCTTCCCTCCAGTGCAGGACACCACTCCCCTTCTGGCCCATAGGGCCTGGGTTCCACTCCCCTCACTGCCTTCCAGGGCCTGGCCCAGTTCCTCTTGCCAGCCTCCAGGGCCTGCCCCCTCTACCCTCCTCGCCCTCAAGGACCTGACCCTGCTCCCCTCCTCGCCCTCCTGGACCTGGGTCCCGCTCCTCTCACTGCCTTCCCGGGCCTGGCCCTGTTCCCCTCGCCACCCTTCAGGACCTGACCCCGCTCCCCTCCTCGCCCTCCAGGGCCTGGGTCCCACTCCCCTCACTGCCTTCCAGGCTAGGGCCCACTCCCCTCAGGAAGAGCATCACTGCCCTGCAGAGCATAGGCCCCACTCCCCACCTCGCCTTCCAGGACCTGGCCCTGCTCACATCCATGCCATCATTGGCCTGGGCCCCAATCCCCTCATTGCTTTCCAGGACCTGGACCTGTTCCCCTCTGTAGCCTCCAGGACCTGTCCCCACTCCCATCCTTGCCCTAGAGTGCCTGACCGCGTTCCCTTCCTCGCCTTTCAGGGCCTGGCCCTGCTCACATCCACGCCCTCCATGGCCTGGCCCCGTTTCTTCCTAGCCCTCCAGAGCCTGGGCCCAGTTCCCTCCTCGTCCTCCAGGACCGGAACCTTCTCCCCTCAGGAACAGCCAACCCTGGAGGGCCCAGGCCCTCCTCACCCTCCAGGGCCTGGGCCCCATCCCCTCCTTGCCCTAAGGGGCTGGGCCACACTCCCCTGAACTCCCTCTAGGATTGGACCCAGCACCCTCCTCACCCTCCAGGGCCAGGCCATGCTCCCCTGCTCACTCTCCAGGGTCTATGCCTGCTCACCTTGATGCCCACAGAGTCTGGCCTCGCTCCCCTCTCATATTCCATGGCCCAGCCCTGCTCCCTCTTTGCCCTGCAGGGCCAGGCACTGCACCCCTCCTTAAAATCCTGGGCTAGGCCCCCCTCCCCACCTCACCCTCCAGGGTCAGGCCCCACTCCCCTCAGGCACGGCCATCACTGCCCTCCAGGGCATGGGCTCTGCTCCCCTCCTCGCCCTCCAGGGCCTGTGCCCCATTCTCTCTCCACTTCCAGTTCATGGACCGTTCCACTTGCCACCAAGCAGGGCCTGACTCCGCTCCCCTTCTTGCCCTCCAAGTTCTGTCCCTGCTCCCCTCCTCACCCTCCAAGGTCAAGAACTACTCCCCTCAGGCATGGCCATCATGCCCTCCAGTATATGAGACCTGCTCCATTCCTTGCCTTAGAGAGTGAGGAAGGCAGCAGTGCCCAGGCCCTGGAAGGCAAGGAGGGGAGCAGGGCCTGGTCCATGATTGCGATAGGGGAGGGGGGGCCGGTCCTGGAGGACAAGGAGAGGGCAGGGCCTGGCCCTAGAGGGCAGTGAGGGGATCAGCTCCCAGGCCCTGGAGGAGGAGGGGAGTGGGGCCTGGCCCAGGATGGTGAGGAGGGGAGTAGGGCCTGGCCCTGGAGGGTGAGGAGGGGAGCATGGCCAGGCCCTGGAGGCCTAGGAGGGGAGCAGGGCCTGACCCTGGTGGGCAGCAAGGGCAGCTGGGCCTGGCCCTGGAGGGTGGCAGTAGGTGCGGGGACTGGCCATAGAGGGTGAGGAGAGGAGCGGGACCAATATCCTGGAGGGCAGTGATGTTCCTGGGGTGAGTGGGGTCCGGCCCTGGACTGTGAGGAGGGGAGCATAGCCCAGCCCTGAAGGGCGAGGAGGGGAGCTAGGTACAGGCTGTTGAGGGTGAGGAGGGGAGTGAGGCCTGGTCCTGGAGGGTGTAGAAGGGAGCTAGGTACAGGCTGTTGAGGGCGATGAGGGGAGCGTGGCCCGGCCCTTTAGGGTGAGAGGGGATGGGGGCCAAGCCCTGGAGGGCAAGGAGGGGAAACTGCCTGAGCCATGAGGGCAGGAAGAGGAGTGGGGCCTTGCCTAGAATGGTGAGGAGGGGAGCAGTGCCTGGTCCTTGGGTGCAATTAGCAGAGGGGGCCCAGCCCTGGAGTGCAAGGAGGGGGCAGGGCCTTGCCCTGGAGGGTGGTGAGAGGATCAGGACCCAGGCCCTGGAGGGTGAGTAGGGAACAGGGCCAGGCTATAGAGGGCATGGATGTGTCATTGCCAGGTCCTTGAGGGTGAGGAGGGGGGCAGAGTCAGGCCCTGGTTGGTGCCAAGGGGATCTGGGCCAGGCCCTGGAAGGTAAGGGAGGGGAGCGGGACCCAGGCCCTGGAGGTGAGGAGAGGAGTAGGGTCCAGTCCTGGAGGGTGAGGAGGAAACTGAGACCACACTCTGGAGAGCTAGGAAGGAACGGGGCCCAGGACATGGAGGGCATGGATGTGAGAAGGGCCACGTCCTGGAGAGCAAAGAGGCGAGCAGGGTCAGGCCCTGGTGGGCAGTGAGGGGATCGGGGCCCAGTCCATGGAGGGTATGTAGGTGAGCATGGCCAGGCCTTGGGGGTCAAGGAGGGGAGCTGGGTCAGGCCCTGGAAGGCAATGAGGGGAGCGGGGCCCAGTCCATGGAGGGTACGTAGGTGAGCATGGCCAGGCCTTGGGGGTCAAGGAGGGGAGCGGGGTCAGGCCCTGCTGGGCAGTAAGGGGAGTGGGGCCCAGGCCCTGAAGGTGTGGAAGGAAGCAGGGCCCAGCACTGGAGGGCTAGGAGGGGAGCAAGGCCCTTCCCTGGAAAGCAAGGAGTGTAGCAGGGTTCAGGCTCTAGAGGGCGAGGAGGGGAGCAGTGCCCGGCCCTCCGGGGAAAGGAGAGGAGTGGCGTCCTGCACAGGAGAGAGGCGGGGGTGGTGTAGGGTCCTGCCCTGGAGGTTGGCAAGAGGAGCAGGCCTGCCCCTGGAGGTGAGGAGGGGAGTGGGGCCCATGCCCTGGAGGGCAGTGATGGCTGAGGAGAGAAGGGACTGGCCCTGGAGGTGAGGAGGGCAGCAGGGCCTAGGCCTGGAGGTGAGGAGGGGAGCAGGGTCTGTTCCAGGAGGGTGAGGAGGGAACTGGGCCCAGGCTTTGGAGAGCTAGGAAGGAACAGGGCCCAGGCCATGAAGGGCATGGATGTGAGCAGGCCCGGGCGCTGGAACGAGGAGGGGAGTGGGTCAGGTCCTGGAGGGCCAGCAGGGCAGCGGGGTCAGTCCCTGGAGGGTGTCGAGGGGAACAGGGCCAGGCCCTGGAAGGAAGTGAGGGGATTGGGGCCCAGGCCATGGAGGGCATGGATGTGAGCAGTGCCAGGCCTTGGAGCGCGAGTAGGGGAGCGGGGCCGGCCCTAGTTGGTGGCGAGGGGATCTGGGCCAGGCCCTGGAAGGCAGGGAGGGCAGCAGGGTCAGGCCCTGGAGGGCATGGAGGGGAATGGGAATAGGCCCTGGAGGGCAGCGAGTGGATCGGGGCAGGGCCATGCAGTGCAAGGAGGGAAGCAGGGTCAGGCCCTGGAGCGTGCGGAGGGAATGAGGCCCAGGCCCTGGAGTGCATGGAGGTGAGCAGTGCCAGGCCCTGGAGGGTGAGGAGGGAATGGGGCACAGGCCCTGGAGGGCAAGGAGGGGAGTGGGGCCCATGCCCTGGAGGGCAGTGATAGCCATGCCTGAGGGGAGTGGGGCCTGACCCTGGAGGGTGAGGAGGGGAGCAGGGCTGGGCCCTGGAGCCTGAGTAGCATAGCGAGGCCTGACCCTGATGGGCATCAACGGGAGAAGGCCCAGGCCCTCGAGGGCAAGGAAGGCAGCAGGGTCAGGCCCTGGAAAGCAGTGAGGGGAGCGGGACCCATGTTCAGGAGGGAAGTGATGGTCATGACTGAGGGGAGTGGGGCCTTGCCCTAGAGGGCGTAGAGGTATGCAGGGCAAGGCCATGGAGGGCTAGGAGGGCAGCAGGGTCCAGGTCCTAGAGGGCCAGGAGGGTAGCAGGGCGTGGCCCTGGAGGGCAAGGAGGGTAGTGGGGTCCTTCACTGGAGGGAGCCAGGGGTTGCAGGGCCCAGTGGGTGGCAAGGGGAGCTGGGCCCAGCCAGCCGTGGAGTACGGAGAGTGGAGCAGGGCCTGGCCCTGGAGGGCAAGGAGGGAAGTGGGGCCCGGCCCTCTTGGGCAAGGAAGGGAGCAGGGTCCTGTAATGGACCCTGGAGGGCGTGCAGGTGAGCGGGGGCTGGCCCTGGAGGGCAAGGAAGGCAGCAGGGTCAGGCCTTGGAGGGTGAATAGGGGAGCGGGGTCAGGCCCTGGTTGATGGCGAGGGGATCTGGGGCCAGGCCCTGGAGGGAGTGGAGGGGAGTGGGGTCAGGCCCTGGAGGGAGTGGAGGGGAACTGGGTCAGGCCATGCAGGGCAGCGAGTGGAGCTGGAGCGGGGCAGGACCTGGAGGGCATGGAGTTGAGCAGAGCCAGGCCCTGGAGGGCAAGGAGGGAATGGGGCACAGGCCCTGGAGGATGAGGAGGGAGGCAGGGCCCATGCCCTGGAGGGCAGTAATGGCAGTGCCTGAGGGGAGTGGGGCCTGACCCTGGAAGGCAAGGAATGGAGGGGGGCCTAGCCCAGGATGGTAAGGAGGGCTGCAGGGCCTGGCCCTGGAGGGCGAAGAGGGGAGCAAGGCTGGGCCCTGGAGCCTGAGTAGAGGAGCGAGGCCTGACCATGGTGGCCATCAAGGGGAGCAGTCCCAGGCCCTGGAGGGTGAGGAGGGAAGCAGGGTCCGGTCCTGGTCGTGGGCAATAGGAGCAGGGGCCAGGCACTGGACGACTAGGAGGGGAGCTGCAAGGGGCTGCAAGGGGAGTGGGGCCTGGCCCTGGAGGGTGAGGTGGGGAACAGGGCCTATGCCCTGAAGGGCAGTGTCGCCCTTCCTGAGGGGAGTGTGGCCAAGCCCAGGAGGGCAAGGAGGGTGTCAGGCCTGGCCCTGGAGGGTGAGGAGGGGAGCAAGGGGAGGCCCTGGAGGGAAATGAGGGGAGCAGGGCAGGGCCATGGAGGGCAAGGAGGGGAACAGGGCCAGGCCCTGGAGGGTGAGGAGGGGAGCAGGGACTGGTCCTTTAGGGTGAGGAAGGGAGAGGCCCTGGCTCTGGAGGGCAAGGTGGGGACCAGGGTCTTGCACTGGAGGGTGGCAGGGGGAGCAGGGCCCGGCCCTTTTTGGCCGGAGTGGGGCCTGGCCCTGGAGGGTGAGGAGGGCAGTGGGGCTCAGGCCCTGGAGAGTAAGGAGGGAATGGGGCCCAGGCCCTGGAGGGCATGGAGGTGAGCAGGGTCAGGCCCTGGAGGGTGAGGCGGGAATGGGGCCCAGGCCCTGGAGGGCGAGGAGGGGACTAGGGCCTAGAGGGCAGTGATGGCCGTGCCTGAGGGGAGTGGGGCCTGACCCTGGAGGGTGAGGAGGGTAGGGGGGCCTAGCCCGGATGGTAAGGAGGGGTGCCGGGCCTGGCCCTGAGGAAGGCAGCAGGGAAGGCCCTGGAGGGCGAGAAGGGGAGCAGGGTCAGGCCCTGGAAGGCAGTGAGGTGAGCAGGGCCCATGTCCAGGAGGGTAGTGATGGCCAAGACTGAGGGGAATGGGGCCTTACCCTAGAGGCCATGGAGTAATGCAGGGCAGGGCTATGGAGGGTTAAGAGGGGAGCAGGGTCCATGCCCTAGAGGGCCAGGAGGTGAGCAGGGCTTGCCCTGGAGGGCAAGGAAGGGTGCAGAGTCCTGCACTGGAGGGAGGCTGGGGAGCAGGGCCCTGGTGGGTGGCAAGGGGAGCTGGGCTCAGCCAGCTGTGGAGTGCAGAGAGTGGAGCAGGGCCTGGCCCTGGAGGTTGAGGAGGGAAGTGAGGCCTGGCCCTCCTGGGCAAGGAGGGGAGTGGGGTCCTGCACTTGAGGGTGGCAGGGGAGCAGAATCCTGCCATGGAGGGCGGCAAGATGAGCGGGCCTGGCCCTGGTGGGTGAGGAGGGGAGCAGGATCTGGCCCTGGAGGGTGGCGAGGGGAGTGGGGCAGGGCCATGGAAGGCAAGGAGGGGAGTGGGGCTAAGGCCCTTGAGGGCGATGAGGAGAGCAGGGATTGGCCCTGGAGGGTGAGGAGGGGAGCCGGTCTAGGCCCTAGAGGGTGAGTTGGGGAGCAAGGCGCAGCCCTGGAGGGCAAGGAAGGGACTGGGGTCCTGCACTGTAGGGTGGTGGGGGAGCAGGGCTCTGCCCTGGAGGCAGGCAAGAGGAGCGGGCCCGGCCTTGGAGGGCAAAGCGGGGAGCAGGGCCCATGTCCTGGATGGCAGTGATGGCCATGCCTGAGGATAACAGGGCCTGGCCCTAGAGGGTGAGGAGGGCACCAGACCCCAGGCCTTGGAGGGCAAGGAGAGGAACATGGTCCAGCCCTGGGGAACGAGGGAGGGAGCGGGGTCAGGCCCTACAGGGTGGCGAGGGGAATAGGGCCAGTCCCTGGAAGGCAGTGAGGTGAGTGGGTCTTAGTCCATGGAGGGCATGGAGGTGAGTAGGGCCAGGCCTTGGTGGGCGAATAGGGGAGCAGGGTCAGACCCTGGTTGGTGGCGAGGATTTCTGGGTGAGGCCCTGGAAGGCAGTGAGGGGGGCGGGGTGAGGCACTGGAGAGTACGAACAGGAGTGGGGTCAAGCCCTGATGGGCAACGAATGGAGGGGACAGCACCATGGATGGCAAGCAGGGGAGCAAGCATGGATGGCAAGGAGGGTGAGGAGGGCAGCGGGGCTCAGGCCCTGGAGGGCGAGGAGGGGAGCAGAGCCCATGCCCTGGAGGGCAGTGATGGCCGTGCCAGAGGGGAGTGGGGCCTGACCCTGGAGGGCGAGGAGGGGAGGGGGGCCTAGCCTAGGATGGTAGAAGGGATGCAGGGCTGGCCCTGGAGGGTGAGGAGGGGAGCAGGGCTGGGCCCTGGAGCCTGAGTAGCAGAGCAAGGCCCGACCCTGGTGGGCATCATGGGGAGTGGGCCCAGGTCCTGGAGGGCATACATGTGAGTGGGGCGTAGCCCTGGAGGGTGAGGAAGGCAGCAGGGTTGGCCCTGGAGTGCAAGGACAGCAGGGTCAGACCCTGGAAGGCAGTGAGGGGAGCGTGGCCCATGCCCAGGACGGAAGTGAGGGCCATGAGAGAGGGGAGTGGGGCCTTGCCCTAGAGGGCATGAAGGTATGCAGGGCAGGGCCATGGAGGGCTAGGAGGGGAGCAGGACCTGGCCCTGGTGGGCGGCACAGGGAGCGGGGCCCAGCTATCCATGGAGGGAGGAAAGTAGAGCAGGGCCTGGCCCTGGAGGGCAAGGAGGGAAGTGGGGCCCAGCCTTCTTGGGTAAGGAGGGGAGTGGGGTCCTGCACTTGAGGGCAATGGGGCAGCAGGGCCCTGCCCTGGAGGGCGGCAAGATGAGCGGGCCTGGCCCTGGAGGGTGAGGAGGGGAGTGGGGTCAGGCCCTGGAGGGCGAGGAGGGCACAAGGCCCCAGGCCCTGGAGGGCGAGGAGGGTAGGAAGGTCCGGCCCTGGAGAAAGAGGAGGGGAGTGGGGTCAGGCCCTGGAGGTGAGGAGGGGAGCAGGGTCCAGCCCTCATAAACAGTCATCGCTGCCCATCAGGACATGGACCCCGCTCCCCATGTTGCCCTCTAAGGGCCCAGCCTTGCTCCTCTTGCCGCGCTCCAGGGCTGGCCCCTGCTCAACCTGCCACCCTCCAGGGCCAGGCCCTGCTCCCCTCCTTGCCCTCCAGGGCCTGGGCCTGCTCACCTTGATGCCCACCATGGTCGGGCCTCGCTCCGCTACTCACGCTTCAGGGCCCAGCCTTGCTTCCCTCTTCGCCCTCCAGGGCCAGGCCCTGCAGCCCTCCTTACCATCCTGGGCTAGGCCCCACTCCATTCCTTGCCTTCCAGGGTCAGGCCCCATTCCCCTTGGGCACTGCCATCACTGTCCTCCAGGGCATGGGCCCTGCCTCCCTCCTCATCCTCCAGGGCCTGTGCCCATTTCCCTCCTCACCCTCCAGGGCCAGGCCCTGCTCCCCTCCTCACCCTCCAGAGCCTGGCCCCACTCCCCTCCTTGCCTTCCATGGCCCTGCCCCGCTCCACTCGCTGCCCTACAGAGCCTGACCCCGCTCCACTCCACGCCCTCCAGGGCCTTACCCTGCTCCCCTCACTGCCTTCCAGGACCTGGCCCCATTCCCCTTGCCACACTCTAGGGCCTGAGCCCTCTCCCCTCCTTGCCCTCCAGGGCTGGGCTCTCCTCTACTCCTTGCCCTCCAGGGCCAGGCCCCATTCCCCTCCTCACCCTCTAGGTATTGGACCCTGCTCTCCTTACCCTCCAGTGCCAGGCCCTGCTCCCCTCCTCGCCTTCCAGGGCATGGACCCTCCTCCCCTATATGCCTTCCAGGTCCAAGCCCTGTACCTCTTGCTGTCATCCAGGGCCAGGCCCTGCTCCCCCTGCCACCCTCTGGGGTCGGGCCCTGCTCCCCTCCTTGCCCTCCAGGGGCAGGCCCTGCTTACCTCCTCGCCTCCAGAGCCTGGGCCCTTCTCCCCTCCTCACCCTCCAGGGATTGGCCCTGATCCCCTCCTCACCCTCCATGGCCTGGGCCCAGCTCCCTTCCATGCCCTCCAGGGCCAGGCCCTGGTGCCCTCCTCGCCATCCAGGTCCAGGCCCAGCTCACCTCCTTGCCACCAGGGCTGGGCTTTGCTCACCTCCTAGCCCTGCATGGCCTTGCCCCACTCCGCTCGCTGCCCTCCAGAGCCTGACCCTGCTGCCTTCCTCACCCCCCAGGGCTGGGCTTTGCTCACCTCCTCGCCCTGCATGGCCTTGCCCCACTCCTCTCGCTGCCCTACTGGGCCTGACCCTGCTTTCCTCCATGCCCTCCAGGGCCTTATACTGCTCCACTCACTGCCTTCCATTTCCTTGCCCGGATCCCCTTGCCACCAACCAGGGCCAGACCCCACTCCCCTCCTCACCCTCCAAGGCCTGGCCCTGCTCACCTCCATGCCCTCCATGGCCTGGGCCCTGATCTCCTCACTACCTTCCAGGGTCTGGCCCTGTTCCTGTTGCCGTCCAGGGCTTGACCCCACTCCCCTCCTCGACCTCCAGGTCCAGGCCCCCCACCTCTCACTGCCATCCAGGGGCAGGCCCTGCTCCCTTCCTCACCCTCCAGGGGTTGGCCAGCTCCCTTCCATGCCCTCCGTGGCCTGGGCCCAGCTCCCTTCCATGCCCTCCAGGGCCAGGCCCCGGTGCCCTCCTTGCCATCCAGGTCCAGGCCCAGCTTACCTCCCCACCCTCCAGGGCCAGGCCCTGCTCCCCTCCTCACCATCCTGCACCAGTCTCCCCTCCTTTCACCGCCCTCAGGGCCTGACCCTCTGGCTTCCTTGCCCTCCAGGGCCTGGGCCCAGCTCCCCTCCTCACCCTCTCAGGCTGGACCCTGCTCCCCTTGTTGCCCTCCAGTGCAGGACCCTGCTTCCCTCCTCGCCCTCCAGGATCCGGCCCCACTCCCACACTCGCCCTCCAGGGCCTGGGCCCTTCTCCCATCCTCGCCCTCCAGGGCCCGACCCTGCTCCGCTGGCCTCCCTCCAGTGCAGGACCCCACTTCCCTCCATGCCCTCCAGGGCCTGCCCCTGCTCCCTCTAACATTTCTAAAACCTACAATGAAGTTGATTTCTGAACTCTGGAAAATTGAAATTGTGTTAAGTAAAATGCAGATCATGCATTGGGGTGATCATGTGCATTTGGTCATAAAGTTTATAATCACTGTCTAGTTATAGTGGAGAGTGAACATGATGCATACAACTATGGTAAAGTCTGAACGCCTGAATCTAACACTGAACTGTACATGTAGTGTTAATGACCATGCTAAATTCTAACAGCATTTGAATCACTAGAAATATTGAAAAGCACCCCAAATATTTATAAGCCTTGCATCTGTATCCATAGTAATGATGCTAAAAGTACAATGTGTAACATTTCCCAGTACGCGTTTATATGCATTTCCCTTTCACAGACACACATGAATGCACACACGTACAAATCAGAAGCTTAGGGGTTCAGAAACAAATATTTATGGACTTTAGGCCTTCATTATAGTTTATTGACAATCGAAAATAACCAAGTTTAATACTAATTTATATGTGTTAACATTTTTGTAACTTTGAACCCACTATGCTTTCCAGCATGATTAGAAAGCCAGCATCTGCTACATCTTAAAGGGACTCTTAAAAATCGAAAGTTTACAGTGATGCTTAAAACAATCAATACAAAGTAGGTGGTTCTGAGAATCTATAAATAGTGTCAATTGCTTGGCTTCCATTGCATTTGATTGTTCTCCAAGCAGTGTGGGAACTGGGTATAAACTGCCCACTTTCAGTTAAAATAACTAAAATTGATTAATCGGTGTAATGCTAGTTTTTTTTTTTTTTGTGGGGGATATACAATATATATTTTAAGTATGTTCTCTCAAATTAGTGAATATAAGTATGTATTTCCTAAAAATCAGAACTTAATCCAAAACAGGACATGATTTAGGGACATGAATTTTATTAGATGTTGCATTATATTAGATTTTTGTAAAATGGCAAATATTTTATTTATAGCTACCAACTCATAAAACATTTGTTGTGGAACAGTGTTTGTCTATATGCTTGGCATTGTAGAATGACAGGTACACAGTGCACTTAGTAAATTGAAAGTTAAACCCAAAGTTACATCTTACTCAAACTAATTGTGCATCATATTGTAATTTTTCCTAGATATTCCATCATTGTGTTTTACTCTTCATTTCTGTGTTACTGAGTTGTGTATTTTAGTATTTGCTTTAGAGTAGAAAAAGTACTCTGTTGGATCTCAAAGATTAAGGAGAATGTTTAACAATTTAAAAGTCTCAAAGCTATAGAATCTTTTTCTTGGAGCAGTAGATTAATTTTGGGGTAAGAACTCTTCGAAATGAAGATGCTTTATTGTTGAAAGTCATCAGTGAATGAAAGGAAGAATGTAAATAAAAATGGGAATATTTTCCAGTTCTGTGTAAGTCTCTAAAATATTTGAAAAGGAAAACCATTAAGTGCAAGATATGACAATATATAAGCTTTCCCTCAGATTAGAAATTTGATGCTAAATATTTAACATTTAATCTTTATTTCATAGTAACTATGAATGGAGGCCATTATGTTGACACCCTGTAAGCTGATTTCTAATCTTAAACTGAAAAAAAAAACATGTTTTGTTCATTACCCCTCTTCCCTCTGTGCTTGAAAACATTGGCTTTTATCACAACACTGGAAGTATATTGAAGCCAGGAGCCAGGAGCCTCCTCCAGGTCTCCCACGTGGGTGCAGGGGCCCAAGGACTTGAGCTGTCTTCTACTGCTTTCCTAGGCCACAGCAGAGAGCTAGATCGGAAGTGGAGCAGCCAGGACTCAAACCGGTGCCCCTATTGAAACCTTAAGTTTTAACCTTCCCAATAAAAATAAATCTCAGCATCATTTAAAATGTTGGCTACTGCCATTGAGTGAACACAATGAAATTTGACAAAACACTTTACTTGGGTGTAAGATACCATTCCCTGAATCAGGTTTTATGATTACCTAAGTCATTTTTCATCCTTGTTTTATGAATATAAACACCGATACATTTTCTTAGCTTCAGATTTTGAACATTCCAGTGATGTAGCTCCTGCTAACAAAGTGCCTGAATATTTTTGACACCTCATAGCCTTTTAATGTGTCATATCTGGTCATGTACACATGGGATCTATTATAAATTAGAGATACTTTCCATAAATAGAATAATATTTTGGATAACCATTGATGGATTGAAGAATCTATTTCCTCTTCAAATTTTTTTTATTTTAAGGCAATTTTGTGAAATTGAATTTTACTTATGGTTTTATTTGTCTTTGTGTCCAGATAAAGTAATAAAATAAAATAGCTCCAATTATACCAAGCAACCCTTCCTTGTCTCAAGTGCTTAACTTTCTCTCTTCATTCTTAGATAACTGCTGTTTTTTTTTTAACTTTTATTTAATGAATATAAATTTCCAAAGTACGGCTTATGGATTACAATGGCTCCCCCCCCATACCGTCCCTCCCACCCGCAACCCTCCCCTTTCCCACTCCCTCTCTCCTTCCATTCACATCAAGATTTATTTTTGATTCTCTTAATATACAGAAGATCAGTTTAGCATACATTAAGTAAAGATTTCAACAGTTTGCACCCACACAGAAACATAAAGTGAAAAATAATAGATGATTTTTTTTTTATCTTTTATTTAATGAATATAAATTTCCAAAGTACGTCTCATGGGTTACAATGGCTTTCCCCCCCATACCATCCCTCCCACCCACCACCCTCCCCTTTCCCACTCCCTCTCCCCTTCCATTCACATCAAGATTCATTTTCGATTATCTTAGTATACAGAAGATCAGCTTAGTATACCTTAAGTAAGGATTTCAACAGTTTGTTCCCACACAGAAACATAAAGTGAAAAATAATAGATGATTTTTTTTAAATGATGATGAAATCAGATCAGACCTATTGTCATGTTTAATCCCAGTGAGAGTCAAGTTGGGAATTGATAATTTCTTTTTTTTTTTTTTTTAACAGAAGATCAGTTTAGTGTACATTAAGTAAAGATTTCAATCGTTTGCACCCCCATAGAAACACAAAGTGAAATATACTGTTTGAGTACTCGTTATAGCATTAAGTCTCAATGTACAGCACATTAATGACAGAGATCCTACATGAGGAGTAAGTGCACAGTGACTCCTGTTGTTGACTTTACAAATTGACACTCCTGTTTATGGCATCAGTAATCTCCCTATGCTCCAGTCATGAGTTTCCAAGGCTATGGAAGCCTTTTGAGTTTTCCGACTCTTATCTTGTTTAGACAAGGTCATAGTCAAAGTGGAGGTTCTCTCCTCCCTTCAGAGAAAGGTACCTCCTTCTTTGAAGACCTGTTCTTTCCACTGGGATCTCACTCACAGAGATCTTTCATTTAAGTTTTTTTTTAATTTATTTATTTATTTTTTTGCCAGAGTGTCTTGGCTTTCCATGCCTGAAATACTCTCATGGGCTTTTCAGCCAGATCAGAAAGCCTTTAGGGCTGATTCTGAGGCCAGAGTAACTGCTGGTTTCTTAAATTGAACGGTCATCTTTTCCAGCAGCTGCTCAAAAATATCCATGATTGACCATTTTGTTTTCACTAAGCAGACATGCTTTTCTTCTTTCTCCCCCTCTCCGGTCCACATCATCTTCCCATCACCTGTGCACACCAGACCCACCTGTTCCTTCCTCCTCCAATCACTGAACTCCACAAAGACCCTAACTCTGACCTCTCATGGTTATCCCAGATCCTTGTGTTTTCAAGACTCTCAAAACAAAATCAAGTGTGGAAAATAGGGTTGATTTTTCCACATTTTTTTTTTTGTCAATCATGACTCTAATCTCAAACACACACATAAAAATCCCTGCTTTACATAACTAATTTTAATTTGCTTTCCAAATGTCTTCACATTAATGATCTCCATTGATGACTTCTCCTTCTCATCCATACTTACATTTGGTCCTCAGTGCCATGGTTTTATTCTACTCAGCATGGACCAAATTCATCCTATTTGACATCATCCTTTATTTTATTCCTATTGCCACTTTGTGTCTCTGGAATTTAATGTATTCCCCTCCCCCACAGAACTCCTAAGTTAACTGTCCTCTGAGCATTTTTATCTGTTTTTATTCTTCCCTAGTGGGATCTTGTAGGATTTCTTTACTATACCACACAGTAATATATTGACTCAATCATTTATCTTCTTAGAATTCTGCATTAACCTGAAGCTATTCCACACTTGTTATACAAATGTTTAATCATAAAGTTTGATGCATATGACACACAAAGTGCCTGATATCTATCGCTGACACACTACGTAACTTTGCTTGGACTGGCTCTTGAGTGTAATCTTGTTTTATTGAGTGCAGTGTTTTTCTGGCAAAATTATTCTTTAGAGCACGATTATACATCATTAGCATTCAAGACAGTGTTCTGTTACTTCATGATGTGAGTACCTAGAACTCACTGTGAAGGATTCATTCAGGAAATTTTCCAGAAGGTGTTCTGCATCCATCATTTAGCCAAGAACCCCTAGTGAATTGCAATACTGTATTCACTATCTGATTTCCTTTGATAAGAATTTTGGAGTATCTATTCATAGACTTTCATCTAGAATTTCTTAACCCAATCATTAAAGCCTTTATTGAATAGTTGATTACTTTTGCACTGATAATTGATTTTGTTTGGTTTTAATAAATCCTTGCCCAATAGACTTGTTTCTGCTTAGCACTTCACTACTAAAACTCCATTTTGAACAAGTGTAAATTCACGTGCAGTATTTAAAGAAATAATGTAGAGGTATCCTATAAATCCTTTACCTAGCTTCCCCCAACAGCAGTAACTTGAATAATTGCAATATAATAGCACAACCAGAAAATTCATTTTGATACAATCCATCAACATTACCTAGATTTCACTAGTTTTACATGCTCTGTGTGTGTGTGTTTAGCTCTTATTGCTTATCAGATTCATTTATTTTTAACCCACAGACTGCAGTATCTTTTTGCCAATCTGCATGCCTTGTTTTTATTAAAATCTGCATGACACCTTGTCAGATGCATACCCCCTAATTACTCATCACATTTTCCGCTGGTAGGAAAGACTATTACTTGCATAGAGTCAGGTAAATCCTATTTGTTTGGCAAATCTTACTTCTGGTATAGAAACTGCTGCTCTGAAGATGAATGAATCCTCCATGGTTGAGATTTTCTGAGGCTCCTAGATCAATGTTTTTAGTAGTAGGGTGAACCTGGAAAATGTTTGCTCAACCCACAGGAAAAGTAAATGAACAGTCACTAAAGTCTCATTGTTTGTGTTTGTGAATGGTTGATATCAATGGATGCTTTCTAACATCTAATACCTTTGGTTATATGTTATATATTTACCATTTTTTATTAAGTCTGGACAAAAATAAATGCACATTTATTAAAAAGTTTATCATAACCAAGCTAAAAATGTGTATTTTAAAATATATGGTGTCTATACTTTTAATAATCTGGTAACTATGAAATCCAATTTCCTATTAACCAATATGTATGAATATCCTGTGGCATTACTTTTAGATGAGACATGAGATGCTATAGCCATCTCTGCAGAGTTATGCATTGTTGAGCTTTATGCATTTTATACATTTATGCATTGTTGAACATTATATATAGTCAGCACATCTTTTTTAAAATGCCAAGTACTAAATAAAACTTGAAATTATTGGACATTTGGGAAAAATAAGGACTATTAAGCAAGCTGCATTGTACTATTTGATAGTGGCACAAACATTGGTGAGTTAAAGAAAAATAAACTGCTTTCAAATTTTTAAAATTCACTGGCTTTAAAAAATAGATTAAAAATCCCTTTTATGAGGACCTTGATAGAATGATGCTGCTTCAGTCCAGGATGTCTGTGTCTGTATGATCCACTTTGCAGAGGATTATTGTTAACCCTTGTCAAACAGTGCTACAGGATTAGGGGCCATGGATCTGGGACACTGATGACCACATGGGTGGCCTGGCCAGTGAATAAAATACAAGGAAAGGGAGGGTGGGCAGACCATCAGTAATCTTCCCATGGGATCTTCTGAGATAGGTTCCATAAACCACCTAGAAAGGAAAGTTGGTGGCAAATCTACTTGTGCAACACAGTTACCATTATTTTCTGTAAGGGAGTTAACATAATGCACATGGCAATGCATTTTGGTCAGTCTTTTTATTTCTTTTTATAAAAAGATTATTTATCTACTAATTTGAAAGGCAGAGTGACAGAGAGGGAAAGAAAGACAGAGAGGTTTTCCATGTACTGCTTCACTTCCCAAATAGCCAAAGCAGCCAGGGCTGGGCCAGGCAGAAGCCAGCAACCAGGAGCCAGGAATTCCTTTCTAGTCTGCCACATGGGTAGCAGGAGCCCAGGTACTTGGACCATCAGGTGCATTAACAGGAAGCTGGATTAGAAGCAGAGCAGTTGGGACTCAAAGCTGCACTCTGATATGGGATGCCAATGTCACCAGCAGTGGCTTAGCCAGCCATGCCACAAAGCCTGCTCCTTGATGAGTGTTTTTTTTTTTTAATAAATATTGTTTTCCATGACTTTGCTATTGATTCCTTTTTCCTGATCTCTTTGGTTCTTAAGGAAAGATAGTTCGTATTCTCTGTGTAGCAGGACTTCTTCATAAACCAGTGATTCTCAAATTTTGTGAGCACTGGAGTAATACAAGTCCTTTCGAAAGATACAGAAGCCTCTTGGATTACAATTAAGTTCATCTAGAGTGGAGCTGCCATGTGTTAAATTTGACAATCCATGGAAATCATAGCATGAAATGGGAGAATGGGGTATGGGACATGTGCACGTCCTGTTCAGTGTTGCTCAGCACGTGACAAATGACAGCTCATTTCTGCCATCCTAGTCTCTGTTCTCATTTTTCCCAGTAATTTGGTGCAAGTCCCAAGTGTCTCATCATTTCATCGGGACACTGTCAGCCTACAAAAAGTCCCCAGGTGATTCTTACACACCATCAGGGTTGAGAATTCCAAGACAAGAAGAGTCTCTTTTCTCAATGAGAAGTCCTAAGACACAGGCACTTGTCCTCTGGATGTCATTCTTTTCAGACATGTCTGCCCAACAAGGCATTACAGATTTACTACAATGCACGGCTTGTATCTGTGGTTATCAGTGATAATTGTAATATTCCCTTTTATAAAAATATTTGTTTTATTTTATTTATTTGAAAGTCAGAGGAACAGAGAGACAGACACAGGCAGAAAGCGATCTCTTATTTGCTGATTCATTCTGCAAATGGCTGCCACAGCTGGGGTTGGGCCAGGGCAAAGCCAGAAGCCTGGAACTCCATCCAGGTCTCCTGTGTGGGTGGCCCTGACTTAAGTTTTTCATTCATTACCTGCTGCTCCCAATACATTAGCAGGAAGCTGGAATTGGAAGTGAAGCCAGGACTGCAACAGTGACTGCAAACCAGGTGCTCAATCCACCTGGGACACAAACATTCCTGCCTATTCCATTATAATACTCTTTCATGCTGTGTAGTAAGGGAACTGATAGCCACTTAAGGCTTTTTAAATTTTCATTAGGTAAACTTAAAAATGCAATCCGTTGATTCAATGAACCACATTCCATGCACACCATATCTGTGTGTGGCTAATGTATGGGATAATGCAAGTGCAGAACCCTTCCTTCCACTAAAGTGTCCTGTTGGTCTAGACATAAGGACCAACCTTCTTAATCTTCAGCTGCTGAAAGAGGGACCTTCTCAACAGAACAAGAGATTATGAGAACTCCAACACCAAGAGAAACTAAATATGATAAAAAATGAAGCATCTTTAAAAGTGAAACATAAAGAGCATGATTTTACAAAAGAACTTTTTAAAAATAAACACTTGCATCAACCAGCTGTTTTTTAGAAGAAAATGCAAGCATGGATTTGAAGACAAATATGCATCTTAAAGCCATTCTTAATTGAGGACAATGTATAAATATCGAATGTGGGCAGTTATCAGAAGACAAATGGACTCAGAGATACTGAGATGTTAGATCAGTAAGTTGTAGACACACAATTAAAATGCAGTCAAATGCACCATAACAATGGATATGAGTGTCAGAAAATGGTATTGTGGAAGTGAGAAGGCAAACAAAAAAACATATTCAAAAATGTAAGCTCAACTAGGGAGAGTTCCAGGCCCCTAGAGGAACAGGGAGGAGACCGTTTTTTCTGGGAAAGGTTGGGGAACATGCCAATTTGGATTCTCTATTACTTCCAAAGCTGAGTTGCCAATCCCTCAAGTAACACCAGTGTAGAATTATTATAAATGATTCCAATATCTATCCTGAAAGAAACATGTTCTTACAATCAGGAGAAATGTGTAGTTTCTTCCCACTGGTGTGAAACCATTTCTCTACTTTTGCTTTCTAATATTGAGATCACAAAGGGAAGCTCTTTGTGCTATAATTTTTTCTGTGCTTTGGGATGGACATATCTATTATTTAATTTAAAGAACAAAACATTTGGATGTGGTGATCATTGCTGGATATCCCAATAATCTATGAGTAGCAATTGTTAATGCATGTACACTTGTGTTACATATGATTGAAAAGAAATATGTTTCACTATGTACAACAGTGCTGAGGATTTTCTTTGTACACCATGGCTGCAGCAGAGCAATTTATATATTTCAATGGATTCTTTGTCAGATCAGCACAGCAAGAAGTATAAATAATGAATCAGAAAAATATTCTGAGCATTACAGATGAACTTTAGAATACCACTCTATGTGGAGGGTGGGACTTATGCCCCAAGATGGTGACCCACCATGGGAACTTCCACCCTCATAGTAAGATGGGCAACAGACTCCGCCCCAAGGTGGTGGCCCCCATGACCAACCACATGCTACATGCCTGATTAATGGAGCAATGTATATTAAATCAAGTTTTATTATGTTAGCTTGTTACTTTCGCCTCTGAGCTGGACTTTATTATGTTAGTTTGTTGTTTTCACCTCTGAATAAGATTTAACTACGTTATTTCCTTATTTTTCCCTCTGACTATGATTTTATACATTAAGCTCTATAATAGGTATAGTAGCTCTGAGATGTCAGATTAAGTGTTAAGGTAGATGATCAGAGATATAACTGGGCCAAAGCTTAGCCCTATTTACCTCCTGTCTCCCCAGGTTCCAAGGTGATTTTAAAAGAATTTATTTATTTATTTGACAGGTAGAGTTACAAACAGTGAGAGAGAGAGACAGACAGAATGGTCTTCCATCCATTGGGTCACCTCCCAAATGGCCACAACAGCTGGAGCTACGCTGATCCAAAGCCAGGAGTCAGTTGCCTCCTCCTGGTCTCCCATGCAGTGCAAGGGCCCAAGCACCTGGGCCATCCTCCACTGCTTTTTCTGGGCCTCAGCAGAGAGCTGGACGGGAAGAGGAGCAACCAGGATTAGAACCCGGTGTCCATATGGGATGCTGGCTCCGCAGTCAGAGGATTAGCCTAGTGCACCACAGCGCTGGCCCCACAAGGTGATTTAACTATGGATAGTTCTACATCTGCTCCTTTGGAGACTCAATGACAGATCTACACTTAATAATTGGGAGGCCCTTCAACTAGAAGGATTAAGAAATTATAGCTAATGCAATGTATCCATGTAAAATGCTTAAGAATAATTAAGCTCATGAAGACCTGTGTCTGTTTTTATTTTCTCAGGTCCTACAGAGACTGTAAAGCTGTATAGCTCTGCATACATTCCTACAGACTTACTTCTAAGGGTACAGTTTAAAACTTGATATGGGATCACAAATCCCCTTGGGCTAGATGGTAATGCTAACATCTTAAGTTTTAAAGTGATCCTGTCTATAGGATTACGTATTAACTGCTAATAGTAAATAAAATTAAAGAGGAGCGAATGCTCCAATATGGGAGGGAGTCCTTACAGCAGACTCACAGAGTGGCAATCTCCTTAAGTAGCACTCAGTGACCTCAAAATCGCCCGTGAAGGCATTCTGGTCTGGCTAGAAAGCCCACAAGAGCATTTCAGGCATGAAAATCCAGGGCACTCGTGGAAAAAGTGTCCCTATGTGGAGAACCTCCCTGGGTGAGACCCCAGTGGAAAGGAGAGGTCATCAAAGTAGAATGTACTTTTCTCCCGAGGGAGGAGAGGACTTCCACTTTGCTTATGGCCTTGTCTGAATACTGATGGAGTTTGTGGAACTCAAAAGGCTTCCATGG
Source organism: Oryctolagus cuniculus (assembly GCF_051225735.1). Taxonomy (NCBI): domain Eukaryota; kingdom Metazoa; phylum Chordata; class Mammalia; order Lagomorpha; family Leporidae; genus Oryctolagus; species Oryctolagus cuniculus. Next base: position 32,289,057 of record NC_142885.1, read on the forward strand.
CCTAGGCAGCTTATGTCAAGAGCCTCGGGTGATCACTGATGTCACACATAAGAGTGTTAATTGTTAAATTAACAACAGGAGTCACTGTGTACTAACTTCCCATGTAGGACCTCTGTTCTCAAAAGAGCTACAGTATTAACATTAATGGTAAAAATTAATTCCAAAGATTTACTTTGTGCTATTGTGTGATATTATTCATCATAAGTTCTAGCTGTGGCTAAGTGTCAAGCTCCATTGCCTGTATTCTTAGGTATTTATTTAAAGTTTATTAAGTGCCTCAAATGTAAAATCTTGGATACATGTCTCTCTGTGAAATTTCTATCTCATATGTTTTAACATAGGGTCAGCTATTTAAAGGCAGCTGAGGAGATTTCTGAGAATGACAAAATTCTGTGGAATTTGGATTCCAAGATTTGAATTCCAAGCTTTTGTATACAGCTTTAAAGAAGCCCTGATGCAGACTCTGTACTGAAAAGTGTAGCAACAAAAGTTGTTATGGATTCCAGGATTTGGATTCTAAGCTGTGTTTGCTTAAAAAGCCTCTGACATAGACACAATGTGCTGGGCATGCGAGCTACAAAAGCTGTTCCAAGGAATCAAGGCGTTTTTAACAAAAACTCCAACATTAACAATTCCTGAGCAAACCATTCATAAGAAGATTCTCTTCAGATCAGTTTCAGCTTAAGTGAAAGGGACCTTACCAGGTGATATTGAGCATGACCACCTCTGTTAAATTAAGATTAAACTTCTGCCTCTTACATATTCACAGGTGAATGTGAAAGACATGCCTGATTATTCCTGTAAGCCAATCAGAGACCTTAGTACCTCTTCAAAGCAATAAGGATAAGTAAAGTTTTGCCTTTGTCACATCAAGACTGCTGTACCTTAAGGCAAAAATGCTGTACCTGCATTTCTTCATTATCTCTGGGAACTGTTATTGATAATAAAGCTACCTAATGACTTATTTCTATTATATTTCTCTATACTCAAGCTAAATGGGTTATAATCTACATAAGGGTAACCTTTCACTACCCACTATCTGGGAATCTGAAAAATATGTTGTTTTCATCTTAAGGGGCACCCCAAATATAATTGGTTTTGTTCCAGTTTTGTTTATGCTAATCAGCAAACTTATATGTTTCAGAACTCAACTTCTGGGAGTAACTGACCATGCAGGGGACACAGACATTGGCAATGACCAAGACTGCTCCCGCTCACAAAGCGAATTTGTTAGATAGGCTATGCAGAGAATTCCAGACCCATCGGCAGGGCCTGCACTATGCCCCCATAAGCAGGAAGCATTTACAGAAGAGATAATTCTACACCTATCAACTTCCCTTAGGATTAAGGGATGAAGTCTCTGAGGGGGAAATGAAGTAGACAGGCATACAGGTTAAAATTGATTAGGCTTGTGAGCTGGAAGACCATGCCTTTGCCACACCCCTGTGTGACCTCATGCCCCTACCTGGCCACATCTGAGCACCCACTGGCCAATCAGGTTAATTAGCCACTCCCCTTTGATAATGGATTAAAAATCTGTGACACAGTGTGTCTATCCCCCCTTTTATTCCTTTTTGTCACCCTGGCCTCTTGCCAGTAGGGGGCTGGCTATAGCCCTGTGCCTTCAGGGCACATGGCCTTCGGGCCAACCTGCCCTATGCTTCCTGGCCTGGATGCTCTTCCATGTGGCTGGTTCCTGGTACTTGGTATGAACGCAGATCTCTCTCTCTCTCCTAGAAATAAAGCCCTCACTCTCCTATGCATCTTTCACACTAAATAAAAGCTTAAAATATAAAAAAATAGAATACTACTCTAAACACTAGTGTCTGATCATTAGCATCACTTGTGAAAGAAGTAATCCTATCCTCTTAGACTCATCTTCTTCTCTTTTAACGTTTTCTCACTATCCAACATTGTATGACAGCTTTTGAACACCAGGATTTTGTTTTTTTGAAATAGTAAAGTGTGGCAGTCTTGAGTGTGCTGGAACAGGTTAATAGGGGCTTCAGGTAGCCAGTTGTTAAATTTTCCAGAAGTTCAAGAGCTGCTTGATGTCATCTTAGCTTTCAGCTTTGAAATTCCCTGTGTGCAGGGAACATGTCCCATGGAACGTGGCCAATTGTACAAGTCAGAGCAATTTCCCCATTCTGCACCACACAAATTAGTTTTAAATAAAGAGGATTCTGAAATTTCTTTAGTGAGTGATGATCAAAATTCTAGAAGTGTTTTTATATATGCACCAAAAAAGTTGCATACATTTGAATAAATGTATCTGAGATAAATGATGATTCAATTTAAAACATTTAAAATATTTAAACTATAAATCTGAGAGGATTTCAAAAGGTTCATGAAAAATGGAATTAAAGTGTAATTTTATTTTGGGGTACAAAAGATTTGGAGCTATGCATGTTGGAAATCTTTAAAGTTCATGAAAATTGCATATTATTTAAAAAGTGTATATAGTTTTAACAGTTCTTCACACTGACATAAACTTATCTTTTTAAATTACACTAGGTAGCAACTATAAACATTCAAGTTTATTTTGTATACAATGATTAACAACAAAATTTATCTTCATATTTCTCTATAGCTAAGGTTGCTCAGAAAGATATTTTAAATATAGTGAGTTTCAAATGTAGGCTTACTTTCTTCAGATTAGGAAGTTATCATGCATTTAAAATAAATGCTATTGAAAATAAATTACATAGAAAAAGTACTTTTTCAGATTATAATTTTACTTTCTTAAAATATTTATATATTTACTTGAGAAGCAGAGTTACAGACAGAGAGAGAGGTCTTCCATTGCTGGTTCACTCCCCAAATGCCTGCAATGGCTGGAGATGGGCAGATCCGAAGCCAGGAGCTTCTTCCAGGTCTCCCATGCAAGTGCAGAGGCCCAAGCACTTGGGCCATCTTCTGCTGCCTTCCCAGGCCACAGAGCTTGTTTGGAAGTGGAGCAGCTGGGACATGAACTGGTGTTTTGGGATGCTGCAGAAGGAGACTGTGTCACAACCCCAGAAACTTATCTTTTAATTTCATTTTCCCTGAATTATTTGCACACATACATAAAATATATATCAACATTTTTTTAGTTTGACTTACTTTGAAAGTAGATGACAATGTCATTATGTTTAAAAACTGACTTATGCTTCAGTTTGAGGAGTTTTTAGTAACAGAGCTATAAAAAGATAGTATGAGAGAAATAAAAGCACTCAGACCTGCTAAAACACTTTTATTTATTAAAAGCAAGCATACTTAACCCTAACTGACGGGTCAAAGGAATTGTGAGCACAGCCACGTTTTTAAAAATATGTATTAGTAGAAAGAGCATCACCTCCTTTATAAAATGAATTTCATTTTTTAAGAAAAGAAAGATGCATTTTACTAAATGCTACATGTCAAGTGACAGTGAAGTGATTTAAGTGGAATTAAAATACCAGTAAATGTGTCAGTAAAAATTTCAGTTGAGGGGCCAGCATTTTGGTGCGACAGGTTAGGCTGCCACCTGCAAAGCCTGCATTCCATTTGAACCCCAGTTCGAGTCATGGCTGCTCTTCTTCCAGTCCAGCTCCCTGCTAATGTGCCTTAGAAAACAGCAGAAGATGGTCCAAGTCCTTGGGTCCCGCCTCCTCCCCATGTGGGAAACTTGGATGGAGTTCCAGGCTCTTAGCTTTGGCCTGGCCCAACCACTGAGGGGAGTGAACCATTTCCTGAGTGAATCAGCAGATGGAAGATGTCTTTTTCCTTATCTTTCCCTCTCTTATGTCACTCTACCTTTCAAAAAAACTAAGGTAAATCCTTAAAAATTGTTTTCAGTTAATTAAATCTCACTCATGGTACATTTTATTTGATATTATCAATAGTATTATTACTAAACTTATTTTCTCTCTCCCACATCTGTACTTTAAATTCTCTCAATTTTCTGTTTGCAACAATCATGCATGGATTCTATAGATTAGGAATCTGAACTTGAAAAGAGAATTGGCTTAGAAGACCATGGAAGTGGCAAATTGCAATGATTTTCAACTCAAGTCTTCAGGTGTCAAACCTTCTGCTATTTTCCCCAAGTCATTGTTCTTTTCTGAATCTGTAAATGTTTTAAGCAAAAATATGCCCATTACAAGCTAATTTTAACCAGAGTTCCGGTTAATCAGTGCAAAACTTTAAAAACATGTGCGGCTACTAAGATTTATTTTCTACTCTGACAGTTATTGCCATATGAAACAAATGATGTGCTTCACTCGTGTTTCTGTGTGCTGTGTGTATGCAAGGGTAGGGATGCTGGTAAATAAATAACATTTAGGAACAAATGTCCGTTTTTGAGAGTGGCAGCTTACATGTTAAGTACAAGAAAAATGTACAATCCCAGTTCATTTCCCCCCTCCGTGTAATGAAATGCTATCTTCTATCTAGTATATAATTCTAAAAACTTATTAAATATTTCAAAAGTTATGAGCCATGATATATGACATATGAAAAAATATCAAAGTATGGGTTTGGATGGAGTGCCTTGATCCAATACACAATCAGCACCCTTGGATTATCTGCAAGGTGAAATCTTCAGATTCACATAAACTTACTTACATTCACATAAACTTACTCATATGCCATTTGGGAGAAATTAGAAGTAGGTGTAGAAATTTTTTTGTATCTAATCTAAAATTTGGCTTTTAAAAAATATATCAGATTTCAGTTAAAGCTACTCTCCTAGGAAAATTTGCTTAACATAACATTTAGGTTAGTCTCTGAAATGCATACATAATAACAGAATTAAAATTCCTTTTTAAAATCTTTATTTATTTATTTGAAAGGTAAAGAGAAAGAGAGAGACCATTTGTTGATACACTTACAAATGCCTACAGTAGGCATGGCTGGATCAAACCAAAGCCTCAAGCTAGGAATTTAAACTCCATCTCCCATTTAGGAGACAGGGCCCCAAGCACATGGGGCTGCCTCCCAGCATAGGAGTCAGAAGAAGCTGAAATTGGAGGCAGCGCCAGGTCTTGAACTCAAGCCCTCCAATATGCAATGTGGGTGTCCCAAGCAGCTTCTTAACTGCTTAACAAAATACCCACTTCATGGTATTATCATTGCTATTTCCCATAAATTGATTTAGCAAAGAAAAAGGTTATGTATCCCAAAGTATTAACCCTTAACACATGATAGCTTGATAGTACCCCAAGGACTACTATTTATAATTATTTATGGTTCATTTTAAGTCACTTCTATCCAAAACTTGATTGTAAGGTACTTCTGGATAGGTAGTATATCATATTAATCTGTGTATTTCATAGTATATTGTACAGCAAACTACTCATGATTGTCACATGTCACATACGTCACATATCACACTTTCACCATAGGGTATACGCTATGTGTACACATTTCTAAAAGGGACAATAGTATCAAATGGTATTTAAAAGATACTTTATTTTTGAGTTTCCTATTTCAGCAAGATAGTCAATTCCCCATTCCCCCTTCTCCACACACATAAGCCAATCCTACACTCACTGCCTTTCATAGCCTCTTTTGTTCAAGAAATGCACTAGGATCAGTGCCTCTGACCTCACCTTCTTCTTCCTCTTCTAGAAAGGCATTTATGCACCATATGCAAGCCTCTTCTGCTGTTATTCATAATCATTGCTACTGTATCCATTCTGCCTTCACCAGTCTTGTTACCAACCTTCTTTGCTTGTGTACTCTGCACAGGCTAGGCCAGCAATTCTTCACATTTTACACTCAGAAATTTTTTGATGTTCATTTCATTCCTCTCATAGGATCTCACATTCAGTATGTTTTCTTTTGATAGGCAGAGTTAGACAGAGAGAAAGAGAGAGAGAGAGAAAGGTCTTCTTTCCATTGGTTCACCACCTAGATAGCTGCTATGGCCGGCACGCTGCACCTATCTAAAGCCAGGAGCCAGGTACTTCCTCCTAGTTTCCCATGTGGGTACAGGGCCAAAGGACTTGGGCCATCCTCCACTGCCTTCCCGGGCCACAGCAGAGAGCTGGACTGGAAGAGGAGCAACCAGGACAGAATCCAGCACCCCAACTGGGACTAGAACCTGGGGTGCTGGCACAGCAGGCAGAGGATTAGCCTAGTGAGCCGCAGCGCTGGCCTCAGTATGTTTTCTAAGTAAATGTCACTTAATGTTTTCTTCTCTCTCTCTCTCCTCCCTCCTGCACACAGCCTCTCCCTATATAAAGTAATGGTAATAATGATGAAGAAGACAATGGAGATATGATTTACACAGTTTGGGAAGAGGAAGCCTTTCTTTGTCATTTGCATGTTATTTTGCTTAAACATGTTTACATCAGAGCTTCCCTGTTATTTGAGAAAATCATTATGTTGTACAACAAGTTGACTTTATTGCAGAGCACTGATTTTCTCTTTGGCTGATTTTACTTTTTTGGAAAGCAAGTACTATTTAGTCAATGTGAACAGAATTCTATCTGTGAAGGGTATTTAAGCAGTGTCCTACAAATGGAACTTCTATGATTTTTGACTTCTCATATTGGGGAAGTCCTTTTAGAAAAGCAGTCAGAAATGTGTTGCAGAAGATTCACCCAAAGACTATGATCTTTCTTGCCAGTGCGACTGCAATAGGGAATGATCACAAGACATTTCTTTCCAGCAGCAGATGCAAGCAAACTGCTGTATAATACATGAGCTGGAAACTCAGGTTGTCTCAGATTTTAAGATTATTTTATATCATTACTTTTATGTATTGTTTATTTTTATAATTTACAGTTTCTACTGTGAAGGCAAGTGAAATAAATAGGTAGATTATTGACTTTTAATCATCCAGAAATAAAAAGTACGTGAGCTATTTGCTTCTCAAACCCTCCAAATGAAGAAAATTATACATCCTAGTAAATAATAAAGGCATAATATTTTAAAGAATGGGCTAAGGAATGTTTTTAGTAAATTTTGTCTTGATTAAAATCATTTAAGAGTACAAGTTATAGTATTTTGTATGTTCTAACAGTTAGGCATGATGTGATTCTTCTTAGTAAATCCATGTATCTGTTTACTGGGACTCTTTAAAGGAGAAGAAACACACACACACATCCTGACACACATACTCTCACACTCATACACACTCATATACACAGTCACTCATACTTACACACTTACACACACACACCCTCAGGCACACACTCATACATGCTCACCCATACTTACACAGTCACACATATATCACATGTATACGCTCACAGTCACACATACACACTCACTCATACACACACTCACCCATACACACACTCACTCATACTTAGTCACACACAATTATACTATCTGATTCTAGTTAATTGGGCAGGCTAGGATTAGTTATATTTCATCAAACATTCCAAAAAAACCTTTCCGAGGGAAATAAATTCAACTCTGGATGCCACTGGGCCTTGGAAATCATAGCTACACCTTCTGTTTCATTGTGGGCTGGCAGAAAATAACATACAGCTCCTTGTAGGAGCTCAGCTATTTTTCACTGTGAATTAGAACGCACTTATCCATTGTGTTAATTCTTTTTTTTTTTTTTTGACAGGCAGAGTGGACAGTGAGAGAGAGAGAGACAGAGAGAAAGGTCTTCCTTTGCTGTTGGTTCACCCTCCAATGGCCACATGGCTGGCGCACTGTGGCCGATGCACCACGCTGATCCAATGGCAGGAGCCAGGTACTTCTGGTCTCCCATGGGGTGCAGGGCCCAAGCACTTAGGCCATCCTCCACTGCACTCCTGGGCCATAGCAGAGAGCTGGCCTGGAAGAAGGGCTACCGGGACAGAATCCGGCGCCCCGACTGGGACTAGAACCCGGTGTGCTGGTGCTGCAAGGTGGAGGATTAGCCTAGTGAGCCGTGGCGCCGGCCCCATTGTGTGAATTCTAAACTTTTACATTTTAGACTGAGCTCCATTTTAAGAACAAACTTTTCCTATTTTTTTAAAATGTTTTCTAATTCTTCATTGTATTAAATGTATTATTTCCAAATACTAAGGCCTTAGGCTACAGTCCTCTCTTAAAGGTTAGAGCTTACAATTAATCATTGAATCCCTACAATATGCGGGCATTTATCTAAATGATTTACTTAATTTAACCATCTTCACATGAATTCTGGGTTAAAGGTCAGGAAATGAAGGAAGTAGGGTTGAATAAGCAGGTGAGTGGCAGAGGTTGTGCTCTTAACATCAGATGAATGTGGCTTCTTGGGTAACCAAGACTCTGCTTGTGTGTCTTAGTTATCATAGCAATACTTAGTATCATAATTAAATAGAGGTATTTTCTAATTCTTCTGTTTTTAATTTCAAAGATTTATTTATTTGAAAGGCAGAGCTCTATAAAGAGGGAGAGAAACTAGAAAAAGGATCTTCCATCCACAGGTTCAATCCTTGAATGGCCACAATGGCCAGGGCTGAGCCAGGCTGAATCAACAAGCCCGATCTCCATCTGGGTCTCCCACATGGCGGCAGGGACCCAAGTTCTTGGCTCTTCTGCTTCCCAACAAGCTCCCTGCTAATTCTATTGGGAAAGTAGCAGAAGAATGCAGATGGAGTTCCTGGCTCTTGGCTTTGGTTGACCCAGCTCAAGACCTTTGTGGTCATTTGGGGAGTGAACCAGTGGGTGGAGGATCTCTCTCTCTGTCTGTCTCTCCCTCTCACTTTATCACTTTCTCTGCCTTTCAAATAAATAAATAATGCTTAAAAATGGAGAATCATTCTGTTCATACTTAGACCTCAAGCCTGCATGTTAAGAACTTACCAATTTCATATCTAAAATTGTCTTCTAGAGAGGATTTTGTCCATCTTATTATAATATCGTATGATGAGTGGTTATATACAGTTCATGTTTTGTAAGGAGAAAATTTGACACATCTCCAATTAGGTCATCAGTTGTTTGAAGGCAGATTGGAAAACCAAGGAATGTGTTGCCCATGATGGAGGTGAGAGTATTTTACTGCTTCTGCTCTCCATTTGTCCCAAGACTAGCACAGCACTTGGGAAAGCAGTAACTCAGCCATGATGAATACAGTAAATCACATGATTACATATATTTGAATGAATGAGTTGGTACTAATTTTTTTCAGATCCCAAGAAGGAAATTACAAGTCTGAAGTCAACAGCAAGCCCAGGAAGGAAAGGACAGCATTTACCAAGAGCAAATCCAAGGACTAGAAGCAGAATTTGCCCATCACAACTATGTGACTAGACTGAGGAGATACAAGATAGCAGAGAATCTGGATCTCACCAAAAGACAGGTAAAGCTGGGCATTGCCAGGGATTGTTTTCATTGCTTTGGTTCAATAACCCTCTTGTACCATTTTTTAAATATCCGAATCATTGTTCTTAATTATCAAAAGGAAGAAAGGTGTGCTATTTAATGATTAAGTATTTTTACCCAGCAAAATGAAAAAATTAAAAATTGGTGAGTGATTTTATGGGGGAAAAACCCTACATTTATTGAGTTTAAAGAAGAATTCTGTGTTCTGCAATAACATTCTTTCTGTATTTGTTGGTGGTGGGGAGGTGTGTGTGAAAATATTTATTTGACATAATGATGGAATGTGGTGAGGAATTTTGTATCCTTTCAAAATCTCCTATTTGGCATGTTAGAAAGTCGACAACCCCTGAGTAGTTTCCTGTATTGGTCAGAATAGGGTATGTTATGTTGCGCTAACACATTAGCTTCCGAGCCTCAATGGCATGATACAAAAATGCTCATTTGCTCACTCTCCATACTGAGTCTCCTAAGTCCAGCTTCCAAATAAAAACTCCCAGCATGGTGGCTCTCTGGCATCTCCACTTATGATGTCATTGGGAACCGCAGAAGGTGAGAAGTCATTGCGAGTTCATGCACTGGCCCTTGAATGCTTGCATGGGCCATGACCCACATTAATGTTTCAGGTTCAGAAATCATCAAATGGTGCAACGTAAAGGAAATGATGGAATACAAGGGCACGTAGACCATTCATGAATATTTTTGTCCCATTACTCCAAATATTTTTGAAATTGTGCTGGTCTTGGTAATGCAAAATTCTGCTACAAACTCAGAGAATACTTTGGAATTATTAAAAATTTGTGGATCTCAAATAGTAAGACCTAAAGAGTACTATTACATTAATTTTGTATTAATTACTTCCTAGATCCCCTTCTTGAATTTTATTTGGATGACAAATGGTCTCCTCTTATGATGTTCCCAGCACACTCTTTGTAAGGGCTGTGACTTGCCCTGGGAGAATCTAACTGACTTACAGTTACCAGTTGTTCAGCTTTAGATAAACATTCCTGAAAGTCAAATGCAAAGATCTTTATGGACAGTGCAGTTATTATTGGCACTTGGAGGGCTGGACTCTCATTTCCTCTTTCACTGTACACACCTCCTCCAGGATCCCACTGGAACCAAGGAAATATCAACAGGGTGCAGACATTTGAATGCATATCTTAGGTGAGAAAACTGTTCATCTAATTTCTTAAATCATCTTTCCTCTGTTAATATTACATCTCAAGCCTGTTAGGTTACTTCTGGGTGGGGAAAATGCATAAGGAACACTTTCGTGTGTTTTTATACATTGTCAGTTTGTGTTTTATTAATCATGACTAGTACCTAACTTATGGAGCATAACATTTCCTTCCCTTGAACTTCACAAAGTTCCATCTATAAGTGTACAGCTTATGGCATGCAAGAAAGCCTGTTCCAAAATCTATATCATCAGACAATAGTTTCACTATGTTTTCATTTCTAAAAAATTGTTTACTTAAAAATTTATATACTTATTTGAGAGGCAGAGAGAAAGAGAGGGGGCATTTGTTTTATTGTTTTTTAATTTCTAAAAAATTATTATTTATTTACTTATTTGAGAGCAGAGAGTGAGAGAGAGAGGGGATACAACTATTGCTTGCTCATACCCCAAGTGTACATGATGATCCTCGGCTGGGGGCTGAAGCTGGGAGCCAGGAATCCAATCCAGGTCTCCCCTGTGAGTAGTAAGGAAGTCGTTGACTGAGGCTACCACAGTGGCATCCCAGGATCTATGTTAGCAGGAATCTGGAGCCAGGAGCTGAGCTGAACCCAATATGGAATGCAACCAACCAACATCATAACTGCTAGACTAAAGCCTATCCTGTGTTTTGCTCTTGTTTAATTATTTCTTTAACTGGGAACAGGACAATAGGCAGGGAGAACCACAAATTTCTGTCATTATAGAGAGACAGTGAACTCCAGGAAAGCTAACTGTGTTTTATATAATACATGAGGAAGTTGGAAATTGGAGTTTGCTTCCAGTGTATGTAATGATGGCTGTAATACTGAGCCTTCAGTGAAGAACAAAGTAGAAACTCTGTGTTTACTAACCTGGGGATCTTGGTTTTCCCCAGCTATCTAGGCTTTCAACAGAGGTTTCACTTTTGTCTGAGCGTAATTCCTTTTGAAAAGTAATTCTATAAGCCTAGTTTGAGAGGTTTTGAAGGTATTTGGATATTTTTTTTTCCTAAGTGACTTAACACTATTGAAAAATAATTATATGTAAATATGATATATCTACATATGTCACATACATGCACACACAACTTTATTTACTTCTTTGAAGTCCCTTTTCAATGCCATGATGTGAAGCCAATGCTGTATAACAAACCACTCTACACATTGCTGGATCTTAATGGATATTGAGCTGTAATTCACTCACAATCTTGTGCATCAGATTTGGACTGGAATTACTTGGCCAGTTTTATTGCCAGCAGTACCTGGCTTCCTCATGAATCTGCACTTGGCTTGTGGGTTGACTATGAGCTGGCTGGGCCTCCACTAAAACAACGCATTTCTGTTGCGTGTGTTTCCATCTTCTACCAGGATAGGCTGGAATCCCAATCTTCAGGTGGTTGTAGAAGCATTTCTAGGAGCTCTGAGGGGGAAAGCTGCAACATGCAAGGTTTCTCAAGTCTTTGCTTGGATCATATTTGCTAATTTAGTTTCATTGTCCAGAGAAAGTCATACAATCAAACTCAGTGTGGACAGGAGAAGGAGATTATGTCATTGCCAGACATTCCTAGAATAATCTAAGCATGGCCTTGGTGGAAAAAACAAACAGCAAAACACTTGAGTAATAATTATGTTTTCAAAGAACTGAACAGTTGATATTATGCAGATTATATTTATTCCACAAATATTTAGGTGCAGTTTTGCAAGATAACATGAAAAGGAGATGAATGTGGGTGGAATGTAAATTCCCAATTAAAAGTAAGTCCTCAGGGTTCCTCAGAAAGAATTGAATTGTTATGCAGAACTCTGATTAGAATTCTGAGATTTGCCATTTAGAATTGTGTATTGTTAGGTAAGTAACAATCTTTTCAAGACACAACATGGAGATTAAAATTGCATGCTCTTTCTTTTCCTTAGAAGTCTATGTTATAATGCATATGAAAGAGTGTTTAGCATAAAATACAAAACCTAACCATCAACCACAGGAGGAAAATCTTTGATATACATGTCAACTAATTATTTTATAATACAAATATACGTTGAGCCAGGTATTAGATGTAAAATATTGTTACATTAAGCTAGAAAAGTAACTTCCTGAACACATAGAAGAGGCAAAAACTGAACTAGTAACAACACTGTGGTCAGCATTGAATGTCACAAGAGAAGAATGACAGGATCATATACGAATATGTTCCTGGTTTCATCAAATATAAATTTATTCTTATCCTTCTGCACCTGTACAGCATCTTCAGATTCTAAAGGCTTTATTTTTATTCTCTGGGCTGAATTTTACTGTGCTGAACTTATCAGAAGAAATATTGTAGGTTTGAACAATCAATTTTTCTATCATTAGTAACCCAAATATATATTTCTCCAAAATGCCTGGGTTTCATCCAGTAAAATATTTTCAATTTATTTTCTGAAGATTGGGCTCTTAAAGTTATAGACATAGAGTTATACACAGAATCCTACCTTCCTAAATTGGGAAGTTGCCTTTCCTAGTCAATTGGGGTTACCAGAGCAAAATCCCATAGACTTGGTAGTTTACAGACAGCATAAACTAGTTGCTCACAGCTGAAGACTGGGATCAAGGTTAAGACACCAGCAGAGTTCCTGTCTGGTGAGAGCCTGCTTCTTCCTGGACAGCAACCATCTCACATGGGTGAGAGGTTTGGCTGAGATCTCTGGGGCCTGTTCTACAAGGCACCCAGCCCAATCACAAGTGCTCTGCCCACATGAGCTAATCACTCTCAAAAGTCCTTATTTTTTCAAAATTAATTTTTTGAAAGGCAGAGAGAGAGAGAGGGAGAGAGAGGGAGAGAGAGAAGTAGAGAGAGATAGGGTGATCTTCCATCTGCTGGTTCACTCTCCAAATGGTCACAACTGCCTCAGGCTGGTCCAGACTGAAGCGAGGAGTCCAGGACTCCATTTAGGTCTCCTGTGTGGGTGGGTGGCAGAGCCCAAGAACTTGGGCCATCTTCTGCTGCTTTCCCAGGCCCTTCAGCAGGGAGCTGAATTGGAAGTAGAGCAGCTGGGATTTGAACTGGAGCTCATATGGGATGACAGTGTTGCAGGCAGATACTTAGCCCACTGCACCAGTGTGTGGGTCTCAGACCTCACTTTTAATGTGGTCACCTTCACAGACAGGATTCTAACATTTGGGTTTTAGAAGGTACAAATGTTCAAACTACAGTATAGCTATTCAATTACTTTAATTTTTCACTAATGCCATACATGCTTATCATGTAATCCTCATCTTGTTCTTGAGTGATACTGTTTTGCAGGATTTCCACATTTTAAATGCTCTAACTAAAGGGTGCAAGATCTCTCTCTCTCTTGCCTTCTCCATAACTCTGAGTTTCAAATAAATTAACAAATCTTTAAAAAATCTAAATACATATATGCATTCTCGTCATTTGCATTCTTCAATGCACACTTTGAAATACTATGATTTAGTTCAGGAACTTACACATACTCACAAAGGAATATTGTATCAAACCTCATACTGATCAATGTTTTCCTTCACTTAAATAGGATCCTCTAAATCTAACAAATGCTTGTCTTGACTTTGCCAAAGCTTTTCAAGATTGAAGTACAATGAAATTCTATCCTGCAAATGGGAAAAACAGTAAGTGTTAACTCATCTAGCTCCATGGTAGGATTGTGTAAGAGAAATAAATTTCTCTTAAATGACAACTGACTTTAAAATCAAAACTAGTCTTTGACAGGTTTTCATACATAAATTTATTGTGATTACTTATGAAACATCCATTTCTATAACTGATGTCATTTTTAGCTACCTCTACCTTATTTATTGAATGCATTTCATAATAAGCCTTATGCATGTCATCTTGAAGGCTTGCAATCCTTGGGTCTCATTTTAGAAAAAACCTAAGATGCATTAAATCCCTAAATATCTCTCAAATTTTCAGAATTCCATCTGTAAGAGTGGTTGTGAAATTTCTCAAAGAAGGCAGACTCTTAAATGGTGTCTTCTTCCCTAATCCACCTGGTCAACCAGAAAGAAAACAAGAGGCTCGTATTGAAAACCAGCTCCACTAAAAATGCTAACCTTAGAGCAAAGATGAGGTTCAAGTCTTTTAATTCTAAAGCTGTGTTGTGGAGCACTTATCACTGCAGTCACTCTCCAGCTTCTAACTCAAAGCTTCCAGCTTATGACCTATCCTCCCACATCCCCAAGAGCCACAGCTAATAATCTTCAATTGGCAGGGCCACTTAGAATATTTTGAAGAGCCAGTCGGTCTAAAGATCCTCCTGTGCCAAGGCATTTTTAAGTCTGATGAGCTTATTCTGGCTTTTTTTCTTCATCCAGATAAGCTTGGAGAAGTCTCCTGACAGATATCTGGTATCTGACAGGGGGAAGAAAGAGAAAACAGCTGCATGGGAATTTAACAGGGAGTGGTAAAAAGGACATTTTTACAGAGTGAAGGCTGCCAAATGTAGAAGTAGTGGGAGATCCTGCCACTTCACAAAATCTTTTCCACAGTGCTAATCAAAGGTGCAATATTGTGGATTTTTAAAGCAGCTAAAATGAGTGGAATAAACATACTGAGAACTCAATACCTCTGCCAAGATAAATGGAAAATCCCCACCTTGTTGGATTATACTGCATTGGCGGTAATAAGAAGGATTATGTTTTGTTTGCTACTTGTAAATCATTCAGTGGCTCAATGCCAAGTATTTTCAACATAGCCATCCACTTTTTTTTTGGATGAGTATAAAAAAGGAAATAATTTTGTACACCACATAAAAATTTTGCACATTTTTAACAGAATTTTTTCCATTCTAGATTTATTTATGTAAATTACTATAAAAACACTTAGTTTAATTGATTTTGTTTCCGTGAGCCACCATATTGTCTGTTCAACTGTTCTGAGATGGTCTTTCTTACCAATGATTTTATAATAGTGTTTCTTTCTTTGGATCAGTATTTAACACTTACCTGGAGTAAAAGTCAGTTGCTTCTTTTGTGTAGGTTCCACATACACAAAAAGTTTATGGTAAGTAAAAAAATAATTTAAGAAATAGTAACATTAAAGACAGATCTGGCTGGTGCCATGGCTCAGTAGGCTAATCCTCTGCCTAGCGGCGCCAGCACACCGGGTTCTAGTCCTGGTCAGGGCACCGGACTCTGTCCCAGTTGCCCCTCTTCCATGCCAGCTCTCTGCTGTGGCCAGGGAGTGCAGTGGAGGATGGCCCAAGTGCTTGGGCCCTGCAACCCATGGGAGACCAAGAGAAGCACCTGGCTCCTGCCTTTGGATCAGTGCGGTATGCCGGCCATGGCGGCCATTGGAGGGTGAACCAAAGGCAAAAGGAAGACCTTTCTCTCTGTCTCTCTCTCACTGTCCACTCTGCCTGTAAAAAAATAAAAGCTATACAGCGACCAATATTTCAAACCTTCCATACACTGATTTTCAAAAATATTGCCTATATGAAGTAGAAGACTGAGAAATAAGTAATGGGTTCATAACCATAATATTCAAATTTGAAATGATAAAGACAAAAACTCTGAAAATAAGGTCATATCCTAATACTGCCCTTGAGAATGTTCTTTTTTCTTTAAAAGTGCTATTCTTAACCTGCATAGATAATAGAGAGGTAGATAGGTAGATGATAGACACACAGCTATAAAGATGAAGAAATATTTCTGAGCACACACACAGACCTACATGTCTGTGTATATGTGTTCATATATATGTGTACATATACATATAAAATGAGTTTTCTTTAAATAATTGAAATTTGTTGTACTTTTTGCTAGCATGAGCATTCATCAATTTAGTACAATGAAAGGACAACATCATCGAAGACAGCATTGTCTAAGAATTTTCCATACTTGGCTCCTGAATTTCTTCAATAAGCAGTTAAAACATTAATTTGCACTTAATCAACAAGTCAGCAGTTACATTCTGATGGCTATTGTGGATCACAGCCAAATGTCATGGTTTATGTGTGATGCTACAGAAGGAGCTTTGGCTGTGAGAGGACACTTCCTGCACTTCTTTTAACACTAGCCTTGCATGCATTTTTTTTATTTCATGAGAAAATTCTAGAAAGTTTGAAAAGCCAGTGAAAGTTTTGTGTTGACATCTTTAATTTCAACAAGAGTTGCTCTAAAAGGTAATGAACTCAGGCCAAAGAGAACTATTTCTGGAGACTTTGTCTATAAAAGTGTGCTATTTGATCTCCAAATTCCCATAACTTACAAAAAACTCAGAGATGCATTCAATTTAAAGTAAATGTTATACTTTAAAGCATTTTATCATTCCCAATTATTATGCATAATATATACTTTATAGTTGTTTGCTTCCTTCCAGTTATTGAAATTACTGACTATTTTGGGGAAAGGAATCAATGTGTACTCATACAATAGTAATGATAATCTTTGTGAATTCTTATAATGATTTTAGATATAAGGGAGTAGTCTCTAAATTAGTAAATGAATGATCAGTTAGAGCTCACATATATGCTGATAACAACCAGAACATATCAGTATTAATTCAATTAGATTCAACCATAATAAGTTGATAATGTCCTATGGTTCTTTACTCATAAATTTGGTGAGATTCACTGTTTTAACTGAATACATTTGATAGATATGCCTGAGATGGTAGCAAAAGCAGAAGTTGTTAATTATAATAATGTATATTGATAGTGATGTTTCTAATTGTTTTTTTAACTTTTATTTAATGAATATAAATTTCCAAAGTACAGAATATTGATTACAATGGTTTCCCCCCCATAACATCCCTCCAACCCACAACCCTCCCCTTATTCACTCCCTCTCCCCTTCCATTCACATCAAGATTCATTTTCGATTCTCTTTATATACAGAGATCAGTTTAACATACATTAAGTGAAGATTTCAACAGTTTGCTCCCACACGGAAACATAAAGTGAAAAATACTGTTTGAGTACTTGTTATAGCATTAAATCTCAATGTACAGCACACTAAGGACAAAGATCCTACATGAGGAGTAAGTGCACAGTGACTCCTGTTGATGACTTAACAAATTGACACTCTTGTTTATGGCCTCAGTAATCACCCTAGGCTCTTGTCATGAGCTACCAAGGCTATGGAAGCCCCCTGAGTGCATTGACTCTGATCATATTTAGACAAGGCCATGGTCAAAGTGGAAGTTCTCTCCTCCCTTCAGAGAAAGGTACCTCCTTCTTCGATGACCTATTCTTTCCACTGGGATCTCACTCATGGAGATCTTTCATTTAGGTTTTTTCCCCCAGAGTGTCTTGGCTTTCCATGCCTGAAATACTCTCATGGGCATTTCAGCCAGATCCGCATGCCTTAAGGGCTGATTCTGAGGCCAGAGTGCTGTTTAGGACATCTGCCATTCTATGGGTCTGCTGTGTATCTCACTTCCCATGTTGGATCATTCTCTCCCTTTTTGATTCTATCAGCTAGTATTTGCAGACACTATTCTTGTTTATGTGATCCCTTTGGTTCTTAGTCCTATCATTACGATCAATTGTGAACAGAAATTGATCACTGGGACTAGTGAGATGGCATTGGTACATGCCACCTCGATGGGATTGAATTAGAATCCCCTGGTATGTTTCTAACTCTACTGTTTGAGGTAAGTCAGCTTGAGCATGTCCCGAATTGCACATCTCTTCCCTCTCTTATTCCCACTCATATTTAACAGCAAACACTTTTCAGTTAAGTTTCAGCACTTAAGAAGAATTGTGTATTGATTACAGTATTCAACCAAAAGTATTAAGTAGAACAAACAAAAAAAATACTAAGAGGGATAACATATTAAGCTGCTCATCAACAGTCAGGGTGAGGGCTGATCAAGTCACTGTTTCTCATAGTGTTCATTTCACTTTAACAGGTTTCCTTTTTGGTGCTCAGTTAGTTGTCACCTATCAAGGAGAACAAGTGGCATTTGTCCCTTTGGGATTGGCTTATTTCACTCAACATAATGTTTTCCAAATTCCTAACAGGGATCACTTTTCAGTTAAAATTTAAACCCCTAAGAATAATTGTGTGTTAATTACAGAGTCCAACCAATGGTACTAGAACAAAAAAAATACTAAAATGGATAAAGTATTACATTGTACATCAACCATCAGGACAAGAGCTGATCAAGTCACTGTTTCTCATAGTGTCCATTTCACTTCAACAAATTTCCCCTTTGGTGCTCAGTTAGTTGTCACCAATCAGGGAGAACATATGGTATTTGTCCCTTTGGGACTGGCTTAATTCACTCAGCAGGATGTTTTCTGAATTCCTCCATCTTGTTGCAAATGACTGGGTTTCGTTATTTTTGAATGCTGTATAGATTTCTATAGAGTACATGTTCCATAATTTCTTTATCCAGTCTACCGTTGATGGGCATTTGGGTTGGTTCCAGGTCTTAGCTATTGTGAATTGAGCTGCAATAAACATTAATGTGCAGACTGCTTTTTTGTTTGCCAATTTCATTTCCTTTGGGTAAATTCCAAGGAGTGGGATGGCTGGGTTGAATGGTAGGGTTATATTCAGGTTTCTGAGGAATCTCCAGACTGACTTCCATAGTGGCTTGACCAGTTTGCATTCCCACCAACAGTGGGTTAGTGTCCCTTTTTCCCCACATCCACGCCAGCATCTATTGTTGGTAGATTTCTGCATGTGAGCCATTCTAACCGGGGTGAGGTGAAACCTCGTTGTGGTTTTGATTTGCATTTCCATGATTGCTAGTGATCTTGAACATTT